>NW_026901614.1:0-497003 GCF_033783945.1 Neopsephotus bourkii
CCAGGAGGCAGATGATGAGGAGGGGGGACACCAGGAGGCAGATGATGAGGAGGGGGGACACCAGGAGGCAGATGATGGGTATGGGGGACACCAGGAGGCAGATGATGGGGACGGGGGACACCAGGAGGCAGATGATGAGGAGCGGGGACACCAGGAGGCAGATGATGGAGGGGGGACACCAGGAGGCAGATGATGAGGAGGGGGGACACCAGGAGGCAGATGATGAGGAGGGGGGACACCAGGAGGCAGATGATGAGGAGGGGGGACACCAGGAGGCAGATGATGAGGAGGGGGGACACCAGGAAGCAGATGATGGGGACAGGGGACACCAGGAAGCAGATGATGAGGAGGGGGGACACCAGGAGGCAGATGATGGGTATGGGGGACACCAGGAGGCAGATGATGAGGAGCGGGGACACCAGGAAGCAGATGATGAGGAGGGGGGACACCAGGAGGCAGATGATGGGTATGGGGGACACCAGGAGGCAGATGATGAGGAGCGGGGACACCAGGAGGCAGATGATGAGGAGGGGGGACACCAGGAGGCAGATGATGGGTATGGGGGACACCAGGAGGCAGATGATGAGGAGCGGGGACACCAGGAGGCAGATGATGGGGATGGGGGACACCAGGAGGCAGATGATGAGGAGGGGGGACACCAGGAGGCAGATGATGGGTATGGGGGACACCAGGAGGCAGATGATGAGGAGGGGGGCACCAGGAAGCAGATGATGAGGAGGGGGGACACCAGGAAGCAGATGATGAGGAGGGGGGACACCAGGAGGCAGATGATGAGGAGGGGGGACACAGGAGGCAGATGATGAGGAGGGGGGACACCAGGAGGCAGATGATGAGGAGGGGGGACACCAGGAAGCAGATGATGAGGAGGGGGGACACCAGGAGGCAGATGATGAGGAGGGGGGACACCAGGAGGCAGATGATGAGGAGGGGGGACACCAGGAGGCAGATGATGAGGAGGGGGGACACCAGGAAGCAGATGATGGGTATGGGGGACACCAGGAAGCAGATGATGAGGAGGGGGACACCAGGGGGCAGATGATGGGTATGCAGGGACTGTCTGTGTGTCCGGCCGGCACTGCTGCAGCTCTCAGGCTTCCGTCGGGGTTTCCTCCCAGCTCACGGTGCTCCCACAGGAAGGGAGAATCCCGGCTCCGGCAAAAGGTGCTTCCTGGCTCCCAGATAGGCTGCGGAGCCACATCCTGACCCCAGCGAGTGATGCTCAGCATCCCCCGATGACGCTCAGCATCCCCCGATGATGCTCAGTATCCCCCGATGATGCTCAGCATTCTCAGGTGATGCTCAGCACCCTCTGGTGATGCTCAGCACATCCCGGTGATGCCCAGCACCCTCTGGTGATGCTCAGCACTCCCCGGTGATGCCCAGCACCCCCCGTTGATGCTCAGCACCCTCTGGTGATGCTCAGCACATCCCGGTGATGCCCAGCACCCTCTGGTGATGCTCAGCACTCCCCGGTGATGCCCAGCACCCTGCAGTGATGCTCAGCACCCTCTGGTGATGCTCAGCACTCCCCGGTGATGCCCAGCACCCTGCAGTGATGCTCAGCACTCCCCGGTGATGCCCAGCACCCTCTGGTGATGCTCAGCACATCCCGGTGATGCTCAGCACCCTCTGGTGATGCTCAGCACTCCCCGGTGATCCCCAGCACCCTGCAGTGATGCTCAGCACCCCGCGATGATGTTCATCACCCCGCTTTGGTGCTCAACGTGCCCCACTGATGCTCAGCACCCCCCGGTGATGCCGGTGATGTGGGGGGTCACACATGCACGTGCGCGACGGGACCTGCGGCCTTGCCCTGGCACGGGACATCCGGAGGCTGCTGCCGGACACCGGGAGCGGAGGGCGCGGAAGCCTGGGGGGGGGCGGGGGTTTCCCGTCCCCTTCCTGGCAGGAAAGGGGCTGAGCCGGCGGCCGCGGGCTTCCTGGAGGCTCCAGCTCGGCGGGAGCTTGTGCAGGAGCACCGGGATCTGCCAGGTAACGGCACCGCCGGGGCCGAGCCTCGGCCGGGGGACGGCACGACCGTGGCTGGGGCTCCTCTGCTCGCTGCCGGCACAGCCCGGGCAGTGCCGTCGGGCCCAGCGGCTCCGGGGCTCCTCGCCCGGGGGTCACCGCGCGGGCTGGCCCCGGTCCTGAGCTCCGGGGTCGGTGGGGCCGGACCGGCAGCGCCATGAAGCGGCCTCGCCCGGGGGGTCCCTGCCCGGTTCTGGGGCAGCCCCCGGGAAGGGGCTCGCTGGGGGGGTCCGAACCGGGGCCGGGGCAATGGGGGGGGGGGGGTCCCGGCGCTGCGGGGGCGTGCCCGGGAGGTTCCCGCCCGCCCCTGGCCGCGCGGCTCCGCCGTTGCCATGGCAACTCCCTAAACTACCGCCCGCTGCCGGCGGGGGCCGCGCTCGCAGCTCCGCTCGCCCCCGCCCCGCCCCTCCCCGCCCCGCTCCGCTCCGCTCCCGGCGGCCGCCGCCGCCGCCGCTGCCCCCGGCCGCGCCGCCGCGATGGTGGCTGGGGCCGCGCCGCGCGTCCCGCAGGTAACGGGGCCGGGGGGAGCGGCGGGGTCAGCGCCGCGCTGCGGGGAGGGGGCGGCGGCGGGGGCCGGGTCTGGGCTCAGGTCCGAGTTCGGCTCCGGCTTCGGCTCCGGCTCCGGCTTCGGCTTCGGCTTCGGTTTCGGTTTCGGCCCCGGGTTCGGCTGCGAGTTCTGCTTTGGCTCCGGTTTCGGTTCCTGCTTCGGGTCCTAGTTCGGCTTCGGCTTCGGCTTCGGCTTCGGGTCCTAGTTCGGCTTCGGCTTCGGGTCCTAGTTCGGCTTCGGCTTCGGCTTCGGCTCCCGGCTGGGTCCGAGATCGGGTTCGGCTCCGGGTCCGGTTGTGGATCCGGCTCCGGGAGGGCTCTGCCGCCGCGGGCTGCCCCCGTTGCAGCCGGTGCCGGTGCCGGTGCCGGTGCCGGTGCAGGGCGGGTGGGATGGCGGCGGCAGCAGCCCCTGATACCGGCGGAGCTCGGCGGCGGGGGCCGGGGTCTGTGCGCTGCTGTGTGTGGGATGCCGGGGAGGGGGGGATGTTAGGGTCTGCGGTTGGTGCTACCGGTTGGCACCGGGGTGCTACTGGGGCTGTGTGCCGGGGAACTGGGCCGGTCGGTGCCTGTCCTGGGATCGGGCTGTTGTGAGGCGGCCGCAGCGCTGTTTGCAGCGGGATGCCCGCGGATCGGGGCTGTGGCTGGAGCTGGGATCCGGCGCTTGGGACCAGCATCTGTGTCGGAGCCGGGAGCTGGGCTGGGCTGTGCCGTGCTTGGGGGTGTGTGGGATGGAGAGCGGGGGCTGTGGCTGTCGCGGGAGGCTGCTTCGGGGATGAGGGCTGGGACTCGCCGCAGCTCGGTGTGCTCGGGGGTAGGTGCTGTCTGCAGCCACACGGACGTACTGGAAGCAGAGGCTGCGGTTTGGGGCTGGGGATGTGCTGGGAACAGAACCGCTGCTTTTCAGAGCCTGCATCAGGGACCGCGGGGTGCTCCGAAAGCATCAGGTAGAAGTGGGGCTTGTGGGGAATGCATTTGCTCTGGTAGTGTGGTTGCTTTGGGAACATATCTGTTTGCGGTCCTTGTACCCTTGTACGGGAGCACAATCAGGGGTATCTGCTCCCAGGGCTCTGCTTGGATGCTCAGCACCATTTTCCTGTGCACCTTTGTGTGTAAGCACCGTTTGCCTAGGAAGATGGGACAAGAGAGAATGGCTTGAACCTGCCCGAGGGGAGACTGAGCTGAGCTCTTAGGCAGAAGCTCTTCCGTGTGAGGGTGCTGAGGCGCTGGCACAGGGTGCCCAGAGAAGCTGTGGCTGCCCCATCCCTGGCAGTGCTCAAGGCCAGGTTGGACACAGGGGCTTGGAGCAAGCTGCTCCAGTGGAAGGGGTCCCTGCCCGTGGCAGGGGTTGGAGCTGGAGGAGCTTTAAGGTCCCTTCCAACCCAAACCATTCCAAGGTTCCGTGATTCCAAAGCCGTCTCCCCCTCAGGCAGTCATGGATAAGAAGCTGTTCTCTGGGATGGGTTGCACGGGGCAGTCTTTGTAGGGGTTTTGTGTGGGTTTGGTCTTGTTTCTGGGCTTCAGCTTGTGATGTGGTGTGTCCCGGAGAAGTGACTGTACCACATCCTGCTCCTCAGGCCTGCATCAGGGGAGCAGGATGCTCCAGAGCCGGGTTTACCTGCCCTGGTGCTGGTACCCATAAATGCCTGTGAGTGCCTGTGTAAATCCCAGTGCCAGCATGGAGGGAGCAATGGATTAAGCAAATAGGATTTGAACAAGTGCTGTACCTGCTGCTTCTTGCCTCGACGCCAGCGGGCAGGGACCCCCAAAGGCTTCAGTGATGGAAAGGTTGCATCTGCCAGGCACCAGTGAGAAACAGCCTCAGACACGGGGCCAGCTCTGCACTGGCACCAGTGGCAGGGCACGGTGGGTAGACTCTGGCTGTGCCTGCCCATGAGACGTTCTCTTGCCTCCTGTGGGTTTGTGCCAAGGATGTGGGGTGTAAGGGGAGGAGCTGGGGACTTGGCATCAGCTTCTGCATGGGCCTGCTCTCCCGAGGCATAAACTTCCCTCACAACTCCCATTGTCCTCCTGTCTCAACAGTGACATGTGGGTGATGGAGACACAGAACAAGGTTCCATAATGCCTTTTTATACCCACACTTAAACGCAAGGCAAGGTTTGTGTGCGCTTTGCGCTGCACAGGACCCCTTTGTGCTCTGCCCATCTGGGCAGATACGTGGTGAAAGGGGTGAGGGCAAAGAAGGGCGTGAAAGAGGTTATGACAAGGTTTTCTTCGCTAATAACCGTTTGTGTTGTGCTGCACAGGCTGTGTAACACCTCAGGATGCAGAGAATCACTGAGTTGTTGGAGTTGGAAGGGGCCTCAGGATAACACCCAAGTATTCCTAATGTTAGTAGTGTGGTATGAGTAATGCTGTGCTGTGTATTCTCACACCAGTGCTGGGTCCGGGGGGGCACCAGCAGCTCACTATAGAGTGTGCTGATGAGATTTCATCAGCTAAAAATCCCCGCTGCTGCCTCCGCACTCCCGAGCAGCAGCACATCTGCAAGTGGTGAGGAGCACCATGGAGATGGGCATGGGGATGGGCATGGGGTGCAGAGCACAGCAATGCATGTGTGGAGCTGAGGGGTCCCAGTGGGATGCGGGTCCCTGACCATGGGGGTGATGGAGGCTGGGCCTGCCCTGGGACGCAGCACAGGATGTGGGGCAGCAGTGGGGCTGCGTGGAGCTGGGCCCAGGCTGAGGGTGGTGTTTGGGGTATCACAGAGTCATGGGATGGTTTGTGTTAAAGGGACCTTAAAGCTCCTCCAGCTCCAACCCCTGCCACGGGCAGGGACCCCTTCCACTGGAGCAGCTTGCTCCAAGCCCCTGTGTCCAACCTGGCCTTGAGCACTGCCAGGGATGGGGCAGCCACAGCTTCTCTGGGCACCCTGTGCCAGCGCCTCAGCACCCTCCCAGGGCAGAGCTGTGTGATGAGGTGTGGGATTGGAGCAGCCTTGGGGTCTGAGGAACATTCCCAGGACAGGAGGTGAGGCTGGGAGGGCTCCTGCCCTGCTCTCCTCTGCTCAGCAGGGCTGGAGGGGCAGAGGGGAAGGATCCTCTCCATGTCCTGCCCTGCTCCAGCCCAGTGCTGACCGCTAACCCTGAAGGTGGGATCTGGTGGTCCCTTGGCACCAGGAGCACAGGGAGGAGGAGCCGGGGTGCAGCAGGAGCTTGATGGCCTGGTGGGGCAGAACCCCCCCCATGGGGCAGATTAAGCTATGGGGCAGGACTGGATGGGGGGGAGGGGGCCGTGCAGCTGAGAGGAGCACAGGGAGCGGATGCCATCCCACTCCTGCACACCCGGAGCTGCTGTCACTGTGACAACAGGCACTGCGCTGGCTCCGTGTCTTGGCTCCTGATGGCAGCGTGGGAAGGCCAGCGCTGCCTTTGTGCGGGATCAGCCCGAACTTCCCTGCACGGGGCCCTGTGCCGCCACCAGCAGCAGCAGCAGCGGCAGCAGCAGCTCCTCGGTGCGGGGACAGGGACGCGGTAACCGGAGAAGCGGGTCGGGAGCAGGCTCCGCTCATTAAACATTGATGGAAGCGCTCGGAGCGCAGCGAGAGCCGCCCGCACCGGGGCTCTGGGTGCTGCAGGGACCCGGCTGTGCCCCCCCGTGCGGCTCTGGGGAGCACGGGGCTGAGCAGAGCCCGGGGTGCGCAGGATGCGCCCCATGAGCATCCTCCTGCTCCCTCTGTTTGCAGCGCTGGGAAGGAGCGGGGGCTCTGGGCTGCTCCCATGGCAGGGTGATGACCGCAGCACAGTGGTTGGTTGGGCTCGTTGGCACTGAGGGGCCCTCAGGCTCAGAACCGCTGTGTCCGGGCCGCCTCCCCGGGACACACCGGCATTCCCGGCTCCTTTAGGGTGTGGTTTGCGCTTCCAGGTCCGGCGCTGTCGGCTTTTTATAGCCATCCCCATGGGAGCGCGGAGAATGGGAGGAAACGGGAGGGCTCGACCCTGGCCGCGGCTGTTCCGCAGGGAGGAAGCGGGTCCGGGCAGCCCGGGGGCACCTTCCTTCCCGCAGGAGGCTCCTGCCAGGCCCGCAGCGTGCCGGAGGATCCCTTGGGAAGGGAGTGCGGCTCCGGTGTGCGGGGGTACGGGACATAGGGCACTGGAGCATGGGGGCTGCGGCTGAGCCCCATCCTCTGTGGCTCCTGCTTGAGTGAGTGCAGAGGAGGCCATGGAGATGCTGCGAGGGCTGGAGCAGCTCTGCTCTGGAGCCAGGCTGAGAGAGCTGGGCTGGGGCAGCCTGGAGAAGAGAAGGCTCCTGAAGGGGAGACCTGAGAGCAGCTCCAGTGCCTAAAGGGGCTGCAGGAAAGCTGGAGAGGGGCTTGGGACAAGGGCCTGTAGGGACAGGGCAAGGGGAATGGCTTGAACCTGCCCGAGGGGAGACTGAGCTGAGCTCTTAGGCAGAAGCTCTTCCCTGTGAGGGTGCTGAGGCACTTGTAACCCCATGGACATCCCTGTTTGTACAAGGGCATTCCCAGTCTCCTGACATAGGAGTCTCCAGATGCTCCCCAGCTCCCAGCTGTCTTGGGGCTGATTTTCCTTCCCCTGACTTGTTCCTGATCATGTCGTGTCTGTTGGCTGGCTGGGACCTGCTGCTCTGCTGAGTCTGCAGCTGCTGCTTATCATAGAACCATAGAACCCCAGCCTGGTTTGGGTTAAAGGGACCTTAAAGCTCCTCCAGCTCCATCCCCTTCCCCTGGAGCAGCTTGCTCCAAGCCCCTGTGTCCAACCTGGCCTTGAGCACTGCCAGGGATGGGGCAGCCACAGCTTCTCTGGGCACCCTGTGCCAGCGCCTCAGCACCCTCACAGGGAAGAGCTTCTGCCTAAGAGCTCAGCTCAGTCTCCCCTGTTTCAGTTTTCACCCTGGAACGGGAAAGAGCTGCAGGAAAGGACAGGAATGCGGCTGTTTGTCATCCGAGAGTCAGGCTTAGACAAGCATGAGGCAGAATTGCCCTTCATGAGCAGGAGGAGTAACAGCCTCCCTGCTCTGAGCACAGCCCCTCTGGCTGCAGAGCCAGCAGGATCCTCAGGGATCGAGGGCCGGCATCCTGCAAGCTGCACGCTAAATACATTGCGTAGCGTCTGCATAACTGATTCTTGTGTGAAGAGTTTAATTTGTCAGCTCCAATAATAAACCCATAAATCTCCTCTGCTTGTTATCAGCGCCGGGAGAAGATGCTCCTGTTCCAAGCGTTTAATTTATCTCCTGAGCCGCTTCCTGCGCCTCTGCTGTTACCGGTTGTGTGTCCCCATGGCTGGTGCTGCTCTGGGGGCAGGAAGGATGGAGCTGGGGAGGAGAAGCTTGTGCTGGAGGTCCTGGTGGAATGGGGATGGGGTGGATGAGAGCCAAGGATGGAGCGAGGCCGAGCAGCGGCTCTGCAGCTCAGAGCCACCTTCAGGACCAGCTCAGTGCCCTTGCCTGCCTCTGGGGGTGATCCGAGCACAGCCCCATCACTGTTGCTGGTGTCAGCCATTGGTACCCTCATTCATGGGAACCTCCACACATGGCAGGAACCGTCACTGTTCTGACCCCATGGGCTCCCCGTGGCAGGGAGCTGCACCATTCCATTAGTGCCACATCCCAGTGTTCCCCCAGTGCCACATCCCAGTGTTCCCCCAGTGCCACATCCCAGTGTTCCCCCAGTGCCACATCCCAGTGTTCCCCCAGTGCCACATCCCAGTGTTCCCCCAGTGCCACATCCCAGTGTTCCCTCAGTGCCACATCCCAGTGTTCCCCCAGTGCCACATCCCAGTGTTCCCCCAGTGCCACATCCCAGTGTTCCCCCAGTGCCACATCCCAGTGTTCCCCCAGTGCCACATCCCAGTGTTCCCCCAGTGCCACATCCCAGTGTTCCCCCAGTGCCACATCCAGGCCGTTTCCCACTGCCCTCGTGCTGTGACATGAGGACACCAGAAGTGCTGCCTCCTTCCCCCAGTGTTCAGGGTGCTGCAGCCTCTTACCATGTCCCTGTCACTGCACCTACTCAGGCACTGATCTTGCTCCTGCCTTTCTCTGAGGCCAGTTTGTCTTTCCCTTTGCTCATTCCTTCCTCCTGGTTCTGAGTCCTCCTGACTGCATCTTCCCAGGGAGCCCGATGGGTTCCCTGGAGCCACACAACTGATGCTGCCCAGTCCTGCGCCCATCAGAGGTGTGTGGCTGTGCCCAGGCTCTGCAGACACCTATTCCCCATGGGGATAGCTCCAGCCCAAGCCCACTGCATCCGTGGGCCCTTGTTGGCTTTGGACCCTGCTCTGTGCTGCAGGAAGAGATTCTGGATGGTGCATGGATGGATGGAGGGGGGCTGCTCGGTCCCACCCTCTGCATCCCTGTGCCCAGCGGTGTTTGCCCTCAATGCTGGTCCTGGTCTGATGTCCCCATGGGCACAGCAGCCCCTGCCCCAGAGCCCGGCTCCATTTTGGTGTTCGTGGTGCCGAGGCACAGGAGAGGGACTCAGTTCACCGTGGTCCAGCTTCAAGCTCACCCAGTCCAACCTTACCCCAGCACTGCCAAGGCCACCACTGCCCCATGGCACTGAGGATGTGTGAACCCTTGCAGGGCCGGTGCCTGCAGCCCTGCCCTGGGCAGCCTGTTCCAATGCTGAGCACCCTCTGGGGGCAGGAATTGTTCCTCAGCTCCATCTAACCCTGCCCTGGTGCAGCTTGAGGCCGGTTCCTCTTGTCCCATCCCTTGTTCCTTGGGAGCAGAGCCCAGCCCCTCCTGGCTCCATCCTCCTCTCAGGCACTTGGAGGCAGCCATCAGGTCCCCCCTGAGCCTTCTCTTCTCCATCTGAACCCCCCAGGGCCATGCTCCAGATGTGCACAGCTGGAGCAGAACACACACCCTGTGGATGCTCTGCAGGTCCTCCATTGGCAGCTGAGGTGGTTTCCTGTGTTTCATGGCACACGTGCTCCCATGAGCTGCTCTCAGGAGGGGTGTCCATGGGGCAGCAGCGGCTCTGCCTACAGCATCCTGTGAGGGCCCCATGGGACTCCAGCAGTGTCACTTTACACTCGTCCATGTGCCAGCAGTGCTCCCGCTGGAGCTGCTCTTAGGAAGCCTTCAGCCCCGTGTCCCCCGCCTGTCCCCGTGCACCCACAGGTGGGGTCCTCACAGCACCCTGCACCCACTGGCACTGCTGCAGCCTGGAACGTGACGCATCCATGGTCAGGGCTCCACACTGGAGCAGCCAGTTCAGGTGCTCGCTGGGATGGAGCCGCAGTGAGGAGCGAGCCAAGAGCACCCCCGTACCCAGCACAGAGCACAGGGGTTCCAGACCCCTCTGCTGCCCCTGCCCATGGCTGCTCCTGTCTTGGCCCCAGGCACTGCACTCACCTGCTGCACGTGGTGAGAGGTGCGGGGGACCCCGACCGCCCCATGCAATCCATGGGTCTGGATGGGATGCACCCGCGGGTGCTGAGGGAACTGGCGGAGGTCATTGCTAGACCGCTCTCCATCATCTTTACCAAGCCTTGGGATACGGGAGAGGTGCCTGAGGACTGGAGGAAAGCAAATGTCACTCCTGTCCTCACAAAGGGCAAGAAGGAGGACCCGGGTAACTATAGACCGGTCAGCCTTAGAGAGCAGTGTAGGGGAGAGGGACCTGGGGGTCCTGGTGGACGACAGGGTGACCATGAGCCGACACTGTGCCCTTGTGGCCAAGAAGGCCAATGGCATCCTGGGGTGTATTAGAAGGGGGGGTGGTTAGTAGGTCGAGAGAGGTCCTCCTTCCCCTCTACTCTGCCCTGGTGAGACCTCATCTGGAATATTGGGTCCAGTTCTGGGCCCCTCAGTTCAAGAAGGACAGGGACCTGCTGGAGAGAGTCCAGCGCAGGGCAACTGAGATGATGAAGGGAGTGGAGCATCTCCCTTATGAGGAAAGACTGAGGGAGCTGGGTCTCTATAGTTTGGAGAAGAGGAGACTGAGGGGTGACCTTATTAGTGTATATAAATATATAAAGGGGGAGTGTCCCGAGGATGGAGCCAGGCTCTTCTCAGTGGCAAACAATGATAGGGCAAGGGGCAATGGGTACAAACTGGAACACAAGAGGTTCCACTTAAACCTGAGAAGAAACTTCTTCTCAGTGAGGGTGACGGAACACTGGACCAGGCTGCCCAGGGAGGTTGTGGAGTCTCCTTCTCTGGAGGCATTCCAAACCCGCCTGGACACGTTCCTGTGTAACCTTATCTAGGTGTTCCTGCTCCGGCAGGGGGATTGGACTGGATGAGCTTCTGAGGTCCCTTCCAATCTCTAACTGGGATACTGGGATACTGTGATACTGTGATACTGTGCCTGCATCCCCTTCCCTGGTGCTCTGAGCTGGGCTGCTCCCTTGGGGAGCTGCATTATCCTCATGCATGGTCCCACTGAGCCGTGCTGGGGAGCAGGGGCAGAGCCCCTTGGGTGGCAGTGACTGTGCTGTCTGTGGGGTGAGGCTGGGCCCACAGGGCTCAGGCTGCTGCTGCAGTGGGGCAGCACTTGCTGGAGGTGACTCTGCCCCTCTCCTTGGTGTCCTGCGTGGCACTGGTGTGGTGCTGGTGCACTGGCTCTGTACTGGTGCTGCACTGGTTCTCTGCTGACGCTGTCCTTGCTCTCTTGCCCACAGGTTGATGAAGAGGCAGCGCTGTGACCCCGCGCCACTCATTCAAGGTAAGCTCTGTCCTGTCCCTAGGGAGCACCCTGGGATGCAATGGCAGAGGCTGGGGCTTGGGGTCCAGCACTTGTCCTGGGATGGGGTGACCTGGCCAGGACACTGGGACAGAGCCCCCGGCCCTGGTGCTGAGGATGCAGGGTTGGGCTGAGCTCAGGCTGTCAGTGGGGCAGGAGGCTCTGAGCCAGGGGTGGGTCATTGCTATGTGATGGGTTTGAGGAGAGGTCCTGGGGGGCATGGACCAGCCGGGTCTGCACAGGCCCATCCTGCTGGGGTCCGGGGTGTCCCTGCCCGTGGCAGGGGTTGGAATGGGAGGAGCCTCAAGGTCCTTTCCCACCCAAACTCGATCAAGTTCTGTGATCCCAAGCCCACCCTGCCTGCTCCCAGAGCACATCCATCACGTGCAGGTCCCAAACCCGTTGCTGTCACAAGAGCACTTGGAGCAGGTCACTGCACAGCAGACAGCTCTGTCCTGGTCCTCCTCCTCCCACAGCAGCACAGCAGATCCCAGTGGGAGCAGGGCCTGGCTCAGCAATCCCTGGTGCTTCTCCTGTTCCCAGCTCCTTCCCTCCCCGTGCAGCAGGAGCCCAGGTCTGTGGGACACGGGGAGGCTGCTCCTCATCACCGGCTGCTGCCCATCCTGTGGGTGCTGCCTGCACCCTCTTCTCTTCCCAAGCAGCTCCCCCACTGCGGGCTGGGAGCAGGAAGGGCAGGGATGCCGCAGGGATTAGTCCCAGACAGGCAGATGGAGGCAGCGTTATCCTATTAGCCAGGAGCTAAGCGGGATCAGCCCCGGGTGATGGCGGAGCAGGATGCGCCTGTGGGGTGGTGGCCACCCCAGCACCGGCTCTGCAGTGTCTGTGAGCCCTTGGGAACAGGTCAGAGCCGCAGCGAGGGACGGGCTCAGCACCCCTGTGCTCTGCTGGGGGGCTTGGGGTGGTGCTGGGACAGGGACAGGGACAGGGACAGGGAGAGGTCACTGCAGTGGGGCTGAGGGCATGGTGCTGGGAGCGCACTGGTGGTGATGGGGAGGAGGGGAGCAGGTCCTGCACTGCAGGTTCCTTGCTGCTTTCTGCATGGGTCTGTGCTCCATGGGAGGACACAGAGGAGCGAGGGTGGGATGAGTGGGAACCTAATGATGGGGCTTCCTTGTCCTTGGGCTGTGCGGACCTGCAGGGCTGCCCAGGACAGGGGCTGGAGCTGCAGGAGCTGGAAGGCCCCTTCCAACATAAGCCAGGCTTGGGGCCCTGTGACTGCGTGGGCTTCCTGCCAGGGGCTGGTTCCTCCTGGCTGTGTCCTCGTGTGTCTGTCCCAGGCATGGTCCTCTCCTGCACTGCCACTGTGTATGTGTGGGTGTCCTTGTGCTGGGTCCATGCGAGGAGCTGATGGGTTCAGGGATGTGGGGATGGGAGGGGGTTCCAGTCCATCCCATGCACATGGAGGAAATGGCAGACGGCAAGACCCGGGACCCCGCAGGGTGCGCATGCTAGGATCAGGGACCGAGGGCAGCATCAGGGACCCCAGGGCAGGATCAGGGACCCCAGGGCAGCATCAGGGACCCCAGGGCAGCATCAGGGACCCCAGGGCAGGATCAGGGACCCCAGGGCAGGATCAGGGACCGAGGGCAGCATCAGGGACCCCAGGGCAGGATCAGGGACCCCAGGGCAGGATCAGGGACCCCAGGGCAGCATCAGGGACCCCAGGGCAGCATCAGGGACCCCAGGGCAGCATCAGGGACCCCAGGGCAGCATCAGGGACCCCAGGGCAGCATCAGGGACCCCAGGGCACACAGGGACCCCAGGGCAGCATCAGGGACCCCAGGACAGGATCAGGGACCCCAGGGCAGGATCAGGGACCCCAGGGCAGGATCAGGGACCAAGGGCAGGATCAGGGACCCCAGGGCAGGATCAGGGACCCCAGGGCAGGATCAGGGACCCCGGGCAGGATCAGGGACCCCAGGGCAGGATCAGGGACCCCAGGACAGGATCAGGGACCCCAGGGCAGGATCAGGGACCCCAGGGCAGCATCAGGGACCCCAGGCAGGATCAGGGACCCCAGGGCAGCATCAGGGACCCCAGGGCAGCATCAGGGACCCCAGGGCAAACAGCACCCAGATCAGGGACCCCAGGGCAGGATCAGGGACCCCAGGGCAGGATCAGGGACCCCAGGGCAGCATCAGGGACCCCAGGGCAGGATCAGGGACCCAGGGCAGCATCAGGGACCCCAGGGCAGGATCAGGGACCCCAGGGCAGGATCAGGGACCCCAGGGCAGGATCAGGGACCCCAGGGCAGCATCAGGGACCCCAGGGCAGCATCAGGGACCCCAGGGCAGGATCAGGGACCCCAGGGCAGGATCAGGGACCCCAGGGCAGCATCAGGGACCCCAGGGCAGCATCAGGGACCCCAGGGCAGGATCAGGGACCCCAGGGCAGGATCAGGGACCCCAGGGCAGCATCAGGGACCAAGGGCAGGATCAGGGACCCCAGGGCAGGATCAGGGACCGAGGGCAGGATCAGGGACCCCAGGGCAGCATCAGGGACCCCAGGGCAGGATCAGGGACCCCAGGGCAGGATCAGGGACCCCAGGGCAGCATCAGGGACCCCAGGGCAGGATCAGGGACCCCAGGGCAGGATCAGGGACCCCAGGGCAGCATCAGGACCAAGGGCAGGATCAGGGACCCCAGGGCAGGATCAGGGACCCCAGGGCAGCATCAGGGACCCCAGGGCAGGATCAGGGACCCCAGGGCAGGATCAGGGACCCCAGGGCAGGATCAGGGACCCCAGGGCAGCATCAGGGACCCCAGGGCAGGATCAGGGACCCCAGGGCAGCATCAGGGACCCCAGGGCAGATCAACCCCAGGGCAGCATCAGGGACCAAGGGCAGGATCAGGGACCCCAGGGCAGGATCAGGGACCCCAGGGCAGGATCAGGGACTCTGGGGCAGGATCAGGGACCCCAGGGCAGGATCAGGGACCAAGGGCAGGATCAGGGACCCCAGGGCAGCATCAGGGACCCCAGGGCAGCATCAGGGACCCCAGGGCAGGATCAGGGACCCCAGGGCAGCATCAGGGACCAAGGGCAGGATCAGGGACCCCAGGGCAGCATCAGGGACCCCAGGGCAGGATCAGGGACCCCAGGGCAGATCAGGGACCCCAGGGCAGGATCAGGGACCCCAGGGCAGCATCAGGGACCAAGGGCAGGATCAGGGACCCCAGGGCAGCATCAGGGACCCCAGGGCAGCATCAGGGACCCCAGGGCAGCATCAGGGACCCCAGGGCAGGATCAGGGACCCCAGGGCAGCATCAGGGACCCCAGGGCAGCATCAGGGACCCCGCAGGGTGTGCAGGGCCTCACATGTGCTGGTGTTGTGCTGATGGCAGCGTGTTGTGCTGATGACAGTGCGTGGCTCTGGTTTCCATGGTGACTGTGTTCAGTGATGTTCCCATGGCTACACCCGTGCTGGATCCCAGAGCATCCCAGTGAGGCTGCTCCATTGAGCCCTGCTCCGGGGTGGCAGGGGCCGCAGGGGCAGCGTTCAGTGCAAGAACCAGACCCCGAGAAGGGGCGTGTGACAGGATCCTGGATTTGGGAGGCTACAGATGCTCCCTAAGGTCCCTTCCAGCCCTAACCTTTGACTGTGGGGTTCAGGCACTGCCAGGGCTGTGTGTGCAGTGGGATGGGGCTGGTCCTGACCTCCTGCCCCAGCCCCTCACTGCTGCTCCTGTGTCAGTTTGCTCTGCAGGACCAGCAGGAGGTGTTTGCCTTCAGGGCAAACCAGGCTGGGGCACAAGCTGGACCAGCAGCGTGGCTCTGGTGGGGAGGGATGAGTGGATCCATCCTGGAGCTGGGGATGTGCGACCTGGAGCTGTGCAGGGCTGTGACCCGTGGGAAACCAGTGTTCAGGGGCAGGGGTTCCCAGTGCCTGTCCTGTGGGGACTGGGATCCAGCTGGGACAGTGCCTGGAGAGAGCAGGAAACTTTGCCTTGGCCGAGTGATGCTGAACAGACCTACCCTGTGTTCATTCATGACCCCTCACTGCAGGAGAGACATTGAGGGGCTGGAGCGGGGCCAGAGAAGGGAATGGAGCTGGAGCAGGGCCTGGAGCACAGGGGAGATGGGGAAGGGCTGAGGGACCTGGGGGGTTCAGATGGAGAAGAGAAGGCTCAGGGGGGACCTGATGGCTGCCTCCAAGTGCCTGAGAGGAGGATGGAGCCAGGAGGGGCTGGGCTCTGCTCCCAAGGAACAAGGGATGGGACAAGAGGAACCGGCCTCAAGCTGCACCCGGGCAGGGTTAGATGGAGCTGAGGAACAATTCCTGCCCCAGAGGGTGCTCAGCATTGGAACAGGCTGCCCAGGGCAGGGCTGCAGGCACCGGCCCTGCAAGGGTTCACACATCCTCAGTGCCATGGGGCAGTGGTGGCCTTGGCAGTGCTGGGAACGGTTGGACTGGATGAGCTTGAAGCTGTTTCCCCACCGGGGTGATTCCATGCTTCCCCAGCAGGGAATCTGCTCCTGTGATTCCCCAGTGCTGCACTCACTGGTGCCTGGGCTCTGGGCTCCTCTCCTGCAGCAGATGCAGGCAGTGAGGGGGCAGCGCTCGGGCATCCCTGTGCCCAGCACTATCCCCCATCACCCCACAGACAGGATCCCTGTGTGGGCCCAGGATGCTGCTCCTCATCCTGCTGCCCTCTCTGGGATCAGCACCACTCTGCATCCCCCTGCCTGCTGGGGCAGTGGGTTTGCTCCCATGAGCAGTGCAATGGGACTTGCCCTTTGATCATCCACATATCCCAAGTGACCCAGTGACCCTGAAGAACAGGCAAAGGGAAAAGCCATGGGCATTGCCATCACCCATGAGGTGCTGTAGGGCACTGCTGGCAGGTGAAGGTGGGTCAATGGGCTCTGCTCCTGCTGCTCCTGAGCTCCCTGTTGGGTGAGTGCAGTGCCCTATGGGTCAGCTCTGGAGGCCAGGGCAGCGGTGGCAAAAGGACAAGGCTGGGCTGGTACAGAGCATGCTACCATTGACGTGGCACTGGGACAGAGCCATAGCAAACACTGGTGCTGGGGGACCTGGACCTGCTTGTGCCAGATAAGCACCGAGGGCGGCTCCGGCCCTGCGGGGCCCTTGCACTGGGCAGGACACCGGGACCAGCCCTGGGTGCTGGGAGCGTGGCCTGGGCGAGCTCTGGGCTCCCAATGCTGAGGTCAGGTCTGTGGTGGGGACAGAGCCCCCCAAGGAGCCCATCCCTGTGCCTGTCCCTGTGTCCATGCGCGCTGACCGCATCCCCCATCCATCAGTAACCCCGGGGGTGGTGGGGCTGGTCCATGGGCTCTGCCTGTGCTGAACGTGAACACTCAGACCCATGGAGGTGAGGGGGGTCTGGGGGGCTCCATGCCCAGGGGTCCCGGTGCTGGGAGCAGTCAGGAGTGGGAGGAACCCCTGTGATGGAGCCGGGAGCAGACTCCCAGTGGGAGCACGGCTCCGGTCTGTACAGGGGGGCTGCAGGCAGGGGGGCTGCTGGTGCGGGCAGGGGGATGTGCCCTGTCCCAGTGCGATGCCTCGGTGCTGCTCTGGAGCAGAGCCATGAAACAGTTCAGGTTGAAGGAACTTTAAAACTCACCCATTTCCACCCCCCTGCATTAACAGGGACTCGATTGCAGCAAATCCCAACCCCAGGAACCTCTCTGATCATTAGGGCAGAAATCCCTAGTTGGGTTTGCTCTCTGACATAATGAAGATTCAATTAGTTAATGCAAATCATGTATTTGAACAGGACAGGTCAAGAGTTTCCCTTCACCAGCTGCCTCATGGTATCCTCGTATTAGAATCATAGAAGCACAGAGCCCTAGACTGGTTTCTGTTGAAAGGGACCTTAAGATATTGGAGTTCCACCCCCTGCCACGGGCAGGGACCCCTTCCACAGGAGCAGCTTGCTCCAAGCCCCTGTGTCCAACCTGGCCTTGAGCACTGCCAGGGATGGGGCAGCCACAGCTTCTCTGGGCACCCTGTGCCAGCGCCTCACAGCCTGGATCCGGTTGCTGCTGTGGTGTGTGCAGACTCTGCCACCATAAAGGAGCAGCAGGAGAGGGTGAACCCCGGGATGTGTGGGTTAGAAACCAGGCCATGGCAAAGCAAGGAAGGGTCAGAAAGAGGGGAGGGTGCGAGGGCAGGATTCTGAATGAGGCTCTGGGTGCCAGCAGCCCTGTCCCTGGGATGGGAAGAGCCCATCCCACCTCCTGCAGGCCCCGGGGATGATGCTCACAGCAGCCACCGGTCTCTGCATCCCGCTCTGCCCTTCCCTGCCACAGGAGCAGCTCCACCCTGGCCACTGCTTCCTGCTCCTCTTGTGACCGGGGCTGCTGGTCTCCATGTCCAACCTGGGGTGCCTTGGGGGCCCTCACTGCTGCGGTGCTGGTGCTGAGCAGTGCTCGTGCTGCTCGTTCCCAGGGCTTCCCAGCAGGATGCTTCCCTCAGAGCAGCGGTAGCGCAGTAACACAGTGCGGTGCCATGGTTCTGTTCCCTCTAGCCCAGGCTCATCCAGAGCCCTGATGGGTGCCAGTGGGTTTGAGCAGCGTGGGGTGATCCCTATGGCATGGCTGCCTTGTCACAGGGACGGGGGAAGTGGCTTAGGCTCTGTAGCCCCAGGGACAGGGGAGTGGGGCAGCCCATAGGGGAACACTGATCCCACTGTATGAGAAGTAACGGGGGCTCAGCTTTACACCGTCCTGTGGGGGCTGCTGTGTGGTGACCCAACCCAACTGCTCCACACTGGGTTTCACTCCCTGGTGCTCCCGTGGCACGGGCAGGAGCTCTGCTGGACCAGGGAGAGGTGATGGATGCATCCCTGCCTTGTGCCTCTTGCTGGGAAATGCTCTTGGAAGGGTTTCTGACCCCTGTTGATGGTTTCCTACCATCTCCCTGGGCTCAGAACGGGACTCTCTGGATCATCATTTCCGAGCTACTCAACTCGTGTCTTTTCCTCCAAGATAAGGGATTGTTGTCTCGCCTCAGCAGAGTTGCTTCAATAAGAGCAAATGAATGTGAATGACTCTGCAAGTCTGGGATGGAGTTCGGGGGTGGCCACTGCATTCCCCAACCATTCACAGTTGTGGCTTAGACATTACTGGGAACTAATGAGGGACCAGAAGAATGGGGGGAAAGAAAGCAGGAATAATCCTGGCAATTCCCATCTGGAGCCTTGGATTGCTCCCCTTGGTGAGGAACAAGGCAGGGAACAGGGGAGAAAGGAACCCCAGGAACGGCAGCAGTTGAACAGAGCAGCACGGGGGCAGGGGTGGGATGTCCCCGAGTGGAGCCCACTGGGACCCCCCGGCCATGGGTGGGTTGGGGCACATCCTGCTGCCGAGCGGATGGAGGTTGGTGCCTGGGGGGGCTGGGGCAGCGCCAGGGGGTGGTCCTGGGGCTCCCTTCCTGCATTCCCAGCGGTGGGAGCCGGCCCCTTGCCAGAGCCCCCTGCAGCGGCCTGGGAGGGGATGGAGCCGGGATGGGGCTGGTCTCTGCTCCCAAGGGCTTGAACCTGCCCGAGGGGAGACTGAGCTGAGCTCTTAGGCAGAAGCTCTTCCCTGTGAGGGTGCTGAGGCGCTGGCACAGGGTGCCCAGAGAAGCTGTGGCTGCCCCATCCCTGGCAGTGCTCAAGGCCAGGTTGGACACAGGGGCTTGGAGCAAGCTGCTCCAGGGGAAGGGGTCCCTGCCTGTTGCACGGTGCTGGAGCTGGAGGAGCTTTAAGGTCCCTTCCACCCAATGCACTCCAGGATGGGCAGAGGGACCTGTGTCTCTCCATCGCAGGGCACAGGGCACAGCGCTGGTGGGAGGAAAGGAGGAGCCCGGAGGCTTCGGTTGCGCCGGGGCTGATCCCATTGTTCCTCAGGATCCAGCCTCGGTTTCCGTTCTGGGGCTGGTGCCAGTCCTGGTGCTCATTGTGCAGGACCCAGCGCCTGGGTGCAGGCTCCTCCAGCAGTGCCTGTGCTGCAGCTCCGGCTGGGAATGCTGCTGGGGGCTCACGGGTGCAGTGCCCTGGCCCTGAGTGGAGGAAGAGCCGTCGGTCATTTCCTGGCTGGATCCATCCCATTCCCTACAGCTCTCTGGCTCTCGGTGCTCTGGGGGCTGTTTCTGCTTGAGGACTGTCATGGAGATGAACGGCTGGACTCCCAGCCATCGGTGGAGCGGCCACAGCCCCGCAGGGATCAGCCCATGTGCTCCTGTCCCTGCCTGGGAGCAAGGAGCAAGGGCTCGGCCCGCTGCAGGGTCCCTGTGGCTGCCATCAGCTGGGCATGGGCCGTGTTGGGGGCTGCTTGTGTCCCTGCTCTGTGCTGGGTCTAACGGTGCCTGAGCCTGCCCGGTGCCAGCCTGAGCACACGGGGACCCCTGAGACGGGTTTCTGGGGTGGCAGCACAGGGCAGGGTCCTCCCATGGCACAAGGGCACAGCCACATCCTGCAGTTGGGAATCCCCTGGCAGGGCCTGGCTGATGGGAGCTGCTGGAGCCGGCAGCGCGGGGCTGGTCCCCCTGGTGTGCACTGAGTGGTGACACCTTGAGCAGGACCAAACAGCAGGGCCAGGGCAGGGATTGTGCCCCTGTGCTGGGCACTGGGGAGGCTGCACCTCAGATCCTGTGTTCAGCTCTGGGCCCCTCACTGCAAGAGAGACATTGAGGGGCTGGAGCGGGGCCAGAGAAGGGAATGGAGCTGGAGCAGGGCCTGGAGCACAGGGGAGATGGGGAAGGGCTGAGGGACCTGGGGGGTTCAGATGGAGAAGAGAAGGCTCAGGGGGGACCTGATGGCTGCCTCCAAGTGCCTGAGAGGAGGATGGAGCCAGGAGGGGCTGGGCTCTGCTCCCAAGGAACAAGGGATGGGACAAGAGGAACCGGCCTCAAGCTGCACCAGGGCAGGGTTAGATGGAGCTGAGGAACAATTCCTGCCCCAGAGGGTGCTCAGGCATTGGAACAGGCTGCCCAGGGCAGGGCTGCAGGCACCGGCCCTGCAAGGGTTCACACAGCGTGGAGACGAAGCCTCAGTGCCATGGGTTAGGGGTGGCCTTGGCAGTGCTGGGGTAAGGTTGGACTGGATGAGCTTGAAGCTGTTTTCCATCCTGGTTGATTCTGTGAACAGTACAGCATGAGCAGTTGATAGGCCCAGAACCAGGAACTTTCCCTGTGAAACCCACAGGTGGGCTGAGCCCTACAGTCACCCCTGCGTGTCCTGCTGGTCTCCAGCCTCCCTTGTAATGGGGAAGGAGCAGGTGGGCCTCCAGATATGCTGGTGCAGATGGGGAGGTGGAGAATCATGGTTGCAGATGGGGGGACAGGGCTGTTCGGGAGATGGTGTTTATCAACGGTGATGGAGAGGAGATGGTTCTCAAACGAGCAGAGCAGCCCCCATAAGCTGGGACAGCCTGCCCTCTGCCCTCAGACCCTCTGTGCCCTGGTGGCCATGTGCCTGCGGTGGGCTCAGCTGGGGCAGGTCTGTGCTCTGCTGCGAGGGTGAGGAAGGGTCCCTGCTGGGTGACTCAATGCAGGGGGGTGTGGAGGGGGTGCAGTGGCATTAGACCTTGTGGGGGAGGGAGGGGGGGCACATGTGGGAGTCTGTGTATGGTGGGGGGCTGCTTGGTGATGTCTGTCCCTGGCATGGGATTTCCCATGTCCGGTTGGGGTGATCAACGCAAGGATCCCTGGGGGGGGGGGTGTGGGGGTGTGTGTGTTTTTCCTGCCATGGGGAGCCCCACGGGTGCCTCTATGGGGTTCCTGGGGGAGTGCCCCCGGATGGGGTCCTGTCAAGGTCCCTGCGGGGGTGGCCGGGGTCCCCCCCTCCGCGCTGACCTCCTCTCCGCACCCGCAGGGCCCCCGGGCTGGCTGTGAGCGCGGCCGCCGGTGCCGGTGCCGGTGCCGGTGGGGCCGCCCCGCCGCGCCGCGCCGCGCCGCACGGAGCATGCCTCTGAGCCCCGCCGGCAGCAAACATGAGAGCCCGGAGTCGCCGCCGCCGGAGCGACAGCCCCGTTCCGGAGAGCCGGGCTCCAGCCTGCGGGAGGATTCGCGGCTCGACCCAGCCCGGAGCCCCGCCGGGCCCCGCTCCCCCAAGCTGGCGGCAGCGGCGCGCATGGAGGAGCCCGCACCCGGCGCCATCGTCGTCCGCATCGGCATCCCCGACCTGCAGCAGACGGTGAGTACGGGACCGGCCCCGCTCCCTGCGCAGCCGCCCCGCCGCCAACTTCGCACCGCCGCGGCGGCCGCGGGCCCGGCAGGACGGCTCCGGCCCGGACCCGCTCCGGTGCCCCCGCTCCCCATTGCCCCCGTGTCCCCCCTGCTCCCCATTGCCTCCGTGTCCCCCCCGCTCCCCATTGCCCCCGTGTCCCCCCCCGCTCCCCATTGCCCCGCTCCCTCCCCGCAGAGCCCGCAGGCTCGGACGCGGGTGCAGCCCCGCTGCAGCGCTGCCTTTCCGGGTCCAGCGCGGCCGGGGCGCTCCGGGGCTCCCGGTGCGGCCGCTTCCGCCGGGGGGTCCCCTCCTCGGGCCGGGAGCGCTGCGCTGCGCCGCCTGCCCCGAGCGCAGGGACAGCTGGGCTGGAAGAGGGGGCAGAGGCAGCTCCGGGGCACCCAGCACGGGCACGGTGCCGGTACCGGTACCAGCACCGGCTGGGCCGGACTGCGGGAGCTGGCGGCCGCTTGTGTGCGGACGGGACCGGGCAGGGCGCCTGCAGCTGCGTGTGACGGGGGGGACATGGGCACCGTGCAGTGCTGGAGGGGTGGCAGTGCCGCGGGGCAAGGCGTGACACGGAGGGGCAGGGGGTGACACGGTGATTGCTGACCCCAGCGCGGTGGGTGACCCACAGAGGCTGTAGGGTGGCTGTTGCTGACCAGGGGTTACCTGCGGTATTGGGTGCAAGTGTTGGAAACTGGTCAGTGCTGGGAAGAAGTTTCCTGAAGGACAGTGGTAACCGTGGCCCTCACGAAGGAGAGCGTTCATTAGAGCTGGGAGCAGGGTTCAATGATGTGCTCTGGGGCAAGTCACTGTGGGCAGGAGAGGGGGTGCCCCTGGGGGATGAGGGGTGCAGGAGATGAATCAGACATGGGGTGACCAGAGCGGTGCTGGGAAGTGAGAGCTCCCCTCTTGGATGGGGAAGTAGCTCTGCTGGAGCCTGGCATGGTTGCAGTGCTGCTGGATAGGGAGCAGGCACGCTGGGGTGCTGGCGTGCTCCCAGCACTGCTCTGCAGGCTCGGCTGCCAAGCACAGGGCAGCGGCAGCATTGCCTTTGCTGTCGAAGAACTGGACTCGGGCTCTGCTCCAGCGAGCACTGACCTTGTGCTGTAGGGAGGGCTCTGTCCCTGCTCCTCCTGCCCCAGCCCCTGCTGGGGTTGTGGGCAATGGCTGCGTCCCTTTCCCTTCACATCAGCTCCTCCTCGTACCCCCTGTGCTCACTCAGCCCCAGAGCTGGTCCTGCTCCAAGCTCACCCTGTGCGACGGGTCCAAGGGCTGCCAGCGCGGGCCCCTGCTCTGCACATTGCCATGGTATCCACCTCTCTCCTCTGCTGCTCCTTGGGCACTGCTCCGCAGCTCCCTGCCCTGCCTTTGTTCCGGGAGGGTGCGTGGGCACGGGAGGGAGCAGCGATGCTGGAGTTGTGGGATGCTGCTCTAACCCCTGCTCCTTACCCAGCCCCCGCTGCAACCCAACCCACGGAGGCAGTGGGATAGCTCAGCCTGGAGGCAGGGGAAGGGATGGGGCAAAGCTGGGCATCCTTGCACTGTACAGAGCAGGAATTTCCCTCTCAGACCTCCCCTGCTCCTGGAGCCGATGCTTATCAGAGAGCTGGAGGGTGGGAACGTCTCTGGTGCAACCTCTGAGCTGGGAGCCAGCACCGGTGGCTGGGAATGGGGGTGTTGCTCCCATGGGGGGGTCACTGTGGGGGCTGACAGGGCGCAGTGGGGAGCACTGGGGCCGTGGTGCAGTGCAGAGCAGCACAGTGCATCCTGCCCAGCACCAGCATCCTGCCCACTGCAGCCTGGTCCATGTGCAGGGGGGTCTGGCTCGGGTGCTGCAGGGTGGGAGCAGGAGCTCCTGGGCTGTGCAGAGTGCCCATGGGCAGCAGGGCGGTGCAGTGCCTGCAGCCCCACAGGCGAGGGGAGCCGCACACCCTGTGCTGTGCCCTGCATGATGCTCCCATGCTGCCAGCAGCACCCAGACCCAGCCGTGCTCAGGTGGGGGTCAGGGCATCCCCTCCTGCAGACCAGGGCAGTGCATGCAGAGGGCTGCTGCATCCATGGCTCAGGTGCATCCATGGCTCAGCTGCATCCATGGCTCAGGCGGGGGCTGACTCCCCAAATAGCAGCTGCCTGCTTTGCTGTGTTAGCTGAGGTACCTTCGCTTAAAGGGAAGCAGGAAAATGCAGCTGGCTTAACAGTGCCTCCATAAGAGCTGTGTCCTGCGACTGGCCCTGAGCTCCCCTGGCTTCTGCATCATCCCTGTACACCAGCTCTGATGTGGGGACTCTCGGTGCTCATTCCTGGTGCCCTGAGGGTCCCTATGTGGGCACTGTGAAAAGGGGCAGGAGGAAAACGGGGAACTGAGCCTGTCTGGGGAACTGGGGCAGGGGGAAATGGGGAACTGCCACTGCTGGGCTTGCCATGACCCCATTGGCTCCATGAGGCACTCTGGGATGTGCGGGATGTTTGCTGTGTTCTGGAGCAGCTCATGGGATGCTCCAGAGCCGTGTGTGTTCCCTGCCTCCTCTTCCCCTCCTACAGGCCCTTCCCCTGCCCTGCTGCTCTCCTTGCCTGGCTCCTGTGGCTGTGGCCCTGCCGATGGGCAGCAGTAGGAATGTAGATGCTTTGGCTGCCCTGGGGGCTCTGCCCCAGGCCAGGAGCAGTGTCTGTGTCCCAGGAGGGATCCCACAGGGGCACAGTGGGACTCAGGTGGGATGAGGAAGGTGAAGGATGTATGCTCTGCGGGCAGGAAGGAGGAACAGGATGCTGATGGCACCCGTCAGATGCCTGCCTGGTGATGGGAGCACTGGAGCACCCCATGCTGCTGTGCCCTGGGGACAGCCCCAGCCCTGCCCATCAGAAGGAAGGGCCATGTGCAAGCGCTGCTGGTCCAGCCCTTGCGGGTCTCTCACCTCTTAGAGCAGTGTGTGGAATGAATGGCCAGCAGGGAATGGCACCAGCTGCTCTGCACTGCAAGGAACAGGCTCCTTTATGGGAATCCAGAGGTGCTCAATCCCAGCCCAGCACATCCCTCCTGTTTCTGCACTGCGGGAGGGCCCAAGCTCCCGTCCCCCTCTGCCTGCCTGTCTGCATCCCATGTGCGGAGCAGGAGAAAGGAGACGGGTCCCGTTTCTCCCTCAGGGCAGGTCCCATCTCCAGCTGTTTGGATGCTGGGGGATGTCTCTGTCAGTGCTCAGACCATTCAGCCTGAAGGTGCTGGCCCATCCTGAGGACATCAGCAGTGATGTCTCTGGAGACTCTGCCTTTCAGAGGCAGGGCACAGCCTGGGTGGGGATCGCCCAGGGCAATGGAAGCCACTAATGGGGAATTCCAAGGCTTTCAGCTCGCTAAGCACAGTGCTGGGGGATGCAAAGGAACCGAAAAGGCTTGGAGACAACCCCGGGATTTCGGGAAAACCCACCCGGAGGCTTCAACCCCGAGCGGGGCCATGAGCTTGAATGAGCACAGGGGAGATGGGGAACGGCTGGGGGACCTGGGGGGTTCAGATGGAGAAGAGAAGGCTCAGGGGGGACCTGATGGCTGCCTCCAAGTGCCTGAGAGGAGGATGGAGCCAGAGGGGCTGGGCTCTGCTCCCAAGGAGCAAGGGGCATGGGCAGTGGGATTGATGGAGCTCTGTTGGTGAGAGGCTGCTGAGGCCTTGCCGAGGCCAGGGATGGAGCTGCTCATTCCCTCCTGGAGCTGCAGAGGTCTCTGCCCTCAGTCCTGTTCTCAGGCACCTCCTCAGTTCAGGTTCATATTCCGGCTGTTACCTCCTTAATGCAAAGGAAAGAAGAGCCTGAAAACCAGTGCACGAAGCATTGATTCCCCTCTTAAGCCAAGTGAAGGGAAGGAGTTCATACCCCAAACCAGAGAGAGCAAAGATGTCCTGAGCTTCTGCTCAGCCAGGGCTGGTGGGAAGGCAGGATGCTGTGGGACAGCGCCATTCCCTTGGGATCTGAACTCCCATGAGTGGTTGCAGAGCATCCTGTGAGCTCTACTGATGGGCAGAGTAGATTGCTGAGGGAGCTGGGTCTCTATAGATTGGAGAAGAGGAGATTGAGGGGTGACCTTATTAGTGTATATAAATATATAAAGGGGGAGTGTCCCGAGGATGAAGCCAGGCTCTTCTCAGTGGCAAACAATGATAGGACAAGGGGCAATGGGTGCAAACTGGAACACAAGAGGTTCCACTTAAACCTGAGAAGAAACTTCTTCTCAGTGAGGGTGACAGAACACTGGAACAGGCTGCCCAGGGAGGTTGTGGAGTCTCCTTCTCTGGAGACATTCAAAACCCGCCTGGACACGTTCCTGTGTAACCTTATCTAGGTGTTCCTGCTCCGGCAGGGGGATTGGACTGGATGAGCTTCTGAGGTCCCTTCCAATCTCTAACATACTGGGATACTGTGATACTGTGATGGGGAGGGAGCCGAGGCACCTCTCTGGTGTGGCTCTGGGGGCTGCAGAGGGACACTGGCTCTGACGTGGTTGCAGAGCAGGGCTGTGGGAGGACAGAATCAGTAAAAGGCCCCATCTGTGCCACCTTCTGGGCTGTTTCCTCTCCCTAATAGGAAAAGCAGAGAGCAGCCACATAGGAATTGCCAGTGGACGTGCATCCGCCCAGCAGCCAGTACCAGTCTTGTTCTGCTGCAATGTGCAAGGCCAGGTTGGACACAGGGGCTTGGAGCAAGCTGCTCCAGTGGAAGGGGTCCCTGCCCATGGCAGGGGTTGGAGATGGATGAGCTTTAAGCTGCCTTCCATCACAAACCAACCTGTGGTTCTATTCTGGGACTCCTCCCTTAGCTCTGCGCTGGCCTCTGCATGGGGAGGATGGGTAAGCCTGGGCAGAGGAGGCTGATGGATGTGCAAGGCCCTGGGCATGCTTCCTAATGCTGGTGGAGCTCCCCTGTCCCCCTGCCCGCTCTGGATGCAGGCTGGGGCTCATCCCTCAGGATGAAGAGCTCGGTGCTGGGCTGTGCATCACCCCGCCGAGGGGGTGGTGGGCATCCGGCTATAATTATCCCAAACACCCACAGGACTCGGGAGCTGACAGCCTGGTTTTTAAGGAGGTTTTTCAGCAAGCCGAGGCTGAGCTTTGCGCCTCTGTGAAGTGATGGACCGGGGGTCTGCAGCGGCCAGCCGCATCTGAAACCAGTCCCCAAAGCCTTCCAGTGGGAGCGTTTGGAAGTGGGATCCCCCTCGGCTGGGGCTGCTAGAGGAGAAGGTGATGATGCAGGAATGACACTGGGGGAGCTCGGCAGTGTCTCGTGCTCACTGCAGTCCCCTGTGTGCTGGCACTGCCTTCCGCAGGCGTGTATCCCATGGGAAGCCACGTCCTGCAGCCGCCGGTGGGCCCCCATGGCCTCTTCTGCAGCTGGGGCTGCAGAGCACAAGGTGCAGGTTTTGGGGTTACTTTTGCACGGGAAGCTGGGAAAATGCATCCCAAGGAACCCCATAAAAAATGCATAGGTAGAGAGAGACAAGAAGCTCCTGCTGTGAGCGGTGCTTGGGAAGCCTGGGGAAATAGAGCAGCAAGAGGCAGCAAGGAGCAGAGATGGGGCTCGCTCATGGAGGCTTCCAGGGATTTCACTGCTGGTACCTGCTCTTCTTTAACCTTTAAACCCCGTCCAAGCAGACCGAGGAGCTGCTCTAGGTTAAAACAGCTTCTTCCCCCATTGGCTTCAACCTCCTCTGCGGGAGCATCCTGATGTGGCTGAGAAGCAGGGCTGCCCGTGGGAGCCCCCAGGAGCCAGCACTGGGGCTGCGGGTGGATCCGGGCGCTCAGGGAGGTGTTGTCCAGCTTTATTCCAGCTGTGAACACCGCCGGGCATGAGGGATGTGTTGTGAATGGTGCCCGCTGCTTAAATACATGCACCCTCCCACACGGTGCTCTACTTAGGTCCTGATCTGTGCTCACAAAGCAGAAATAAAGAGCTCAAATCATGTTCCTGCATTTTATATTCTCTGAGGTAGTTTTAAATGTGAGGAATGGAAAGGTTTTGCCTTTTTCCACTGCAGCCCTGATCCAGCTCTGGGGCAGCAGCACAAGAGGGACCTGGAGCTGATGGAGCGAGGCCAGAGGAGGCCATGGAGATGCTGCGAGGGTTGGAGCAGCTCTGCTCTGGGAGCTGCCCCCTGCAATGGCCTAAAGCTGTGCTGAAGGGTTTGATCCTTGCCCACAGCAAGATCCCTGGCTGTCGGTTGCTGTATTGGGTTTCTCACCCCTTCAGAGGAGAACCAAAGCACTGTGCACACGCTCCGAGATGCTTTCTTTACCAGCCCTGCATTGTTGTTCCATAGGAAACGGCCTCTTTCCGAACAGATTATCCATGAATGAGGCAGCTGCTCCTCTTTGCTTTGTGTCCTCATTCACTGAGCAGCCCCACGCTCGCTCCCTTCTGTGCGCTGCTCAATGCAGCCCATTTTAAAGTCCCTTTGCAGCTCTTTCCGTGCCTGTTTCCCTAAGGCAGCCGGTTGAGCTGTCAGCATCCGGCCAGGAGCCTTGGGAGAGGGGACTGAGGTCCTCACTGTGTCACATCTGGTGTCCCTTGAACCGGGGGGAAGAGGTTGGGGTTAGGGGCAGCACCGCGGCCATGGGACCATCAGTGTCTCATTCATAGAACCATGGAATGGTTTGGCTTGGAAGGGACCTTAGGGCTCACAGGGAAGAGCTTTGCCCAAGAGCTCACCTCAGTCCCCCTCTGGTGGGTTCAAGCCATTCCCCTTGGCCTGTCCCTTTTTATGCTTGCTTGTAGGTGCAGGGGGTGTTTTTGTTGCTTACCCATTTCCTATGCCCAGCACAGGCAGTTCTGAGTACTTATATTTAATTTATTAGCACTCAGAAATATCTTAACACCATAAATGAACATAATTTAGTGCCAGTTTTTATCTCAGTCCACGCTGAGTTAAATCAAGTCAAAAGCTGCTCATCCGCTTGTTAAGTGGGAAATCTGCTACTGGCTCCTTCCTACAACTGGGTGGAGCGAAAAACTGGGATTTGGATTATGATTTAGCTTACATGTTTTCGGTTATAATCGCTCAGATAGATGCACAATGTGCATGGTTGCAGGGGATGTACTCAGGAAAAAGCACTTTTGGTTGTAAAGTCTCTATTTCATTGCAAATTAATCTAATGTAACGGTGAGGAATTGATCCGGCTCAGCCTTTCTTTAGGAAAACTGCTGAGGACGATGCTGCACAACAGCATCAGCTCCATTATTCATATCTAGATCCTCTGCCAGGGATTTAGCATGGGTAAAACTGATGATTGCCCTGACTGGAATCAATCCACTTTGCTTTATCCTGTGTGCAGGCTATAGCCTGCAGTGGGGAGCTGCGGGTCACTGTGCTGGAGCTGTGCCTGAGCTTGATGGGTTTGGGGCTGGGATGTGCAGCTGCTGAGTGCTCTGTGACATCCCTTGTGCCATGCAACGTCCCTTGTGCTGTGCCACATCCCTTGTGCTGTGCTCTGGAGCCAGGCTGAGAGAGCTGGGCTGGGGCAGCCTGGAGAAGAGAAGGCTCCTGAAGGGGAGACCTGAGAGCAGCTCCAGTGCCTAAAGGGGCTGCAGGAAACCTGGAGAGGGGCTTGGGACAAGGGCCTGTAGGGACAGGGCAAGGGGAATGGCTTGAACCTGCCCGAGGGGAGACTGAGCTGAGCTCTTAGGCAGAAGCTCTTCCCTGTGAGGGTGCTGAGGCGCTGGCACAGGGTGCCCAGAGAAGCTGTGGCTGCCCCATCCCTGGCAGTGCTCAAGGCCAGGTTGGACACAGGGGCTTGGAGCAAGCTGCTCCAGTGGAAGGGGTCCCTGCCTGTTGCACAGTGCTGGAGCTGGAGGAGCTTTAAGGTCTCTTCCAACCCAAACCAGGCTGGGGTTCCATGAATTGTAAAGCTAAGTCACTCTCTACGTACAACTTGCTCTCTATATCAAGGCATTAGGGACAGAGTGGACATGTGTTATTGAGATGGGCTCGAGATGTCTCTCCTTGTTCTGAGCTCTGTCCCCATGCTTGCAGTAGATTGCAGGGCTCTGTAGCTCAAGGGTTCCACAGCTGATCCATGCCAGGAGCTCTGTTTGGAGCAGCACAGGAAGCAGCTCACAGCCCCTCCGATGGAAGCTGGTCACAAAATGGGCTGTGAGGAGGCATTGGGAGCAGGCACAGACCTGTGCCATGCATCTTGCTTTGGGTACGAAGCCCCAATGGCAGCACTCCCCTTTCCTTGGCTGTGCTTAGAGGGCAAAGTCAGCACAATTGAGCCATGATTCACGTTTCCTGGTGAGAAAGCCTGGGCCGTGCTGTGCGGGGCTCTATTACAGCTCTCTCCAGGGAGGGGTTTTATTGCAGTCTGGGTTGGTGGCAAACTGAGATCAGCTCCATCTTTACCGTATGGTTCCCTGTGGCTCCTCCCCAAGGGGCTCTCCTGCTGTCTCCAGCTGCTGCTGGTACCCCTGTGCCATCAGTGCGTGACACAGCACCTGATGTGCTGAAGGTGCCCACATGGCCATAAACCCCCGGCGTTCATCAGCATTCCCCAAATCAGGAGCTCTGCAGTGACAGAAACCCCGTAAATCACCAGGAATTCGCAGTGGAAGTGACCTGAGCACCTCCCGAGCCCCCTCGGCTCTGTTCCCATGAGGAAACATGGGATGCCAGGGGTGGGAGCACAGCTGATGGGAGAGCAGCTCTGTCTGTGGGGAGCTGGCACAGCTCTGTGGGGTGGGAGCAAAGCGCCCCATTGCTGGGAGCTCTTGAGGCCGGTTCCTCTTGTCCCATCCCTTGTTCCTTGGGAGCAGAGCCCAGCCCCTCCTGGCTCCATCCTCCTCTCAGGCACTTGGAGGCAGCCATCAGGTCCCCCCTGAGCCTTCTCTTCTCCATCTGAACCCCCCCGGTCCCTCAGCCCTTCCCCATCACCCCTGTGCTCCAGGCCCTGCACCAGCTCCATTCCCTTCTCTGGCCCCGCTCCAGCCCCTCAATGTCTCTCTTGCAGTGAGGGGCCCAGAGCTGAGCACAGGATCTGAGGTGCAGCCTCACCAGTGCCCAGCACCGGGGCCCAATCCCTGCCCTGGCCCTGCTGCCGCACTGGTGCTGGTCCAGGCCAGGATGCTGGGGGCTCCCTGGGCACAAGCTGCTCATGCTCAGCTCCATCCCTCAGCACCCAGCTCCTTTCCCATGAGCAGTTTCCAGCCGCTCTTCCCAAGCCTGCAGCGCTCCATGGGGTTGCTGTGACCCAAGTGCAGGACCCCGCACTTTGCCTTCTTGAACCCCACCCATGGATCCAGCCTGGGCAGATCCCCCAGCAGAGCCCTCCATGGCTGCCACGTGCTCCAGCACAGCCGGGGCTGCTCCGTGCCCATGTGGGGCCTCTGGAGCTCAGGATTTGTAGGTCACGTCTGAACAATTCCTGATGCTCTTTCACACTCGGGCTTTTCCCTGCTAATGGCTCCGTGGCAGCGGTCGGGACTGATGCCATCTGCTAATGGAGAACTGGGTGCATCTGAGCGTGTGCCTGCAGTGCTGAGCGCTCCGGGGCTTCCTCCTGTTGGACCTGTTCCCTGGTCCTGCTCGTGGGCTGTGCACATCACGGTCATGGGAGAGAGAAGGGGAATCGCTTCCCTGGGCAGGGCTCAGCCCCAGCTCCTCGGTGCTGTTCTCCCCCCCAGCGAGCCCATTGACTTGTGTCAATGAGGGGTAACCCTCCCTAAGCATGCGCTGCAGGAGCTCTTTGGTACCCACGTTTCCCATCTCGGTGGCATCCACCAGCGCCTGCTGCTCCTCAGAAGCAGCTCTGGGTGAGGGGACTCGAGGGCTCTCCCTGTGTGCTGGATGTGGAGGATGTGACCATGCAGAGAGGGGCTGTCTGCAGGCTCCGTTCCCCCCTGCTCCCACCGCGCTATTCAGCATCCACCCCTGCCTTCAGGTTGTTTTCTGCTGTCCCAGCAGCGCTCATCCTGTGGGTAGAGCCTGTGAATCACCCAGCTCAGCAAGCATCTGCACAGCGCTGGAGGAACAGCAGCAATTACTCCTGCCTTAGCCCCGTGCAGGGAGCAAACGCAGTGCAAGAAGTTAAAGGAACAGGGCTTTAATGGGGAGGAATGGGAGTGCACAGTGAGTGATGCTCAGAGCAAGCTCCCAGCATCACCGTCTTGGGAAGTATCTCCTGCATTTGGTTGGTGTATTTGGAAGAACTTGCAGAGCTCTTCCCTGTGAGGGTGCTGAGGCGCTGGCACAGGGTGCCCAGAGAAGCTGTGGCTGCCCCATCCCTGGCAGTGCTCAAGGCCAGGTTGGACACAGGGGCTTGGAGCAAGCTGCTCCAGGGGAAGGGGTCCCTGCCCGTGGCAGGGGTTGGAATTGAATGAGCTTCTTCCAGCCCAACCCAGTCTGGATTCTATGATTCTGTGCTGTGCAGGGGTGTGGATGGATGGATGGATGTGCTGTCACAGAATCCCAGAATCCCAAGGGTTGGAAGGGACCTCAAGAGATCATCTGGTCCAACCCCCTGCAAGAGCAGGGTAACCCAGAGTACATCACACAGGAACTTGTCCAGGCGGGCCTTGAATATCTCCAATGTGGGAGACTCCACAGCCCCCCTGGACAACCTGTTCCAGTGCTCTGGCACTCTCACAGTAAAGAAGTTCTGCCTGATGTTAACGTGGAACCTTCTGTGCTCCAGTTTACACCCATTGCCCCTTGTCCTAGCACTGGGCATCACTGAAAAAACCCTAGCTCCATCATCCTGACACTCACCCTTTACATAGTTGTAACCATTGATGAGGTCACCCCTCAGTCTCCTCTTCTCCAAGCTGAAGAGACCCAGCTCCCTCAGCCTCTCCTCATAAGGGAGGTGTTCCACTCCCTTCATCATCTTTGTGGCTCTGTGCTGGACTCTCTCAAGCAGTTCCCTGTCCTTCTTGAACCGAGGGGCCCAGAACTGGACGCAATATTCCAGATGCGGCCTCACCAAGGCAGAATAGAGGGGGAGGAGAACCTCTCTTGACCTACTAACCACCCCCTTTCTAATGCACCCCAGGATGCCATTGGCCTTCTTGGCCATGTCCTTCTGGCTGCAGCCAGTGAGGTTACACCAAAAGTGAGGGTTTGGCAGCAGGGTGTAACTGCAAATCTAGAGATGTTCAAACTTGGACTCCCCAGATACTCCTGAAGCTTGCTCCACAGTGGGTTGCCTCCTCAGTGGGCTCCCTCCTGCCCATCTCTCATTGTGTCTCATTCCAGATATTCTGATGGCAGCATGGGCTGTTCTGTAGAACGCTGGGCCTCTTGTCCCCTGTCTGCTTGGTGCCAGGGGTTGTGGAACAGCACTGTCTTGGTGGGATGCACTCATACATCAGCCAGAACTCTCCCAGCCTCAGCAATGAGTGGAGGGCCTGAAGCCCTGCTGTCTTCAGCTGTACCAGTCAGCTCAGCTGCAGTGGGCAGCATCTTGTGCTCTGTATCACAGCCGTGGATGCAGTGTCGGTGCTGCCATCACCAGAGGAGTGTGGGGTGCCAGTGTCTGCAAAGATGGCTTTCCTCTCCTGGCCTATGGAATGGGACCAGGATGTGGGAAGAGCTGTGTGGATGAAGCTGTAAGTGTGCTGTGTCAGCAAACAGTCCCGATTCCTGGGCATTCCCCATGAGTCCTGGCTCCTCCATGTGCAGAGGCCCCAGGGGTTGTTCCCAGCATGGTTTATGGAGTCACCACCCAAGAAGGAATAGTGTGGTTCTGTTCGCCCAAATGTTCTTTATGCCGTGGGCAAGCTCAGGGGGCAAACAGGAGCTTTGAGCCAGGGGAAGTCAATGCTAATCTGGGATGACAGAGCCAGCAGGGCAGTACACCAGAGGTGACAGCACTGCCTCAGAGCGGCTCTTGCATTGCCATCTCCTCTCTTCCAGCTGCAGGAAGCTGAGTGTTTTGCCTGTTCGGTGTCCAAGTGACGCATCTGGAGCAGATTCTGATGCACAAGTCTTGCTCTTCACTTTGTCCTTGTTATTTCCAAGTTAGTTTATACACACAATCTCTAAGCTTATCCTGGCACCTTCCCCCTTCTCTGATGGTGGCACCTCTTGGTGTTGTGACTGTGCATTTAGGGAGTTGTTTCTTTGCCCAGCAGAACGTGTAAGCATCTTTGAGAGAAGGCATCTCTGGAATCAGGGTACTTCTGCTTCATCTCCAGCCTGTTCTTTCAATGAGCCAGTAGAATTAACTCCATCAATTCATGCATTGCAAGCCATGGAGTCATAAGGCTTTGGCGCAGTTTCCAGTTTGGCTTTTGGTTTACTATGGTGCCCAGAGAAGCTGTGACTGCCCCATCCCTGGCAGTGCTCAAGGCCAGGTTGGACACAGGGGCTTGGAGCAAGCTGCTCCAGTGGAAGGGGTCCCTGCCCGTGGCAGGGGTTGGAAGCTTTAAGGTCCCTTCAACCCAACCTAGGCTGGGATTCACTCACTGCCTGCACTGGGGCAGGACCACAGGAATCCCATTGGAAGCGGGGTGGAAAGGCTGCTCTGGCAATGATGGAGGCTTGGGTGGAAGTTGCACCCTTGCCATTGATAATTCCACCTGAGGCACTCATTTTCCCCATAGCTTTGCAGCACTGGTCACACTGCTCGTGGCTACGCCGTCGTTGGAGATGCTGGTACATGTTTATGGCAATAGTGGGTTCTCGTTTGCGATCCCAGTTTCAGTCTGGAAGATGTTGTGTGAACACAAAGTTCCAGCCAGCAAATGTTCCCGTTTCTGTTTTCCTGCTTAAAGTGACATTGCAGCTGAAGCTTTTTCCCAGCTAATTGCATTAAAAAAAGGAGTGTAGGAGCACTGATTTACTTTCACTAATAACCATTAATTATTTGTCTTTGTAATTGCACAACACTGCAGTGATCTATGAACACAACTGTTGTGGTTGGTATTTGTGTCCCTAACCTCCCTTTCTGTTGGCCGCTCCAGGTTAATTCATGTGTCTGAACAGTTTCAGACTCCCTTTCATTCTTCATGGTGCTTTGCTGGTATTGAAGAGTCCTAACACGAGTACCTGGGCTGGAATGACTTCACCTGAGCCGTTCCTTGGTGTGATCGCTTTACAGTGCAGCTCCAGATCCAAGAGCCAAATCAATGACAAGATCTCTGTGTTTTCCCAGCATAACTCATCACATTGACACTTTGTGCCACCCTGGTTACCCTGGACAAGGAAGTCGCTTGCTCCTGTGGAGATCAGAGTGCAGGTCGCTGTCCATGCCTATGGGAAGGGATGCTTTCTGGTGCTGTCTGCTCCTCACGTGCTCTTCCTCTGTATGAGCTTCACATGGTGCCAGGCACTGCTGGTGTAGGGATGCTTCTGCAGCTGTGGGTACCTGGCACAGCTCAGTGCAAGGCTCAGAAGCTGCTCTGGGCTCTGGGCTCTGGTTCAGCACAACTCACTGGGCAGAACTGAGCTTCATTCACAGCACAGAGCTTTAAGCATCGTGGAGCCCATTTGGATCCTCCCATTCGAATCCCTCCTCTTTGCACCAGGCACGCAGGTGGTGCTGGTGGAGGGATGAAGCAGCTGTGTCCTGTTTCCCAAGGGATCAAAACCCGGAGCTGTGCTGGTGCTGTGTCTTGGGGTTGGCCTGGCCCAGGCCCCAGCTGCGTGTTTGCACTTGCTGGGGATTTGAGGAGCTAAACCTAACTGCTGTTTCTTCCCACTGCTCCTGCTTGTTGTCAGGCACAGGTTGATTTGGGGACAGTGCTCCAAGTGGAGCTGAGCTGGTGCTGGATGGGGGTCACTCCCCACCTCCGTGATCTGACAAAGTGTGTTTGCCCATAACATTCCTTTTTCTCTCCTCCCTTCCTCCCCCCCGAGCCCCCTTATTGCTGGTAAATGTGTTTTTATTGCTGGTAAATGTGTTTTTATTGCTGGTAAATCCATTCCTGATGTGCTGTCTCACGTGCGGGTCGGTATCAGGCATCACAACTTGTGTAGTTCCTCTCTTCTGCTGAGTGTGTGCATACAGAACAGGATCAGGTTTTGCTGAGTCTCATCTCACTGTCCAGGAACAGGTTGCACATTGTGGAATAGCCTTTAATAGCGTAGGTTTTTTATACCAATAGATGGTGTAACAACCTGCTTACTGAGGGTGCACACTTTATTAGTGCCACCTTCTTTCCTTTCGGTATCTTTGCTGTTTGAATGACCCCAGATGCCACCTGACCTCATTCCTCTAGGCTTTGAACAGTATTTACTGTGGTTGCTATCCATTTCCTCAACCCTCAGCTGTGTGATGCTGCCATATCCATGACAATTCTGATTAATTCCAATCATGCAAACCAGATGTCACCGAGCACCATCAATCAGCGCCTCCAGACTACGGCATCGTCTATTGCCATGCCCCAGTGATTTTACGGTTCTCAATAGAAAGAAACCTTCTGTCAGTCCGTTAGAAGGCAGCTTCTCCTGATGGCCCAGTTTCAATAAACCAGCCCAGAAGTGCCTCTGGCCTGTAGTTTGCTGTGACCACTGCAAATGGGGCCTGACATTCACAGCTCATTGGCATCCTTCAAGCCTCAACTGAGTAATTCAACAGCCCAACAAAATCGTCCTGCTCCTGCCTGGCTCTTTGGTACTGGTCAATCGATGAGAATTTGGACTTGGCTTTTTAGATGTCCATTGCTTGCCAGAATTGAGGGGAATGTAATGAGGGAAGGAAGCACAGAGGGGTGACAGGGGAAGGCAGCGAATGCCCGGAGTCAGGACATGCTGGGCAGGCAGAACAGCAGAGAAAAGCCATGTAGGGGTTGCCAGTGGACACATCCCTTTCCAGCCTCTTGCTCTGCTGCAGTGCTCAAGGCCAGGCTGGATGGGGCTTGGAGCAAGCTGCTCTATGGAAGGTGTCCCTGCCCATGGCAGGGATTGGGACTGGAGGAGCTTTAAGGTCCCTTCCAGCACAAACCAGGCTGGGATTCTGTGAGAAGATCATGAAGATCCATAAGGACTTAAGCTTACATGAAGTCCTGAGTTCTTTCATTAACAACCTGTCCCATAAAGATCTTATGGATTGATCCTGATCTTTATGGACCAGGTTGTTAGAACCTGTTAGAAATAACTGGTTTGCAATATGCTGAGTATAAAAATACAGAAGTAGGAGTAAATCTATTATCTCTGTGAATGAATTTGTCTGTAATTAAAGCAGTAGTGAAGTTATGGATGAACATGTCAGCAAGGTGCCATGGACAAGAGCAAAACAAAGCCCCACTGGACTAAAGCAGAGTGTGTCTGACCCAGTATCATCCTCAGCAGTGTCCACAGTGGCTCAGGAGGGCAATTCCTCCAGTTCCATTCCCCCCTGCTCCTCCTCTTTCAATTGGTTTTGCTTTGGGGTTTTGAGAGGCTCCATCCTCTCTATACATGTGAAGCAAGTTAGACCTGACCCCATGAAACAGACTCTCTTTTAATTCACACAGATGTTGAGTTTGGGTGGTAGCTAAGGACCAATGGCACATCTGGAAACAGGGGAGCAGGGTGCTGGGAAGGACGTGGGATTTGGCTGTCTGAAAGGAGTGGAGAAGTCAAAGTCCACTGGACCACGGTAGTGACAGCACTGCTGTGATGCCTGGAGGTGGATGGGGGTTGAGGTGAGGACTGTATTTTATAGCTGTCTCTGACAGCTGGGAGACAGACACTGGAATATTGCCTCTGGCTCTGCTCCTGCTCTCTCTGAAGTGTGCTTGGGATTAAAGAGGCTGCTGAAAGAGCAACAGAAATCATTGGAGAGCTGGAGAAAATGCATTATGAACATCAGCCTCTTCTTCTCGCCCTCAACAAGACTGAGCAGTGATAGTGTTAAATGGAGATACCCTTGTGGCCAGAAACTGAGCACTGAGGAGCTCTGGGCATCCCAGAGAAAAGCAGAACAAGCAATTATGATTGTATCAGAAGTTGAAACAAGGGAAACGGGATGACGACTCAGACACACCTCGTTTCATTGAGGATGGGTGTTCGCTTATTACCTTATCCAAGGAGGGAGCGTGGTTTCCATCATGGAATGTTTTAGACCCAAGCTGAGTGCTTGTCAGGAAAGTGGTGCCCTATTCAAGTACTTGGGACTCACGAGTTGGACCTGATGGGGCAGTGATGCTGCTGATACAGGGTGGTTGTTCGGGCCTTGTTGGCTTTGAATCTGCTGGACCAGAGCCCTGCTGAGCATGTGCTACGCAGGCAGCTACAGTTTGCTCTTGCTGGTTTCCAACATTCTCTACTCAAGCTTTATTTCACTTGCTCCTTAATGCTGAGAAGTTCTGTACCTCTTTTGCACGTGTTTATTAGGACCTGTCCATCCAACTGGCACGTCTGTCTTTGTGTGGATGAACGGAAGATCTTGCTCCATCTTCTCCAGAAGAACCTTTGCTCTTTGTGGCGGGTTTTCAGTCCTAGATAGAGTTAAAGCCTTCCAGGCCCTCATTTTCCGCGTGAGCATGGGTTAGACATGTAGCTTGTGTTGTGCTGCAATGAGCCAAGCAGGAAAGGTTGCCAGGTCTCTGAAGGTAACAGGAATCTCTTTAACCTGTCTTGGGCTCTTCGGTGAGCTCAGCTTGATTTATAGGTCCAGCACCTTTGGATGTGTATGGGGAGTTCTGGATGGGGCTGGCTGGGGCCTGTGCTCCTCAGCAGCCCCATCCTTGCAGATGGCCAGTAGTAAAGCTGTTGTAGCTGTGGGTGAGAGGAAGGGTTGGCCTGAACCACTCACTTAGAGTCAATGAGGACTTGAGTCTCTTTAAGCATTCATTTCAAGCTGTGTTTGGATCAGAGGCAGCTGCTCCTTTGAAAGCACTGGCTGGTGCGACTGGAGGATGGGGCTGCTCGTCACTGCCAATGCTGCTCGAGGGTTGCACTAAGGGGCTCTTGGACCTGTTGTTTGAGCAGCAGTAGCTGGATGGTTTCATGTCTGGGCAGCAGATGCTGAGGGTGATGCATCCATCCCCAGCATCCCTCCAGGCTGGCTCACAAGCAGCTGGAAAACCCATGGAGCCAAATACGTTGTTATCTGCAAGACGCGCTTGTGCGTCGGTGCCTTCCTGCTGCACGTTGAGAGCCTCCCTCTGCTCTTTATCTTGTTTCCTTTAGGTGGAGGCAGATCTCACAGCGTGGCACTCGGCACCGTGCATGGCAGGGCCACAGCTTTCCTCAGGAGGTGATCTAAGCCCAGCAGTTCCTGTTGTGTTGAGCCAGGCACGGGTTGCCTTTTGCCAACATCCAGTGCGCAGAAACCTCGCACTGATCTCTCCTCCATTCAAACAGAGCAGTGGTTGCCCTGCCCTGCGCCCTGCAGAGCCCTGGACCGTGGTCATAAGGGGAAACAAGTCACAAGAGGGATGTTCAACCCGGCCCATGGTCCCTGCAGGTGGGAGCGCTCCTGCTCCAGGTCAGGGCTGTCCCTTGGCTCTGATCCCTTCTCCCACCAGCATGAGAACACTGGGGACCTGCTGGAGCGAGTCCAGAGATGCTGCGAGGGCTGGAGCAGCTCTGCTCTGGAGCCAGGCTGAAAGAGCTGGGCTGGGGCAGCCTGGAGAAGAGAAGGCTCCTGAAGGGGAGACCTGAGAGCAGCTCCAGTGCCTAAAGGGGCTGCAGGAAACCTGGAGAGGGGCTTGGGACAAGGGCCTGTAGGGACAGGCCAAGGGGAATGGCTTGAACCTGCCCGAGGGGAGACTGAGCTGAGCTCTTAGGCAGAAGCTCTTCCCTGTGAGGGTGCTGAGGCGCTGGCACAGGGTGCCCAGAGAAGCTGTGGCTGCCCCATCCCTGGCAGTGCTCAAGGCCAGGTTGGGCACAGGGGCTTGGAGCAAGCTGCTCCAGTGGAAGGGGTCCCTGCCTGTGGCAGGGGTTGGAGCTGGAGGAACTTTAGGGTCCCTTCCAACACAAAGCAGGCTGTGGTTCTGTGATGCTGTGGAATTCCCCATGCTCTGCAGGGGACCAGTGGTGTCTGCCCCAGTCCATAGGAAACATTCGCTGCTGGAACCGCTGCTGGAGGGGCTGAGCTTTAACAAGTAACTGAGGAGAAAACGTGTGTAACTGGAGAAGACCCAACAGAACCTCAGGGAACGGTGAACGAGTTCCTTGGATTCGTTTCACACACGGCGCCTGTCCCTGGAACTTTGTCCCAGCCCTGTTGCCCAGTGCGGGTCCCTGGCTCAGTGCTGCAGCCCTTCAGGCTCCCCTGGGACCCCCCTCGTGTGGGGCTGTCCTGTGCCTCTGCTCACCTTTGTCTTCTTTCCCTTTACCTCTTTCCTGTCTCTGTTGTTTCCTGAAGCAGGAGCACCAGGAGCTGGATGTGCTGCCAACTCAGGAGCGTCACAGCAGCCCTCGCTGCATCCCTTCAGCTCCAATCCCAGCACGGCCCCCATGGGATGCTGCTGCCAGGCTCCCGTGTCAGGAAACCTCCCTGCTTGACCTTCGCCTCTGTTCACTCTCCCCTTTGTGAGGGATCCAGAGGAGCGCATCCTTGCTCCTGGGCCTTTATGGCAGCAGGGACCTTGCTGCAGGCGCTCTGCACATGCATGTGTGTGCTGGGAGCGGGCCAGCATGCTCTGGTGCTCACGGGTTTGCTCTGGGCTCTGCTCAGAGGTGTGAGGGTGACTGCACAGAACAAACACCAGCACGTTCTGAGTGTGGCAGCTCCTGCCTCTGTTCCAAAGATGGAGCACGGGTTCTGTGCCTGGACCACAGAGCTGCTCCTGGGTACCAGCATCTCCTGCACGTGCTCTGCTCCTGGGAGGGTTTGCACTGGCTGCAGGGGATGCGCACCACTTACACTTGTGTGTTCACACCCACCGTGCTCCTGCACCTAAGGGGGACCTTTATCCACTCATCCCTTGTCTGTGAACCCTTTGTGTTGGCATAGGGCAGACAGCAACCAGTGAGGAGCCCTTCCTGCTTCTCCTGCTTGGCCTCACCCCCATCCACCTCCCCCTGTGCCTGTCAGCGGTGCTGACTCCATTGGGGCTGCGATTCCGCCCGTGCTGTGCAGGATTGTGCTCGATGCCGTTCCCATTCACAGGCAGCTCCCGTTTGCCAAAGGACACCTTGTGATAAAGGCTCCATCGGTTTGGCTGCTCCATCTTTCTGCGAGGGCACCTCAGAGGCTGTTTGTTCATTTGTGCCATGCATCTGCCCGTGGGATGTTACGCAATGCGCTCCCTGCTGCCTGCAGGCACATTCATTGCCTTTTCAGCTGCTCCTCTTTAATTTCCTTTCAACTCTTTCTCATTCGTGTGCTCCTCGATGAAGAATTTTGGGCTTTTTTCACTCTTAAGGGGTTGTTGAATGTCAGTTCTTTATTGTCATTACCGCACTTGAATAGGTTGAATATTGAATAGATCTTGTCTGTCACCCTGCTCACTGCTGAGGGCTGGATCTGAAGCTCTCTGCTCGTTCCTCCTTCATGCTCTAAAAGTGGAGGAGCTGGACGATTTGCTGTCAGGAGTTCCTCTGTTGTGCTCAGAGCTTGCAATGTATGGGAGGAATTACCCCTTGGAACTGCAAACCAGAGCGAGGAACTCATTCTGAGTGCTGTTCCCACCCTGCCCCAGGTCAGGGTGGCTCTGTGGGTGCAGTGCCATGCCGTGCTGTGCCATGCCATGCTGTGTGCCAGGCGAAGGGGCAGAGACCTTCCCTCTGCCTGCGAGTTTGGGATGGGACAGGGCAGTTTGGTGCCCTTTGAGTCAGCGTTGGTTTGAGTGTCCGGATGCTCGGGTTGGAAGCTTCTCACGCCCGAGAACGGCTGCCGGTGCCCGGCACTGCCCCAGCTCAGCCCCATTTCCTGACGGACTGGGACCAGCAGCGGGTGCAGCACTGCAATGCGGGTCCGGCCGGGATCGGTGGATGAGTGGAGCAGGGCACAGCCCTGGGGGGCACGGCAGGGGCGGGGGGAGGGGGGGTTCCCTTTGCCCCCAGCACAACCCCAGAGCACAGAACGGGGCTGAGGGCTGCGGCTTCGGGAGGAGCGAAACACGGAGTGAAGGGGAGGAGAAACGAACCCGGAGGGGAGGATGGGTCAGACACACAGCCCGGAGCTGGGAGGGGATGGGGGCTGCCGTGGGGACAGGCTGTTGTCCACGGCCTTTCCTGCCCTCCGGCACCAATGCAGGACCTGCAGCCCCGGCCCCGCAGCCAGCCCGGAGCGCGGTGGGAAGCGCAGCGTGGATGGAGGTGATGGGATGTGGGTACTGGATGAGCCGGGTCCCCCAGAGGAAGGGAAACTGGTTCCTGCGCTGGGAAACCTGCTGCGGTCACAGGGTCAGGTGGGGAATGGTGACTTCCATGCAGGAGGCAGAGGGACCTTCTCCATTCCTTCTTCCAATGGGAAGACCTCACTGGATGCCTTCAGCTCCTGCCAGGGCTCATGGTGCTGCTGCCCATCCATCCCTCTGTTGTCTGCACACCTCAGTGTCCACAGCGGAGAAGGCAAATGACTCTTTGCACCCCACTGGGGATTTTTAAGTGAAGTTTTGCTATTTTACTGTTATTAGGCCATAAAATGTTCTTTGATGCTTCTCAACAGGATGTTACAACATGGAGTGTTTGAATTTCCCTGAGCCCCACATAACATATCGGGGGGGGGGGGTTGGGAGAATCTGCTGAGCTCATCCTTCCCTAACCCTTTTCTTCTCTTCCTGTAGCTCAGTGACATGGAAGAGCTGGTGACTTTCCCATTTATCCTTCTCCTTGTTCTTCCTGTGCCAGTTCCTGGGAGGAGCTGTGAGACCCTTGGTGAAGCCCATCTCTGATCGCCCTCTGTGTCCCTCCACAGAAGTGTCTCCGGTTGAATCCAGATGTTCCCGTGTGGGTTTCCAAGCAGCGCATCCTCTGCACTCTGAACCACAGCCTGAAGGATGTTCTCAACTACGGGCTCTTCCAGCCAGCCTTCAACGGCCGCGCCGGGAAGTTTCTGGATGAGGAGCGCCTGCTGAGGGAGTACCCCCTGAACCCAGACACTCCTGTTCCCTACTTGGAGGTACTCAGCTTCTCTGTGCTTTGCTCTTTAAAACGCACATCCATCCATCCACCCATCTATCTATCTATCTATCTATCTATCTGTCTGTCTATCAATCTATCTCTATCTATCTATCTCTATCTATCTATCTATCTATCTATCTATCTATCTACCTACCTATATCTCTATTTATCTATCTCTATCTATCTATATCTATCTATCTTTCTATCTATCTCTATCTATCTATCTCTATCTATCTAGCATCTATCTCTCTCTCTCTCTCTATCTATATCTATCCGTCTATCTATCTCTATCTATCTATCATCTATCTATCTATCTATCACCTATCTATCTATCATCTATCTCTATCTCCATCTCTATCTATGTATCTATCATCTATCTATCTATCTATCATCTCTATCTATCTATCTATCCATCACCTATCTATATCTATCTATCTATCTATCTATCTATCATCTATCTATCTATCTAGCTAGCTACCATTTATTTCTTTCTTTCTATCTATCTATCTATCTATCTATCTATCTATCTATCTATCTATCATCTATCTCTATCTGTCTATCTATCTATCAACACATGGACATATATATTCAGGTACATATATGTTTGTGTAAGCATGTAGGGCTTCCCTGATCCCTGTAGTGTCTATAAGCACCTCAGACATCAATGCCCACTGTTCCCTCCCCCATTTCTCTCCCGGGACTGGGAGCACAGGATCCCGTGTGGGTGTGTGTTTACTCATGGAGAATTCACTGAGGGAAAGCCGAGGCAAATGCTCTGAGCTTTGGTTGCTCGTGACTGCTCGAGAGCTCCACAGCATCCCTCACAGCCCGCGGAACAGCTTCCTGCTGTGCTGGCCCTGGGGCTCACAGTTCCTTCCCTTCTAGTGCCCCGTGGCTGCCAGGAGGAGGGGAGCCAGTCTCGTAGGTACAGAGGGAGGGCTCTGAACGTGAGCCTGAAGGCCTTTAATGTTTAACTTACGGTTACTGCAGGGACTGGGGCACCCCCGTGTGCTCTGAGTGTCCCTGCAGGGGCCTCACCGGTGTGATGGGCACAGGGGATGCTCTGTTCTGATTTCTGGTCCAATTAACTAGAACACACATTAACTGAATTCATTCTGTATTTACAGCCAGTAATAGGCTTTGCCTTGGGCTGGGATTCAGGTGACCACAGGTAGGGGTTTATTCAACGAGGACCTGCAGCACTTGCTGGGCTCCAGTGCCTGTCACTGTGGACACCTCCACTGGCTGCAATGGGACTCCGCTTATCTGCACGTGGACTTCTAAACTCAGGGATCTTGTGCTATATTTTGCCCACAAAGTCTCTTTAGGAGGCTTTACGCATTTAAGCTGCACAAGCCCTTAACATTCAAGTGTGAGTGCTGTTATTTCACCTAATCCCGACTAATTTGGGAAGAAAGTGCAGCCCAATTTCTGAGCAAACTAACATTTAATGTAGACAAAAACATTTGGAACAACATTAGGAATGCTTGCAAATAAACCTCCGAGGTAGTAAATTCCTCAATATTCCACATACAGGCTTCAGTGCTTTGGGTTTGTGTAATTGAGCATCATGTCCACACTCGGTGTCTTAGCACACACATCTGAATGCAGACTTGACACAGGTATTTGCCGTGTGCCATTTAGATTCTTCATAACTTGCTCAGAATGGGAGCGGAGCACTGGAGAATCCTATTGGAAACCCAAATCCAGAGTCTTGTTTGCAAGACATAAATCCTGTGCTGACACCACTGAGGCGTCCCGAAGCAGTGATAAATGAGCCCTCGGGGTTGCAGATGGAGGTAATCACAGAAGTGAGGGCTTTGGGGCCATTGACAAGGGAATGGCATTAAGGAAGGTATGTGCAGTAGTTTCATGGAGAGTTAGGATGCTGGCGCTGCTGTGAGCCAGGGAGAGGTGCAGGGATTCCCCATTCCTTTATCAGGATAGAGTAGCTGCAGCACAGTGTGTTTGGGAGCAAGGGATGGGCAGCCCAGGGGCCTACCTGCCATCTGCTGAGATCCAGTCACCCCATGTCTGTATCCCATAATATCTTACTGGGGTTTATCTGCTGTCCCTGTGTCCTCCTCAGTGAGGTAGTTACTCTGCTTGCAGGTCAAACACACGTGTGTGTGCTCCCCATCACTGCTCATCACCCATTCAGTGCACACACCTTGTACATGGGAATGAGACCTGGAAGTTCTTGTGCCTGTTTGTCCTCCCTGCATCAACCTGGTCAATGGGCAGAGTAATCTGGGGCTGGGCATGAAGAGGAGCCACTGGAGGATGCTTCATGGCTGCACAGGGATGCACACAGGACCCTGACACTGGCAGCATCTGCCAAGGCCCAACTGGTGTCTGTACATCAGTGGGCAAGACAGCTTTTACCTTAGAATGATGGAAAAAGGAAGAAGTTGTGTGAGAGAACATCTGCCCAGTGCAGTGTGTGATAGACTGAAAATGTGCTGGTGTTTTGCCAGCGTTGAAAAGCAAGTGGGATGAGCTTAGTAACTGCAGTCCAAAGATAACGTGGTGTCAGTCCCAGCTGAACTAAGGAGACGCCGATGGAGGATTAAGTTAATAGTAACTGCAAATCTCAGAACACAATTCATGCATTGAGGGAAGATCTCGTCAAACAAATCCAATTTCATTCTTTAAGGAGCTTGTAATTCTGCTTGATGAAGATAACCAGACAAAGGTGGCAAGCAGCTGGGGGCCTTGGTTTTGTTGTACATGATATTCCAGCCCAGCATCAGCACTGTAAGCCATCCGTAGGCCAAGGGACACTGGCTGGGTTGATGGTAGAAAGCAGTTGTCACTGTGGTCACCGCTGCACAGGTTTGTTTCTGGTGGGGCTGCCCCAGGGATCTGCTGGTAGAGTCTGATTACACGGGCTTTGGCAGGGAGTGTAACAGCGTTGACTGTGCTGCCTGGGTCATTGGCTAAGTGTGGCTCCCATCAAAGCGTGCTCGAGGTCAGCCCAATGGCAAACATCCAGGGACAGGCACTCCCAGTGCGGAAACAAAGCTGATGAAGATTCCGGAGCCTTTTGGCCAAGGAACCTGGCAGCAATCCCCAGCGTGGCACACCAGGACCCTGTAACCCTTCCGTGTGTCCCCTGCCAAGCAGGGAGCTGTGCTCAGGAGCGCTAGGGGTGGAAGGGGTTGGTGTTGGAGCAGTGGTTGGGAACAGCGATGCCCCTGAAACAGCTTTGGGAAGAGGATGGCACAGAAAGAGCGCAGAAATGGTGTGAGGACAGAGGAAAAGATCCCTCAATGAGGGATTGAGAGCTCAGCCCACTGCAGGGGAGTCACCTCTCGACCTGTGTCAGAACTGTCCGTCCCATTGTCGGGGACATCCCTGGACATCCCACCCTGGAAGTTGAAGCCAGGCAGATTGGTATCAGAAACTGGTCCCAGTATCTTTAGTGAGGAAAGCAGTTAACTCCTAGAGCACATCCTGAGGAGAACAGTGACTGCTGTTTGCAGCTCTGGACCAAATGGCTTCTTTAGAATCATAGAATGGTTAGGGTTGGAAAGGACCTTAAGATCATCCAGTTCCAGCCCCCCTGCCATGGGCAGGGACACCTCACTCTAAACCATCTCACCCAAGGCCTCATCCAACCTGGCCTTGAACACCGCCAGGGCAGTGCTGCTGCTCGCTCCAGAGCTGGCTGATGCCAAGTGCGTTTTGAGCATCTCAGCTCTGCCATTCTTCCTCTTGCAGTTCCGGTACAAGAGGCGTGTGTACACCCAGACTCTGCTGGATGACAAGCAGTTTGCCAAGCTCCATACGAAGGTAAGCCTGGAGCCCAGCCTGTAAAGCCCTGGTGGGGTTTGGTGGCTGGGGGTGGGGGTGTTCTGGTTCCCCCTGCTTTGCCAGGCTCCCCAGGGATGATGGGGCTTGCTGAGCCTCGGGGGTGTGGGAGGGGCATGGGCTGGAGCCCCCATTGAGCCGTGGTGGGGTGGGCACACAGGGGGGGCACTCGCCAAGCTGGACTGGGCTCTGTGGGAGAGCTGGGAGCCCCGGGGTGGGGGGCAGAGGAACACGGGGAGGCTGCTGAAGAGGAGCATTGTTCGCTGGGGTGGAGGAGAGCACAGTGTGCAAAGGGGAAAGGGACCTGGGGGTCCTGGTGGATGGGAGGGTGACCATGAGCCAGCAACGTGCCCTTGTGGCCAAGCAGGCCAATGGCATCCTGGGGTGCATTAGAAAGGCTGTGGTTAGTAGGTCAAGAGAGGTTCTCCTCCCCCTCTATTCTGCCTCGGTGAGGCCGCATCTGGAATATTGTGTCAAGTTCTGGGCCCCTCAGTTCAAGAAGGACAGGGAACTGCTTGAGAGAGTCCAGCACAGAGCCACAAAGATGATGAAGGGAGTGGAACACCTCCCTTATGAGGAGAGGCTGAGGGAGCTGGGTCTCTTCAGCTTGGAGAAGAGGAGATTGAGGGGTGAGCTCATCAGTGTTTACAACTATGTAAAGGGTGAGTGTCAGGATGATGGAGATAGGGTTTTTTCAGTGATGCCCAGTGCTAGGACAAGGGGCAATGGGTGTAAACTGGAGCACAGAAGGTTCCACGTTAACATCAGGCAGAGCTTCTTTACTGTGAGAGTGCCAGAGCACTGGAACAGGTTGTCCAGGGGGGCTGTGGAGTCTCCCACATTGGAGCTATTCAAGGCCCGCCTGGACAAGCTCCTGTGTGATGTACTCTGGGTTACCCTGCTCTTGCAAGGGGTTGGACCAGATGATCTCTTGAGGTCCCTTCCAACCCTTGGGATTCTGGGATTGAGAGCGCACCTTCAGGAGGCTGCAGCATGCCTCACTCACCCTGCTCCTGCCTTTCCCCCATGTGGCTGGGTGAGGGTTTCACTGGTGGGACCCACAAGCAAAGGGGAAAGTGCTCTGGGTCTGCTGCAGCCCCCATGTGTCCCAGGCAGCGGTTGAGGTGTGTGTGCAGGGCAGGCACTGGATGGACCATGCGGGGGTTTGGAGAACAGGAATGGTGCTTTGGGAGCAGGGGTGTTTTCTAGAGGAGGATGTGCCAAAGCCACCAGCACTGCGGCCAGGGACACCCCGGTTGGCACCGTGGAGGGTCAGGGATGCTGATAGGACCGGGTGTTGAGTGTGTGTTGGCTGGATGCCCTCTCGCATTGCTTCTATTGCACTGTGGTTGTCTCCAGGGTCATTTCTTGCTTTAGAAACAGAGGTCAGCGGCTGTGGAGAGGCCTGGAGCCATCAGATTTCTGCTGCGAGTAATAATTGTGCTTGTGATGGCAAGTGGCCCTGTGGGGACATTGCTGGCTCCTGAGAGGCCAGGGCCATGGCAGCTGTGGGGAGGGAGGATGGAACTGGACTTGGAGGCCAGTGCAGTGCTGGGTGTCACTGGTGGCATGAGGACACTACAGACCCATCAGAGTGGGTTGGGGCAAGGAGCGGTGGTGTGGAGAGGCTGATGTATCACAGTATCACAGTATCCCAGTATGGTAGAGATTGGAAGGGGCCTCAGAAGCTCATCCAGTCCAATCCCCCTGCTGGAGCAGGAGCACCTAGATAAGGTTACACAGTTGTGGTTGGACCTGGTGTGGAGCGCTTGTAAATGTTCAGTGAACAGGTACAGCAGCAAGAGCTGAGCAAGGAGGAGCCACAGAATAGAGCAGAAAGGAGGCAAAGTTCCCAAAGGGCTTTCACCTAAAGGTGACAATCACTTGGAGGAGGAAGCTATCCTCAGTGCATCCCAGGAGCTCCTTAGACTGCCTGTGCCCTGCTGTCCCTGCAGCAGGTAAAGGGGTGTTCAAGTCCCCTGGGAGGACCAGGGCTTGGGACAAGGGCCTGTAGGGCCAGGCCAAGGGGAATGGCTTGAACCTGCCCGAGGGGAGACTGAGCTGAGCTCTTAGGCAGAAGCTCTTCCCTGTGAGGGTGCTGAGGCGCTGGCACAGGGTGCCCAGAGAAGCTGTGGCTGCCCCATCCCTGGCAGTGCTCAAGGCCAGGTTGGACACAGGGGCTTGGAGCAAGCTGCTCCAGTGGAAGGGGTTGGAGCTGGGTGAGCTTTAAGCTCTCTCCCAGCACAAACCAGTCTGGATTCTGGGGAAGGTGGAAGCCTCCGTGGGAAGCAGCAGATTCTCTGTCTCCGGTTTGCAGAGCGGCAGAAACAAGAAACAAACTGGGTTCAGGTTTGAGTCACAGAGACTGGAGTCACGAGGCTTCCGTCTGGTGGCAGGAGAACATCCAGGCAGCAGAGCTGGAAAGCTCTCAGCATCTTCCTGGCGCCAGGAAGCGTGAATCATGGTGCTGAGCCCCAGCAGCCGCAGCCTGCGGAGGGAGGGCTGGAGGCGCCAGGCTCAGGGGGACCCGGGCAGCAGCCAAGGGGATCCCCACACGTGTGCAGGAGCCGTGAATGCACTGTGTTAAATACTCACTTAACCCAATGCTGTAATTCCCACTTAAAACCAAATCCCCTTCATGTTGTTCCTTTATGTTAAACCATCTGGCACTGGGTGTGCTCCTGCTTCTGCCTTTGTCCCTATTAGAAGGATGCTGATGTGTGGCTCCTTTGGCTGGGGTGGCCCCCAGAGCCTGTGGGCTCTGTGGTGCTTTGAGCACAGAGAGGAGCCCTCATCCCACTGAGGCTGCTCCTGCACATGGGGGTACGAGCAGGAGATGTGTTGGAGTGATGCTGGTGCTGAACATCGCTGTGATGTACCTGCCCAGCGCAGACTGGTGCTGCTATACTGGGAGGGGGTGGGAGCAGGCGATGTGTGTGCAGGATCCTGGCCCATGGCTTGAGGGAGGGAGGGGTCAGAGAATGGAGGGACAAGGGCTCCACTTTGGAAACGGGCAAGAGAGCCTGAGTGAAGAGCATGGTGCTGGTTCTGCCCCTCTGCTGAGGGATGGGGCAGCCACAGCTTCTCTGGGCACCCTGTGCCTCAGCACCCTCACAGGGAAGGGCTTTGCCTAAGAGCTCAGCTCAATCCACGCCCCCACCGTGTCACTGACCCCATGGAGGGATGCTGTGGGACTGTAGGGCTGGTGGCAGGGTAGGAGCAGGGGCTCATTCCCATGTTGGACACGGTGGGAAGGTGTTTCTGGCTCCTCCAGCCGTGCAGCCATGGCCAGGCCTGTACCTGCTCACATCAGCTCAGCTGAGCAGCAGGTTCTGCTGCTGTCTGTGTGTTCAGGGCTGGTGTTCTCCTCTGGGAGCTGAGGTGCAAGGTAATGCCCCTGTGGCGCGTTCCCTCCGCACCTGAGGCTTCCCTTTTCCTTGCAGTGATGCCGCTAGCTCAGACAGGGAGATGCTGTTCTCTGGGAGATGCCATAACTCAAAGGGCTGAGAAGGATTAGCCCAAAAGGATGGTGAGAGCGCTCCTGAGGCTGTGCCATGTGTGCAGTCTGCAGGCCTAGGGCTGCTGGCCTCATGTGAATAAGAGCAAAGTATGAACGTGTTCAGGGTTCAGAGCTGACTTTGGTCGGATGCACTGCTTGAATCTGTTCATGACCTTGAAGCCTCATTCTTCCCTGCCACTAAAAGGGGAAAGCCAAATAAACCCCTCCAGGGAACGTGCTCTGAGAAGTGAGGAAGCTGGTTCTTGTGTCGCTGGCACTAACAAGTGAGTTGTAAACCCAGTCAGTTGTCGGCCTCAGCCCCTTGTGCCTCCTGGGACCCACAGGCTGTGACAGCTCTTACGGATGCTGTTCCCACTGAATTCAGGAGACCCTTCAGAAATGGGAGTGCAAAACCTGTGTGTTGGGAAAGGGCAACCCCATGGTGCTGAGACACAGAATCCGTGGCATTTACCAAATGGACATTGTGTTGCAGAAAGACTTTGCGTGTTCCCACCTTGGAAAGGTGCTGCAGGTGATGGGCAGCGGCCATGGACAGTGATCCCTTGCGATGTGAGCTACCCATACAGGAGAGCAGCACCCTGCTGTGGGCTGGGCTGTGCCCTGGGTGAGGAAGCACCGAGGAAGTGTGACCCTGGTGGACAAGACCCGCAGTGTGACTGTCACCAGCTTTCCTGTTGGGGCTGCTGTGGGGCAATGGGATGTGGGGCAAGTGATAGCTCTGAGCTGGGTGAGGGCAGCGAACACCATGACTGCGGTGGTGCAGGGAGGAGGCAGCAGAAGGGATGCTGCCCAGGCTGGGAAGGCCCTTGGGAAGAGATGGGCTGCTGGAGCTGGATGCGGGAGCAGCCGTGCGTGCTGGCACGGTGTGTGCTGGTGGAGGCAGCGTGTGATGAGGGATGGAGGGGCTGTGCTCCCCAGCCCAGGTTGTGTTAACAGTGGCTGAAGTTGGTCAAGGCTGGAGCGAGGATCCAAGACGTGAGGATGACAAACAGGGGTCTCTTGCTGCTTGCTGGTTTGCACTGCCAGAGGTGTCATCTGTGTCCCGGCCCCCCCTCTATGGAACAAACACCCAGAACCATGGAACCACAGGGTGGTTTGGGTTGGAAGGGACCTTAAAGCTCCTCCAGTTCCCCCAGATCCAAACAGATGGTTTGGCTTCCCTGTGGGATCGATGAGTGCCTGTTTGCTGCTGCCCTGAGTGGCTCTTGTCACACAGCCGGTGGGGGGCACGGGGTCCAGGGAGGGTGAGGAACCCCCGTGCTGGTGTCCTGCCTTCTCCCCATAGTGTCAGCTCTGCAGACTGCAGCAGCCCTTGAACGAGGGCCAAGCTGCGTGTCCGTGGCCGATGGGTGGCTCCAAGTGATGGAAGGGGATGTTTGTTCTGTCTGAACATTAACTGGTTAAATCGCTGGCCTTTGTTAATGATTTCTGAAGCACTGCTGTGGGTTTGGTCCGAGACCTTGGGAAGCTGAATGAACCTTCTCTGTTCTTCAGCTGGAAATGCAGGGGAGGCATCGATTTCCCCGGAAGGGAAATTCCATGCTCAGACACATTCATGCATGCCTGGTGCACAGGACACTGGTGACAAACATCTACACAGGAGGATGCAGCTCCCAGAGCTAGGATGCCTCTCTGATCATGTACTTGCTCTTCAGCTTCCTTTCTGAGAGGTATCATTAGAAGCTGACCCAGTGCATCAGCTTACTGATGCTGTCAGCTCCCTAGCCCTGGGACACCCAGGAACACGTGTGAACTGGGTGCTGCTGCTGGGTAGGATGTGCTCCTGGGGATGTGAATGAGAGGCACTGGCAAGACCAGAACTTTGGGTTAGTACCTGGGGTGTGTCTGGTGGGAGCATAAAAGCAGAACTGCTCTGAGGCACTGTTGCATGTGCCAAGGTAGAGTGTTGGGCTGTGTCTTGGTCCCTGGAGCCCCAGGAATCATGGAATCAGTTTGGATTGGAAGGGACCTCAAAGCTCCTCCAGCTCCAACCCCTGCCACGGGCAGGGACCCCTTCCACTGGAGCAGCTTGCTCCAAGCCCCTGTGTCCAACCTGGCCTTGAGCACTGCCAGGGATGGGGCAGCCACAGCTTCTCTGGGCACCCTGTGCCAGCGCCTCAGCACCCTCACAGGGAAGAGCTTCTGCCTTATCTCCAACCTGAACTTCCCCTCTTTCAGTCTGAACCCATCACCCCTTGTCCTGTCACTGCAGGCCCTGATGAAGAGCCCCTCTCCAGCATCCTTGTAGCCCCCCTCAGACACTGGAAGCTGCTCTGAGGTCTCCACGCAGCCTTCTCCTCTCCAGGCTGAACAGCCCCAATGTTCTCAGCCTGTCCCCATATGGGAGGTGCTCCAGTCCCTGATCCTCCTCGTGGCCTCCTCTGGACTTGCTCCAACAGCTCCATGTCCTTCTTATGCTGAGGAGCCCAGCACTGTACCGAGTGCTGCAAGTGGGGTCTCACCAGAGTGCAGTAGAGGGGCAGCATCACCCCCATGACCTGCTGGAGGAGGTGATCCTTAGTGGCCAGGGTCAGCAGTGCAGCAAGGCAAGAGCCAAGGAGAGCAGGGATTTACCAAGACAGTCGATCCCCTGGTGCAAAGCACAGCGCTGCACCCATCCCAACAGTGCTGTTCATCCCTGGATGCTCGCCCGCATCCCTCGGGATGCACTGGCCCCAGCTGGGCTGCCAGGAGAGATGCAACACCACACTGGGACAGGGAACACAAGAACCACCACGCAGAGGGTGAAATGGGTCAGGTCACCTGCACAGGAGGTACTGGGAACATCTACACACAGTGTAAGTGATTCCCACAGCACCAAACCCCATCACCAGCACGGCAGAGGATGATGGCCTCAGCTGCGGGCACAAGCACTGCTCTTCCAGGGGGAGAACATTGCAGCCCTCCCTGCTCAGGGTCACTTCTCCCTCAGAGCTCTCTCACCTCACAAGTGACTGGGAGAGAAATCCACCTCCTGCTTCAAGCCCCTTCAGCTCCTGCAGGAGAACAGAAGCCCTGCAGGGAACCACAGCTGCTGCCAGCAATAGCACAGCCGGGATTGACACCCCCAGCACCAGGACACCAGCCCAAGATGCCTCTTCCCATCACCTGACTGTGTGGGTTTAACCCTGCTCCTTCCACTCCTGCCTCTCCACACCCCTCAGCTCCTCCCTGCTGCCCGTCAGCGATGATGTGAACCCATCCCAAGGGATGATGCTTGAGTGTGGCCCCACTAAACCCCTGTGGGCAAGAACAGCAGTGACCGAGGGGAGACTGAGCTGAGCTCTTAGGCAGAAGCTCTTCCCTGTGAGGGTGCTGAGGCGCTGGCACAGGGTGCCCAGAGAAGCTGTGGCTGCCCCATCCCTGGCAGTGCTCAAGGCCAGGTTGGACACAGGGGCTTGGAGCAAGCTGCTCCAGTGGAAGGGGTCCCTGCCTGTGGCAGGGGTTGGAGCTGGATGAGCTTTAAGGCCCCTTCCAACACAAACCAGGCTGGGATTCCATGAATGTTAAAGCAGATTTAAGGTCCCTTCCATCCAAACCGTTCCATGATTCTACAGGGAGTGACCCTTGTACCTGAATTTTGTGTCTGGTGCTTTGTGTGTTACCTTCAGCATCCCCGTGGCACCCGCATCCTGCAGGGAGCCAGGGCGAGGGGTCAGGAACTGCATGGCTGCAGTGGAGTTCCATCAGTGCAGGGCTCTGCCTCGGCTCATGGGCTCTGCTGGGATGGGGCAGTGGGGCAGGTACTACTCAAAGGGCTCTAGAATAGATACGTGACCTATAGCATGCCTCTATAATGTTAGATAGGTGCCTTGACTGCTCCATGGCATGGCTCTGTGATGCTGGACACAAGACCTGCTGCTTTATGACATGGCTCCATGGTGCTGACTTTAGAAAGATGCTTGGTTCTGCAGACTGAGCACTCTGAGCCTGAATTGGTTTAAGCAGGGTTCACAGCCCAACATGAGTTTGTCTCATCCTCAGAAAGTTCCATCTGGGTGGTGTTTTCTGACTGACTCCTTACCACAATCCCCTTAGCATGGGAGGGAAATAGCACAGCTGAATCTGTGGGGCCCAAGCTTTGGGATATGCGGGCTCCTCTGCAGAGCTGCTTCTGGAAGTATAAAGCTTCCCTCCTAGAGAATGAAATCTTGATGAGATAAAGTACACAAGGTAATAGGTGATGGCATCTGGGACAGGAGGCCTCTGAGAAGAACCGGGCAGCTTTCTGCATCCCGTTTGGTATTTTCAGATTTATCTTTCTTCTATTTTCCAATCTTCAAAGAGAGATTGGAAGTGAAGCGCTTGGGAATTCATTTCTCTGCATAAAAGATAGGATTTTTCTATATCAAATTAGGGGAAAATGTTGAAAATGGTTTTTTTTTCTCTGGGTGAAGCTCCTTTGTGCATGCAGCGGCTGCGCAGGAGCTCCGGGAGCCAAAGCAGCTCCTGAGCCTTGGCTGCAGCTCCAACCCCAGCCATCCCTCAGCCCACGCGCAGCATCTCTGCTCTGTCAGACCCTGTCCCAAAGCCAGCTCTGAGTCAGATAAACCCAAACCCAGGCAGCTCGCAGCCAAAGGGGGGAAAACCTGCCCGGGGAAAGCATGAGCTGGGTGTTAGCACACGGGGGTTGTCCAGTGTCTGCCTGGCAGCGCTGCAGCTTCCAGAGCCCAGGAATGCAATGAAGGGATGTGTTCATCAGTGCAGCTACCCAAGAGGGGAGAAGGGGAAAGCCACCCCGTGCAGCACCCAGGCGGGCTCACAGGGGGGCACTCAGTGCCCTCGGAACACACAGGTTTAGACTTGGGCAGAAGACAGCAGTGACACCAGGTACAGAGCCCAGTTCCATGCATCTGGTGCAGCAGCTGTACCCATTGTGCTGTACAGCAGTGCTGGAGTAGTTTGGTTTCTCCTGGTGTGGGTTAGGTTCTGAGGGCAGGTGGGTGACAGGCCTGTGAGATGAGTCTGTGACAAGAGCACTGGACCCGATGCTGCAGCAGGATGCGGGTACCGCTGGGATGCAGCTCAGCCAGCGCCACCACTGTACCATGGACAAACATGTCCAGTTACACGTGTGTTGGTGTGCCTGCTGTATAGGAACTGAAAGTGCTTTAGCAGGGGCTTTGTGCTGGGACAGAGTGGGGTGGCAGTCTCTGATGGTTTCCATAGGGTGATCCTGCATTCCCAGTCTTGAGGACTGCAATAGTAGGATCCTGTCCATTGTATATTCACTGCCCTGGCTCCTGGTGGGTGCTGCCCCATTATTTGTCATAGAATCCTAGACTGGTTTGTGTTGGAAGGGACTTTAAAGCTCATCTGGTTCCAACCCCTGCCATGGGCAGGGACCCCTTCCACTGGAGCAGCTTGCTCCAAGCCCCTGTGTCCAACCTGGCCTTGAGCACTGCCAGGGATGGGGCAGCCACAGCTTCTCTGGGCCTAGGGTCTCCCGAGTGGGGGTATTCCTCTGGTGGCTTCTATCTTCGTGTCAGGCTGTTAACACCGTGCTGTGTTCCCCTGGGCCTCCCTGCCTGCAGGCTAACCTGAAGAAGTTCATGGAGTACGTGCAGATGCTGAACGTGGAGAAGGTCTGCAGGCTGCTGGAGAAGGGACTGGACCCCAACTTTCATGATCCGGATACTGGAGGTGAGGCTGGCTTCTACCGAGAGGGGAGGCTGACAGAAGAGGGTTAGGGGAGAAAGGATCTGGGGGGACACATTGGGGTGGTTGTTCTTGGGGGGGTGAACAAACAGTGTGTTATGGTCTGCAGTGTACGGTTTGGAACATAGGGATGCCAGTGGCATTGCTCAGCAGTGTGTCTTCTTATGAGGCTGGGTCTTGGGAGCATGAGGTTACAGAAGGCTCTTGGAGGAGATGGTGTGTGTGTGGGGAGGACACAGAGCTTGGGGATACAGCACAGAGTGACAGCTGTGGGGCCGTGCAGCCTTGGCTGGGTTCTGGGGGGCACGAGGCTGTCTCTGGGGCAGGGTGCATGCAATTGGCTGCTCGAGGATCTCTCCATGAAGTCATCAGAAGGTTCAAGAAGTGCTTTGGGGGCCAAGAAAACAAAACCTTGGCCTCTGGTTTCCTCATTTTACTTTTCTCTCTGGTTGAGCAAAGTTCTCCCCATGAAGCCGTCACTGGAGCACCGGTTTCTGGGGTTCCTGCAGGCTGTAAAGAGTGAGATGAGACCCCAGCACTGATAGGGCAGGGAGGAGGGAGCTCTGCCCATCTGCCCTGCGGTGCAGTCCTGTTCGGAGCGAGGGGTTTCTGCTGCTGTTGCTCCTGTTGGAAGTGATGCAGCTGATGGGTATTCACCATGAGCTCAAGGGCTGTGCGTGAGCCACGGGCACGTTCCAGCCCCAAGCGGGCTCCAAGCCGATAATCCATTCTCTGTGTTTCTGGTTCAGTGGGATGATGCCTCAGGCTGTTTCTGGAGCACCGGCCGCCTCCGTACTGGGGTATTCAGTGTGTGCAGCCCATGCCTCAGCCCTGAGGTCAGGCAGCAATGGGTGGTGCTGGTCACGGTTCAGCTCTCTTGTCCTCCTGGATAATGCGGCTGCAAACAGGCTCCCTCTGGGAATGGCTCTTGCCAGCTCCTGGACTGGGAGGTGAAAGCTGGTGCAGCCAAACGCTGGCAAGAGCCATGTGAACAGTGCCCAGGAGCGCTCACACTGCTCATCTGCTGCTGTGGCTGCTCTGGCTGAACCCACTGCTGTCCGTATGAGCTCATATGGGGAACAGCTGACAGCCTCTAAGTGTGGGCCCTGTCTGCCCCAGAGCATTCCCAAGCAGCTCAGCTCCCTGTGACCTCCAGTTTTGCCCAAGCCCTTACGAGTATTTTGAGGGATCTGTCCTTATAAAGGGTATTCTCTGAGCTGATGCAGCTTTTAGAGCACATTCCATTGCAGGGTTCAGTGTGCTGCTTGAAAAGATGCCGTGAGCTTTGGATCTTGTACATTTGAACCCAGACATCCTTTCACAGGAGGGAAATGGCTCTAGGAGTATAAGAGACTGTGTTAAATGTAGAGAGGGAGAAGGAGAAACATGACCCGGATCCAGTTCAGAACCAAGGGCAAAACCAGAGTGGATGCGATGAGATGTGAAACCAGTGTTGGAGCACATGAGTCTTGGACACCTCGCTCTGGACTCCTTGTGCAAACCCACGTCATGACTGTCTGCCTTACAGGCTTTGTGAACAGGAAAGAATGACATAAACCTGCTGGTCACTGTTCAGGGCTCCTGGGATGTGTGACCAGATGGAGCTATTGTCCCATCGACCTGACCTCCTGTCCCTCGCAGGATGTTCTTCGCCCCCTGTGTGTGTGCTCCATAAGCAAAGCTTAACATGTTTCCCAGAAAGCCATCAATCCTCCAGGGAACAGGGATCCGTTTCCCTCCTTCCTCTGCTTAATCACCCTCACTGTTTAAAATCCCCTTCTCATTCAGATCTGTGTGCTTCAGCTTCCAGCTGTCCTTACACTTTATCTTCTAGATTAAAGTGCGCTTTAGTACCTGGTGTGCCTTCACATGAAGGTATTTATACACGGTAATCAAGTCAACATTCTGTCTTCCTTGCCTTAATTAAAGAGAGGCCAAACTCCTCCAGGCTTGCATTTGAAGGTATTTTCTCCAGCTTTCCCATCATTTCTGTGGTTTAGGTGTCACTATTCCATTCTTAAGAGGCTTTTAACAAGCCTGTGCCACTCACAGCCCTTAATGCAGCTCCCTGCTCCCTGCGTTTGAGAGGCTGGGGGTGAATGTGTGGCTCTGGATGGGACCCCACGTTATGTCCTGATAGATGGAGGGGATTTGGGGTTTTCTTCCAGGCCCTCCTACCCCCACCTTAACATGGGGTTACTTGGCCTGTGTTGGTTAAATGAAGTGGATCCTTGCTTGGGAGCTTCCAGAGAAGGGAATGGAGCTGGAGCAGGGCCTGGAGCACAGGGGAGATGGGGAAGGGCTGAGGGACCGGGGGGGTTCAGATGGAGAAGAGAAGGCTCAGGGGGGACCTGATGGCTGCCTCCAAGTGCCTGAGAGGAGGATGGAGCCAGGAGGGGCTGGGCTCTGCTCCCAAGGAACAAGGGATGGGACAAGAGGAACCGGCCTCAAGCTGCACCAGGGCAGGGTTAGATGGAGCTGAGGAACAATTCCTGCCCCAGAGGGTGCTCAGGCATTGGAACAGGCTGCCCAGGGCAGGGCTGCAGGCACCGGCCCTGCAAGGGTTCACACATCCTCAGTGCCATGGGGCAGTGGTGGCCTTGGCAGTGCTGCGGAACGGTTGGACTGGATGAGCTTGAAGGGAATCAAGCACCCAGGTTGATTCCATGGTGTAAGTGTTTTTCAGAGGTTGTTTTCCTTCCTGCTTGTTCCCAATGGATGATGGAAGGGCATCGGCTGCTGCTCCCCCCAGCATTGCTGACCCACAGTGTGGCCCCAGGCTAGGGGGATTCTGTAGAAGCCTGACCACAGGGAGCAGCTACTGCAGCACATCCCTCCCAACCTATAGCATCTCAAATGCATCCTGCAGGGTTTCCATATCTTGTTGTTCCTTATTCTGGGATTGCCCAGCCCTGGTTTCTCCTCGAGCTCTTCCTTGGCATCTTCATTGCTCCTGGAGCTCTTCCTGTGGCATCTTCAGATGTATCAGATGTGCATTCCCTTCAGGATAATTAGGATCTCAACAGAGTCAAGTCCAGCACCTGAAGAGCCTCTTCATCACCCTTGTGGTTGCCTCAGTGATCGCTCTTAGTGCTGCTCTTCAGAGGGATTTCGGATCACTGGGATGTGTCTGACTTATGTTTTAAACCCCCCATTTTAATGCCATGTAGGATGCAGCCAAGCGTGAGCCTTGCATCAGCACAGCTATCTGCACCCATCAGACTCCTAATTTACCGAGGAAGATCTAGTTACTCTAAAGCCTGGTAGAGCAATATTAATAATATAAGTGTTCTTTATTAAATTCCAAATCAGTTTTCCCAGGGTCAGTGTTGCTGTCTGACTTGTAGCTTCATGGATCATTTTACTTGCCCCGTTTTGAACGTTGGCCTGACACTGGTTTGATTCTGGCCTTTTGGAATGCCCCAACACTTCAAAATCTGTTCTTGCACCAGGAAGATCTTTAGGGAGAAGAGAAGGAGCATGATCCCCAGCATTCACTAGGTGCAAACAGTTCGTTCCATCTCGGGTAGCTCATGCCAAAAACCCTTGTTTGGTCGTGGGAAGGAAACCAGTTTATTTCCACAGCAGCAAAGGGACAGTAAGTGATGGGACATTCTGCTGCCTGTATTTATTCACAATCAGACACTCCCTGCTGGTGACTGACCGGCTTGCACAGGGCTGGGACATCATCTGGTATGACCAGATTTAAACTGCTCTCTGATCATCGTTTGCTAGGCCAGAGGTGCATTTCTTCACTTTGTTCTGTTGTTACTCTTCGTTTTCCAATGCCCACTTCATATTGAACACCTTCTGTTTTATCGTGTCCTGTTGTTGGGTTGTCTCTGTCCCCTCACCACTGACCTGTGAGCAGCACGTGCCGTTGGGTGTCCTCTTTGCTTTATGGAGCTGTAGCTCTTGGTCGCACAGAAATTGGTCTTTAGGACTTCCCAGTCACCTTGTACTTTTAATCTTAAACATCCTACATTACCTGTGATCGATTTTCTCATGCACTTCCCTTGGTTGATTCCCTTAGGAAGCATCAAATACTCACCTAGCTAGTTGGGACTTTCAGTGTCATTCCTAGTTGACTTGATAGCAGGCAGTTATTTAGCAGGTTTCTATTCCTTACACTGAGATCCAAAGCAGCATTCCCTGATGTTTCAGTGAAACGGGATCTATAGAAAAGGGATCATTTTTCTCCTTTTTGGAAAATGATGTATTTTACGCTTGTTGGATGGGACACCCAGCACTCTCCTTCAAGCTGAAGTTGCCCCAGGAGTGATTTGTGTGACTTGGAGATGAACACACTGAAGTTAGTGCTTTTGTTTTTAGGTGGCGATCTGCAGCATCATCTTTTGAAGGACCTTTTCCCTTCCTAGTCCACAGACTTTCAAAGCCCTGCTCTCACTGATCAGCGGCCCTACAAGAGATGATGGGATTGTATTTTAAACTCTCCTCCTTGCCCACTCACGTAGCAGCAAGTGACTGTAACAAGGCTGTCTCACTCTCATACAAGTGCCTGGTGTGCTCCAGGCTGGGGTGATTCTCTGCAGTTGTACTGCTGATTATGGCACCGCTCTTCCAGCAGTAAGAGAAGTTCAGGTCCTTCTTCTTGCTCTCTAGCATTCTGCAATGAGCAAAGAGGAAGACAAAGAACCCTCCTCGCGGTCTTTGTCAGATGGATTTAATCACATCTGACACTGCACCGGGGCTGCACTTCCCTCTTTGGAACCATTTCATCTGGGTTCTTAGGTTAACCTCTTCCTGATCGCTCTGCCCATTTCTCCGCCACCATCATTATCTAGTCCCAGTGAAGTGGGGTTCCCTGAGGATCCTCCCAGATGGGCTGGTGCTCCTCAACCCAATGTTCTTGGGTTTGCTCCCCTCACGTGGCTGAGGAGTCACTTCCAGTGGGTTTTGCCTGATGCCTCCTCTTGCTTGTAGGCCTGACGGGACCTCGGGGATGAGCACATGGACTTTCTGTCCTTCAGCTTTCCTTCATGTCCTCGTGCCCCACTACTGGCTAATTTCTGCCGTTTAATCCCATAGGCTCATGGAGTGCTACAGACAAGTTGTGGGCTCTCTGTCTGTGTGGTTCCCCTCCTTTGGCTGCATTTCCAGTCTGGGGTGAAGGGCACCCAGCCATGCTTCAGCAGCCAGCCTTGAGGCTGGACTCAGATGCCTGCACTGGGCATCTCATGCTGAGGAGCCCAAGACATGAGCATGGACCCGGCAGGGTTGGTGTGGGGCTGGCAGGAGAGCTGCCCCTGGCTGTGGCTGCAGGGCCGGGTGGGATCAGATGGGTCCTGGCTGGGGTGGCCAAGTCTGTCTGCTCCAGACGAGCTCAGCTCTGCTCCACCAGGTCATCCACCACCTCTCCAAAGATGTGGTGGGACCTCACACACCACACTTGTGTGTCCAGGCTGAGCCCTGTCTCTTGTGGTTCAGCTTGAGGAAGACAGTCACTGTTTGTCTCTCATGCTTAGAACAATCTTTCTTGTGATGCTTTTCAGCCTAAGCCTCTCATGAATCTTAGTATAAAAAGAGCCGAGGGTCTCACTGGAAGCAGACAGAAATCACAAAATAAAAGAGATCTGTCTGTTTTTGGTGACTATTTCACCTTTGGCCATAACAGAGTGGATGCAGAGATAGACCAGGAAAGCAAACTATGCCAAGCTCCCTTCTCCATCCATCTCTGATCTTCCCATTTTGTTTGGTTGTGGCTGTGGGTGTTTGTGCAGTGACTGTTTGCTCCCCCAGTCGGGTTCCTCACACAGATGCTGATCATGGTTGGTTCTCCTGTTCTGTTGCCCATCTTGATGCTCTGCTTTCCTGCTTTCTCTGTCTCCCCTGTTCCCTGCCTGCAGATCCTTGTCCCTGGGCTGCCTCGCGGGCTGGCTCCTGAGCCCAGCTGTCCAGTTCTCCTCCCGTAAGTGTTCATGTCTCAGATGCTGCACAGTGCTGCAGTTTGCACTTCTGATTCACATCTGTCATTGACCACCAGCTCACGCTTCATACACAGGACTGGTTCTTCCCCTCTCTAGAAAGAGAAGCATAATGCATCCAGCCTGGCATAGCTCTTCCACTCACACATAGAGTCAGAGAATCATAGAAGGAACCTTACAGCTGATCCAGTTCCAACCCCTGCCACGGGCAGGGACACCTTCCACTAGAGCAGCTTACTCCAAACCCCATCCAACCTGGCCTTGTGCAGCTGGGATAGATCTGTGTCTGAAAAGAGAAACCCTATTCCCTATGGGGCTCCTCTTTGGCAGTCCCGATCTCGGGACAATTTATTATTAAACTGGAATTTACTGAAAGCTGATGAAAGGTGAGGAGGGAGGGACCCTGTGTGGTGGAGCAGGAGAGCAGCACTGTGATCTCGTGACAGCAGTCACACTGGCACAGCGTGGTGCTGCATGCACAGTGCTGTGCCCACTCCTGAGGGATGCTGGAGCTCTGCTCTCAGAGGGCTCCTCATGGGGCTGCCTCTGTCATTGCAGTGTGCTACATTTGCAGTGCTTGGGGGGCCTTGCTGGTAGTGGTGGGACCTAAAGAGTCGTTAAATAAGGACTCTTCCAGATAGACTCCAAAGGACAGGGGCCCTGTGCTCATCTCTAGCGCTCTTTATTGTTTCATCACCTATGGGACTGCTTTGGATGTATAGCTGAGATAGAATCATCGAATTGTAGAATGGTTTGGGTTGAAGGGACCTTAAACCTGATCCAGCTCCAACCCCTGCCACGGGCAGGGACCCCTTCCACTGGAGCAGCTTGCTCCAAGCCCCTGTGTCCAACCTGGCCTTGAGCACTGCCAGGGATGGGGCAGCCACAGCTTCTCTGGGCACCCTGTGCCAGCGCCTCAGCACCCTCACAGGGAAGAGCTTCTGCCTCATCTCCAACCTGAACTTCCCCTGTTTCAGTTTGAGATCCTGGATCTGGAGATGCTGTATGTGGTTGCATGGCTGCTCTGATGTGGGGCAGCTCAGGCAGTGGAGGCACACAGCAGCTCCCAGCAAGGAAACATTTCTGGAGTTCGTTGTGGTCTTCTGGTTCCACCCCACCTCCCCTGTGTTCCTTTGCGGGAGGGGAATTAGTTTTCTCAAGTATATAACTGTGCAAATAGCCCAAGTCTGGGGATAAAAAGTGTTAGTCACTGAAGAGCATTGGTGAGAGTCCTGTGAAGAGCTGAGCAAGGATGCTGGCTTGAGACCCTCCAAATGTGGGGTAGGGGCAAACACGGGGGAAGGCTGGGGAGGCAGTTTGCCAACCAGCACAACTGCAGGTGAAAGAGGATGTTCTAACACTTCAGAGTGTTCTGCACTTCAGGGTGGAATTGCGCTGGTGTGTTGTATGGGATGATGTTTCAAGGCTGCACAAAGCTGTGGAGACAGTTATTTGAATACAAAGATCTTGAAGCTGGTTTGGAACAGGATTAACAGCTCCTTTAGAAAGACAGTTTTGGGCTTTAGTTTCTGTAGTTTTGCTGTTCCTTCTTTTTACTTTGTTAAAGTAAACATCTGTACCATGGCAGCACATGGATATATGGATCTGACGTATGGAGAGAGCCTTAGGTTCGAGTTCTGTCTGCAAACCTGTGGGGAAAAGCAAGATTAGAAAGGCTGCTCCCTTATCTCCTGATAGAGGTCTCATTGTTAACAGTGATGCCTGTTGTGTCATGATGCTCATTCCAAGGAGTCACCAGTGCTAAAATCCAAGAGCATCTTTGTGGTGTCTCACTCCCATACCTAGAGGCCTCTCCCTGTTTTCCCCAATGCTTTGGTGCTGTTGTTAAGAGCCCAGTGCATTTCAGCTGAGTTTCAGGGTACTGGACAGAAAGAAAGTGAAGTGTTTTCTTCAGATTCTTCGTTTTCCACTAGAAGTTTCACACTGCGCTTCCTGGGAGCGAGTCGACAGTGTGAGTGATGCGTGTCCCTGGAGATCCTGCATTGTACCAGCTTGTTCGGGGAGAAGATAGATACACACATGTGCAGGGTACTTTTATTGTGGCGAATGGTAAAGTAAACCTGTAACTGTTGTCTGTTCCCCCTGCTGCCTTGATGCTGCTGAGCCAGGGCTGAGGGGTGAATGAATGCTCTGGCTGGTGGGTTTAGTTCCAAGGGGTTTAACCACATCTCAGTCCGCTGAAGTGAGTGTGCTCAGTGCCCAGTGGGAATCAGAGGCAGACTGGGGAGGACAGACCCAGGAAACCTGGGCACAGAGGGAACTGCTGAGGATGCAGCCAGTGAAGGCTCATTGAAGGACACCATCTCCTTGCCAGCCCCTGTGGCAGCAGAGGAAGGGTGTAGAGAGAAAGAAGAGCATTAATTTAACAATACCTTATTCTGGAAGGGGAAGACCCTGGGTGATTTGGCCTTTGGTCCACCACGGCCAGCTGGCTCAGAGTGATATTTCAGTCTAAGAGCTGAAGGGGAAGCAGTTACTGGTAATGAATCCTCCTCCAGTGCTCCCACTTTCTGAAGACACCAGTGCCACAAACTGCCATAGATGTTCTCTGTTCAGGTGCCATCCCCATTGCACCATGTCCAGAAACCTAAAATCTTTCAGTTCTTGGGGTTTGGGTTTTTAGCTTTGGCCTTCTTCAGCTTCTCAGGGAGTGTTTGAACATCCTTGTCCCAAGTCCTTCTGGAGCAGCGGTCCTCCCGTCTCTGCCAGGGGCTGCCCACCTCATCCATCAGCCAGATGTGGGAACCTGGTGACACTTGAAACTAAAGAGGATACAGGCAAAGGGAGGAAACACTCTTTCCAAAAGGTCTTGGGGGTTTCTTGCCTTTCTCCTTGTGTGTTTCTTGCCTTTCTCCTGCTGTGCATGGGAGAAAAGGTCACTGCTGCCAAGTCCAGCCTCATCCCTCCTGGGTACCTTGCAAACTGAAGTCTACCTGTGGTTGGGGGTACTTCAGTACTGAATTGTTAACCCAGAGGGCTCAGGTTTATCTGTACATTGATGGGCCCATGGGCAGGTGTCCAAGTATGAATTCCAAGAGAAGCAATAAATGAAGGGTGGTATTTCCAGTGCTTGGCATTTAGCAAAGACAGAAAAAGCTGCAGCACATACGTGCTATTCTTAACTCCTCAGACACCCTTTACGAATCACGGTAGTAAATCCAGTCTCCTTTTAGGCAGAGCAGCTTTGCTGTTAGCAATGCTCTTTCATCCACTGCGTCTCTAGGGATGACTCTACCAGGGATATTGCAAATAGGCTCTGACACCAACTGCTGCTTTCTGTGTGGCTGGATCTTCAGCAGCTTGGATAATTACGAACACCATTTACTCTCCTTTCTCCTGCAAAAGTGGAAGGGGGGGAGGAATCCAAGCCCTTGAGATTTCAGACATTCAGCTCTTCAGCAGCTAAAGCTTGGTTTTTACCCACTCCTGGGAACACAAGTGTTCCATTTGTCCCCAGCCAAAGGCAGCGTGTTCCTGCCCTGCTGTTCTTGCTGTCTCAGAGACTGTGCCGAACAGATGCCTCATTAAACTGATTCACCCTCTGCTCAGTTTCTGTAGCCTTTTATTCTACCTCTCTTGACCTGGGTTAAAAACTATCCCAGCAGAAACCACTTGTGGGTCATTATCCAGGATGCTCTTCCTCGCAGGGAGAGAGATGAACATTTACCTGCAGCCTGCAAGGTCTCTTCCCTCACTCATGAGCTATTTCCTTTTAAATCAAAGTCCTGTCACCCTGCCACAGGTTTGAACAGCGGTGCTCAGAGGGATGTACCCGTGCTGCACATGAGAAGGGTAATGCACATCTGCCCACATCACCTGGACCACCAGAATCCCTGTGCTTGCTCTTGGTTTCTCTTCCCACCTTGTGCTGTTCCTTGTCCCCCCAGGACCCGCAGCAGCCATGCTCTGGGAATTCTCATGCAGGTGTTCCCCCAGTGTTAGGAGGGAAAGGCTTCCCTTCTTCAGCCATCAGCACAGCACATGTGTATGTGTAATCTGGTACAGGGGGGGTTGGAGCCCAAGGCACACACTGGGCTGCCCTGCTCGGAGGAATGTTCTGCAGAGTTAAATCCAGTCAATGGACATGGAATAACAGACTGCACCATGGAATGTTCCATGCTTTGTGGTGCCCCCCTCCCAGCAGAGCCAGCAGGAAGATCCAGCATCATCCTGGGCTGTTACCTTCATTTCAGCTGCTTTTGGGGGTGGTTTTAAGCCGCACGTGTTTCCCTTCCTCTGGCTCTGCTCAGTCATGAGCCATCATTTGCCACCTCATTTGTTCAGGTTTCAGTGCTGCAGGAGGATGCTCTGGGAAAGATGAACCGTCGGGAAGAGACTAAAGGGAAAATTTCACAGAGGTTCCTGTAGGTACATTCTGAGGGTGTTAATAAAATACATGAGCAGTTTTACCGTTATCCTAAAATTAGCCCCGAGCCCGAGGGAGAGTTGAGCGTGTGGGAAAGAGAGAGGCGATCCTCAGGGTTTAACACGGGGAGGCCACTGGGGAGCAGCAGGGAACGAGGCAGTGATTGCATTGACAAAGAGAGCTCTTGACTGCACAGACCACGGCCCCGGGACGAGGTGAGGACAAATAGCAGCAGGAGCAGGTAATTGGGGAGAAAGCCTTGCACTGCCTCCCCAGCCTTCTGCTGGCTGCAAGGAACAGCCCTGTGCCCAAGTGCGGGAGCTTGCTCCTTCCCTGCTCTGCCTGTGCTGCATCCAGCCTGTGCTGGCTGGGGAGTGATGCCTGTACTTGATGACCACCTTGAATAACTCCCATTCGTGTGTGATGTATTTCCTCTTGCTTTCAGTTTTAGTAGCTGGAACTTACAGGTGAAAGGGCTGGTTTGGCCCCAATTGTGGTTAGATGAAACCCAATGGCTTGTGATTTGTGAAGTTCTTGTCCTTTTCTGTTTGAAATCTGTTCATCTCATTGCAAACTGTTAAAGCTCACTGCAATCTGTTAATCTTGTTGCAATCTCATAAGCAAACTGGTGGCATCTCTTTGAATCTGATGTGCAACAGGAGATTCATGGAATGGTGTGTTTGCATTCAGCTGAAATTGGGGTTGAAATCTTATAATTCTTTCATTTACTGCTGGAAAACTCTACCATGGGGTTCTACCTATAGGTAGTAGTTGTCACAGGCAGAAACTTCCTGTTGCTGTGCACTGTAGGTCTGTAGGAACCCTGGGGAGACAGGAACCCTCCTCTGCAGAAGCTTGCATGAACTTTCGTATCCAGCCTGTTGTCATCTCAGCTTGAACAGAGATCCCCCCTTTTTCCTAAATGATGTTGGTATTAGAATGAGGAGCTCGTTCCTGCTGGTGTTGGAGCAATCTCGGGGGTTTCCCAGCTTCCCTCAATGGCTTTGCCTTAGAACCACAGAATACAGAGTTCTTTGCCTTAGGAATAGAATATGCTCATATAGTTTGTGTTGGAAGGGACCTTAAACCTGATCCAGCTCCAACCCCTGCCACAGGCAGGGACCCCTTCCACTGGAGCAGCTTGCTCCAAGCCCCTGTGTCCAACCTGGCCTTGAGCACTGCCAGGGATGGGGCAGCCACAGCTTCTCTGGGCACCCTGTGCCAGCGCCTCAGCACCCTCACAGGGAAGAGCTTCTGCCTAAGAGCTCAGCTCAGTCTCCCCTCGGGCAGGTTCAAGCCATTCCCCTTGGCCTGTCCCTACAGGCCCTTGTCCCAAGCCCCTCTCCAGGTTTCCTGCAGCCCCTTTAGGCACTGGAGCTGCTCTCAGGTCTCCCCTTCATGCAGCAGAGGGGCAGGATCCCCTCCCTGAGCTGCTGCTCACACTCTGGGGCGCACCCAGCACACGGGGGGGTTCTGGGCTCGAGTGCACACTGACAGGTCAGGTTGAGCCCTACCACATGAACCCCAGTTCTCCTGACACCCCCAATACTGCTCCCATCTGCCAAAGGCAAAGCCCAACGGCAGCTCCTTCCTACCTCATTAATCAGATTTTCCACCAGGGAACATGCAGTGTTGCTGGTTCTTGTTTTCTGCTGTGGCTCTTGTGCGCTTGTTAGTGAATTACTTGAAGCATGTCTTAGGATACGCACGTTCCCCAGAATTACCAGAGGGAATCACTAAACCCCACATTAGGCAGTGATTGCATTAGCTTTAGTGAACAAATTGCTGTCTGCAGTTCCTCCAGAGCATCTTGAAATGCCCCGTTCGGGCCTTTCTCAGTCTTTGGGATTCAGGATGCATCCGCACAACCTGAAGTTCCTGTCATACTGCAAGGGCCCAACGTGTGCTCTCCAAATCAGCAACTGTCGTTAAGGATGGGATTTGGTAGAAGTTATGGTGAAAACCAGTATCCAAAAGTCAGTGCTGATGACAGACATCAAAGCAGTTCTCTTTGGCACAGAAGTGATGGGCCTTAAAAGACTGTCAGTGTCCTCTCTAGCGACTTGCTCCATTCTATCCTGCAATGGAGCGAGCCCAGGCTCTGGGCATCGCAGGGCTTAGGGCTGGTACTGCTGGGAGCTGGCACTGATGCGGGTTCCCGAGAGGTGAGGGGAGGTCCCAAGATCCTCCCATCTGGGATGGGTGGTTCACATTCGGAGCTGGGACAGGCACTGGTGCACGGGGCTGTCACTGGTGTGTGGGACACCGCGATCATTGCGGTGGTCTCTGTGGTGCTCATCGGTGTCTGTGGTGCTCATCGGTGTCTGTGGTGCTCAGCTGTGTCCCTGGTGCTCATTGGTGTCCCCATGCCCACAGAGTGTCCCCTGACGGCGGCGGCCCAGCTGGAGCTCAGCACGGACATGATCAAGGCCCTGCGCAACGGGGGCGCGCACCTGGACTTCCGCACGCGCGAGGGGATGACGGCGCTGCACAGGGCCGTGCGGTGCCGCAACCACGCCGCGCTGCTGGTGAGTGCCCCAGGGCCACAATGGGGCTGCTCTGGGGAGCTGGGGGCACTGACAACGTGACCCTGGGGAAGGGGCCAGGCTGGATCCATGGGTGGGGTTCAAGAAGGCAAAGTGCCGGCTCCTGCACTTGGGTCACAGCAACCCCATGGAGCGCTGCAGGCTTGGGAAGAGCGGCTGGAAACTGCTCATGGGAAAGGAGCTGGGTGCTGAGGGATGGAGCTGAGCATGAGCAGCTTGTGCCCAGGGAGCCCCCAGCATCCTGGCCTGGACCAGCACCAGTGCGGCAGCAGGGCCAGGGCAGGGATTGGGCCCCTGTGCTGGGCACTGGGGAGGCCGCACCTCAGATCCTGTGCTCAGCTCTGGGCCCCTCACTGCAAGAGAGACATTGAGGGGCTGGAGCGGGGCCAGAGAAGGGAATGGAGCTGGAGCAGGGCCTGGAGCACAGGGGAGATGGGGAAGGGCTGAGGGACCTGGGGGGTTCAGATGGAGAAGAGAAGGCTCAGGGGGGACCTGATGGCTGCCTCCAAGTGCCTGAGAGGAGGATGGAGCCAGGAGGGGCTGGGCTCTGCTCCCAAGGAACAAGGGATGGGACAAGAGGAACCGGCCTCAAGCTGCACCAGGGCAGGGTTAGATGGAGCTGAGGAACAATTCCTGCCCCAGAGGGTGCTCAGCATTGGAACAGGCTGCCCAGGGCAGGGCTGCAGGCACCGGCCCTGCAAGGGTTCACACCCCCTCAGTGCCATGGGGCAGTGGTGGCCTTGGCAGTGCTGGGAACGGTTGGACTGGATGAGCTTGAAGGGCTCTTCCATCCTGGGTGATGCTGTGGTTCTGTGCTGGGGTGATCTCTGTGCTGCTGTGGCTGGAGCACCCCTGGCCCCATTGTGGGCCAGGCTTTCCCAGTGCCCAGTCCCTGAGGCACAGAGTGAAGCTGTGCTCCTCTTGCAGACCCTGCTGGACCTCGGTGCCTCTCCAGACTACAAGGACAGCCGAGGGCTGACGCCGCTGTACCACAGTGCTATGGTGGGGGGGGATCCCTACTGCTGCGAGCTCCTCCTGCACGACTACGCCCGGCTCGGCTGCGTGGATGAGAACGGCTGGCAGGAGATCCACCAGGTGGGATGGGACCTGCATGGGATGACCCTGTCCTGCTGCAGGGGAGGGCTCATCCCCTCCCCTAGGTGCTGCAGGCCGGGCAGGGGAGCCCAGTGCTCAGCATGGAGGCCTGGCTCTGGTGTGGAGCACTTGAACCTGGTGTGCCAGCTCTGGCTCCCATCCCAGGTCAATGCTCAGGATGGTTCAGTAGTGTCGGGGAGCCTCCCCAGGTTATGGCTGGCTCATAGGATAGCGTTTGGGATCTTGGTCCAGTGCCTGAGGCACCCTGGTTCCGAGCCACAGTTGTATCTGTCCCTGCATTACACACTGACAAGTGGGTTTGGTGTAGGGAAGACATGGGATAGGAGTTAGGGAACTTGAGCTGGCTTTGTGCTTCAAGAGTGAGACCTTCTGGGAGAAGGGAAGATGCTGGGGCTCTGCTTAGAGTCCTGGTGTCTTGGACCATTGGGGGCAGCTTGGCTTTGGGCCCATGGCCTCTAGAAGGACCCAGCTTTCAGCCCCTGAAGGTGGATGAGTATTGGACGGGGAGCATGAGGATATAAAACCAAGAGATGTGTGCTTGTGCTCTTGATTTACTGTAATCCTTCTGCCTCTGTCCTCCATTGCCTGAGCAGGTCTTTGAGGACTGCTGGTCTCAGGAGAGATAAATCATAGAGGAAAACAGCACAGCAGTTACTAGAGATGTAGGGCCACTGTCTTCCCCTTTGCCTGCTTGTGCTTTAGGAATCCTTTCACTGGACGGTGATACTGAGATAGCAAACAGTGTGTGCAGGGCTCTGGTACCAGTATGATTGCACTTGATCCCAAGGTAATTTGTCCCATGATCATTCAGGTGCATATTACGTGTGTCTTCATGCATGTTAATGGGACATTTCAGGTCACAGGTCCAGCCTCCTTCCCCTTTTCTAGCATGGATGAATCCAGCATCTCTCTGCCGTTCCCTGATTTTCCCGTTTTGTTTGGAGCAGGCGTGTCGCTATGGCCATGTTCAGCACCTGGAGCATCTGCTCTTCTATGGAGCTGATATGACTGCACAGAATGCCTCAGGAAACACCGCTCTTCATATCTGTGCTCTCTACAACCAGGTACCTCTGCGGGAATTAGAATCACAGAATCACAGTAGAGGTTGAAGGGATCTTACAGCTCCTCCAGCTCCAACCCCAACCCCTTCCACTGGAGCAGCTCCAAGCCCCTGTGTCCAACCTGGCCTTGAGCACTGCCAGGGATGGGGCAGCCACAGCTTCTCTGGGCACCCTGTGCCAGCGCCTCAGCACCCTCACAGGGAAGAGCTTCTGCCTCAGAGCTCAGCTCAGTCTCCCCTCGGGCAGGTTCAAGCCTGTATCTGTGCTGCAATGGGGCTGTTCCTGTGGGCAGCCCCAGCCTGGTTTGGGATTTCCAGAGGCAGGTGGCCAAGGAGGAGTCCCTGGGTCAATCTGTTCCCCTTCCCAAGCTGGTTTTGCTGATTCACTGCCTCAGGTGTTCTGTCCTTTCCCTCTCATTCCTGTTGCTCCTTCCCACTGAAGCCCCACTGTGGGTGGGGAGGGGGCAGTGTCCTAGGTGGAAGGTGCTAATTTGACCCAGGTGGTCACACTGAATTTCAGGTGGGCCCATGGCTCAGGTGGGGCTTGTTGGGCGGCTCTTGGGCTTTGCCCAGCTCTGAGGAAGCCCTGTGGGTCTTGCTCACTCATGGCTCTCAGTCCTTGCTGCTACTCTCTGAGTTCTGAAGGCTGCCCAGGTGATGTAGGCACCGTTCCTGTTTGATTTCCTGTGGGGTCCCTCACCTCCCTTCAGGAGAAGCTGAGGGTGGCAGAGGAGCCCCTGAGCTCTTGCACCTACTGTTCTCTTTCTGAGATCTGGAGGTCAGTATCTAAGGATTCCTCCTGTAGGTTTTGTTCTTCCCAGGGGTTTTTGTACCTTGTATTATGTGTATTTTAATTACAAAGGGAATTTTCAGTTTCTGAGGTGTGCATGCTTTAAACATTGACCACTGTTATAGGCAGTGGTATACAGAGGCTCATTTGTGCCTTGTTAGGTGATGGGTGTGTTCTGCACCTCAAGGAACCTGGTACCCAAGTGCCTGTCCCCTGTGTGGATGATAGAGCAGCATTAAACAGTGCAGGAGCTTGTAAGCATGCATTAGCATTGGTTAGAAGCCCAGAGTACCCAAGGCAAAACCAGTAAAAGGCTTTAGGAAATGCCAGTACCTGGGAGCATGTAGTAGCCACTGTGCTCCTGGGGTGATGCTTGAGCATAGCCATGGCGATGGGTGGGCTTGGCCAGCTTGGGTTGGGGTGCCCAGTTGGTAGTGCTGAGCATCCTTCTGGGCCCTTTCCAAAGCAAGCTTGCTGAGCACAGTGCCTCTGCGTGGGTTGGCTGCTCTGTTGACTGTGGTGCTAACTGCCCTTTACCCTTTACCCCGTGCTTGCTCCTACAGGAGAGCTGCGCTCGGGTTCTCCTCTTCCGCGGTGCCAGCAAAGAGATTCGCAACTACAACAGCCAGACAGCGTTCCAGGTGAGCTCCTCATGCCCCTGCCATGGGGGTCTGCAGCGCCTGTAGGGTGAGCAGGCTGCACCCCCTCCCTGAGCCAGGATGTCTGCTCTGAGCCTGCCTCCAGCCTGGAGCTGCAGGGAGGAACGGGGATGTGTGGTACCCATGTGAAGTGCTGGGAAGGTGGGGGCTTATGGTGGGAGAGTGAAAGAGCTTGGGTTATCTGGCTGTGTGTAATGGAGGTGGACAGACGTTACTGCTGTCTGCAGAAGTGTGGCAGTAAATGGTATAGGAGCAGAATCCTCACACATGAAGGACAGGGTTGCCACAGAAGTCAATGCACTCAAGTTGCCATTGGTAAACTTAAACTGGGAGTTAAGGTGACTTTTAGCCACAAGAGGAGTGAAACTTTGGAATAGCTTCCTAGTAAATACACTGGGTAACATGGCTGGAAAAAGGGAAGCTGTCACTTTGTAGTGGGACTGCTTCCATAGGTTTGCAGATGCTGGGAAGTGCCTCCCTCAGGCTGCAGTTTAATGCAGGAGTTCTCTTCCTATCCAAGTTCTGCTTTCTCCTGCTGTTTCCATGTTGCTGAGCTCGGACCAGTCATTCTGTCTGTGCTTGTACTGAAGCACAGTCCTTTACTGAGGACCTTCCAGAAACGCTGTGACTCAGTGTTCAGCTAACACCAGTGTTCAGGTGTCCCTTGAGAGTAGAGTGTGTCTGTCAGCATCCTGCTCCTGTACCAGCTCAGGTGGCTGCAGGTGAGCTCACTGATCACCAGCCCTTTGGAAATGCTGTTTTCTCACTGTTGATTCAGGAGGCTTTAGGCCATAGAGTCTCAAGTGTGACCATGCCGTGCTGTACAGTCCCTGCGAGCATCACACGTGGCCCATGTGAGAAAGGGGCCTTATTACAGACCCAGTTGTCTAAATGTGAAGTATAATTTCATGCAGCTTAAGAATGCTGTCCTGAAAAGAGCAGCAGAACTCATGTGTGCTCACCATGAATATGTGCAGGGGTCAGGCAGCCATGCAGAGTGCTGTAAGCACCACAAACACAGAGTTTCAGGAGCTGAATAAACAGCTTAGTGTCTTGTTTAAAAGTAATTTCTTAAGATTGAGACCAGCAGGCTCTTTATAAACTGTGCTACATCTTGGCTGGGATGCTGAGAGGGACAATGACTTTGAAGGTCAAACTGAGCATCCTTATGGGCACTCTGGTGGCATCACCTGCAGGAACTTGAGACTTACTCCATGCAGTTAATTCACCTATTAAGTGGTGGTTGTCTGGTCATAGCTGATGTAGCTCTGAAGGCGGGAGTGCACTTGTGTGATGAGGTGTGGGTGCCTGCAGAGAGGGGAAGCCTGTCCTCCTCTCCATGATAGCCTGGGCACCTTGGGGTGCTCATGCACATGAACAGCTGTGGTGGGCGGCCCTTTCTCCATGAACCCACCATAGCTCAGCCCTTCCTCTATCTGCTTTGTATTATGAGAGGCTTGTGAAAGGGCTTGATGTGGGGAGGTCTGCTTTCTGCAGAGAGCACTGCTGTCTGTGAAGCTCTGCTCTGGGGATTGAGGACAGGCCCATCTGACTGCTCTCCAACCCAGTGTAAAAGTACTTGTCTCCAGGGAAAGGCTTCTTGTGGGAAACTGCTGCCTCCTTAGATGAGCTCAACTTTTGGAATCGGGAGATGAAGAAAGAGCAATCTTTCTGCTTTGGGGGTTTGCGGGACATAGGGTGCCTGTAGCAAGTGGTGGAGGGAGGCCCATGGCTCCTGCTGCAAGCTTGCTCATGGCCTGTGGCGTTCTACAGGGTCTGAATGAGGAGAAACCAGGGTCTGCCTTTTCCTTTCTGAAGCAGTGTGACTAACGGGCAATCTGTGTTACAGAGAATGTTGGTAGCCCAACCACTTGTTTATTGGTAGACCCACACCGGAGCCTGGTACCAGTGTGATGAGCTCCCAGCCTTTAAAGAGAAGCTCTGACTCCTGCTTGGATCACTTCCTCAAGGCTTCAGCATGTCATTGGCTCACTCTGCTGCCAAGTCTGGCACTTTCTCACCTCTTTTCTTCCCATTGCTGTGATGATGGGAGCTGCCGTGGCTTTCAGCATGGCAGGGGAGAGCCACATGTGTACTGGCCATGGCTCTGTGCCTGCTGGGAGCTCACCCAAGTGCCTCTGCTGCTGTGGGGCTGTTTAGTCCATTCACTGCACATCCCTTGGGCTAATCTGACTGCTGCTCTTATCAGACAGCTTGCTGTTGGTGGCCTGAGAGGACTCAAGATAGCAGTGAGTAAAGGGTTTAGAAGCTGTAACCACTTCCCTAAGGCCAATCAGCGTCCCACTGCCTGGGCTGATGGGCCACCTCTTTCTGCCTTGGGTTCCTCCTGTGGCAAAGGCATCTGACCCCAACTCGTGGCCTATGTGGTGGGGCAGAAGCGCTGGGAGAGTCTCACCTCTTCATGGCTGGTACCAGGCTTCAAGGAGTGCAAGAGCAGGATGCTCTAGGGGTGAGAGTTTTCCCAGAGTATCTTCCCAGCTTCTGGCAGTCTCAGTCTCTGTTTTCCTGAGCCAGGTTTGTACCTACATCTGTCTTCAATTGCTCTTAGCTGACTTTTCATCCATGGGTCATGTAAGGGAGTCCCCTGTGCAGGTGCAGCCCTTCCCAAAGCTCCCCAGCCTCATCTAAATATGTTCTCGCAGGATGGAGGTGACCTTTCTCAGGGAGGATGCTGCATACTCAAAATGAATTAGATGAGAGGAATGTTGGGCTTTTGGTGCCATTCTTTTCTTTTTCCCTTCCAGCTGCTTTAGCAGCATCACTGATCAGAAACAAAGTGCTGCCAAAGCACCAGTTGTCTCTCCAAGCTCCCATATGCCTTGAGGTGCTCACTGGCTGCACTTGGGTGTTGGTTGGAGTATGCTATGGGTCAGGAGCCCGTGGTGAGAAGGAAGAGCAAGCACTAAAGCTGGGACTGTGGAATCAGCAGCTGCTGCTGTTGATGGGCTGAACCCACCACCCCATTCAAAGCACAGGAAGGCAGCAGCAGAAGAGTGGGCCGTGTGGCCAGGCACACAGGTAGCAGTTGTGTGAGCACTGTGAGTGGTGGTTCGGGCAGTCACTGGTGTTCTCCCTCCCACCAGTGGTTTGTGCTGGATCCCAGGGGATTGAAATCCTGGATTCACAAGGTTAAGTTCAGGATGACAGTGCTGGGGAGTGTTGGAGGGTGAAGACTCGTGAGTCGTCTTTTCAAGAGGTGCTTTTTTATGTTGTGGTAAGGGTATTCACCCTCACTACTACAGCTTCTCCCTAGCATGGGATGGCTCAAAGGTCAGCCTGTCCACAGCTTCTCATGGTCCTTAGAAAAAGACTGCGTGCAGCTGCAGCGTTCTGGGTTTCTCCTTCCCCTTCCCCAGTGCCAGGTTGACAGTATGATAGCAGAAGACCTTTCCAATGCTGTGAGTGGCTCCGTCCCTCTTGGAGCATGCAAATGGCATGATTTGACTTGGAAATGAAATCATTCCCCTTTGCAAGCTGAACGTCACCAGAATGATGATCCATGCCTGGTGCTGTGGACCAGCGATGTGAGAGCCTTTCTGTGCTACTCCGGGCATCAACACCAGCTCATGAGCAAGGCTTTGGTGGGGTCTTCGTTAACACTTGTGCTGCAGGGAAGGAGATTCCCTCTGCTCAGAAAGTTCCTATCCCTGTGGCTCTGATCCAGCTTGCTGTCTGCCAACGCCTCCAGGGCCTTTTCTGCTGAGCTGCTCCTCAGCAAAGCTGCTGCTTTCCCAGACATGGGACTTTGCATCGGTACCTTTCCAACTTCATGGGGGTCTCGCTGACCTATTCTTCCAGCTTGCCCAGGTCCCTCTGCATGGCACCCCTGTTCCTATGGCTGTTGACCGTTCCCTCCAGTTTGGTGTTACCTCCAAACTTGGTGTGCTCCAGTCACTGGCCATTGGGTAGAGAATGACCCATTAACATCCACACTCTGAACCTTAACATCCAACCAGTTTTTCCCACCTAGCTTGTCCACCCATCCACACTGGGATGTCGTAATTTCTATACAGATCAAGATGAGACATAGAAGACTCCATGTGTTCTACTTCTCTGTGTTCTCTGAGATAACTGATGGTTTTCCTATCCCCATATCAGATAGGTTGGACCATTCCTGTCGCTCTGCACTCTGCCCTGTGTGGGACTGGAAGGTTGCTGGAGAGCCCTGCTCTTTTCCCTGTAAGCATCAGAAGAACCCTAAGCTGCTGCTGTTTAGTAGCTGCACCACAGAGTTTGTCTCTGCTCCCTGTTCCTGGGCATATTTTCCCCATCAGTCCCAGCTGCTCGTGTGGTTGGTGTGAGCTGGGGGTAAGACCCTGCCCTGGATGGATCAAGTCCTTCAGTTTGATCTCACTTGGCTTGTCCCTACCACTGCATCAGGTCTCACTTTGCTTTCCCTCACTGGTTTTCAGCTGTCTTAAGGACTTGCTTGCGTGTTCTCTCTGGGAGCCCAGGTCTCTGATGGGGTTAATACAGGTGTCACATGGTGGCACTTGGAACCTCTGGGTCATTTTAAGCAAGGTAGCTTTTACAGTTGCCTTCACCCTTACCTAAAGCGCAGGACAAGTCCAGGTCCTTATTGTCAGGCCATCACCTGCCTGGCACTGTGTTTTATCAGTGGCCTGTTAGAGATGCCAGCAGTATCCTTCTAAGAAGCACCCACGTTTTACCATCTTTACAGTGCTTACTTCCCAGTTTTCTTTTCTACAGCTCCTGTCACTATCATGGAGCCTGAACTCTGTGTTCCCAGTGTCAAGATGGATCTTTCTTGTCTGGAAAGTCTTGGAGGTTCCTTGTGCTGCCCCTGTATGTTCCTGGGAGGTCTGTGGGTCAACCACAACAGCCGTGTGGCAAACCGTGCTGTAGTTGGCAGTAGGGAAGGCTCCAACCCTCATCAGTGGTGACTTCAGAACCAGTTGTTGATGTTTCTGGTGTGGGCACCTGGAGCCTGGCCCAAAATACAATTCCCAGAGGAACTGGTTCATAACCAGCCACGAGCTGGACTCTGTATGGCCCATCACGCCCCGTCCAGCCAGCTTTCCACCTACATCATCACCCACTTGCCCAAGCCATCCCTGTCCCATCCTGCAACAGGGATGCTGCAGGAGACCACACTGAACGCTCCCAAAGCCCCTTCCCTGCAGTCCCTTTACTCAGATCCAGGTGCCTGCTGGAGGAGGCACTAGAGCTGTGGCTGAGAAGGAACCTGAGGGGTGCTTTTGGGGCCCTTGTGCCCCAGCTCCCAGGATCAGCCCTGTCTGAAGGTGTTAACGCTGGTGTTTGCTTGCCTGCTTGTGACCCCCTGTGCTGGTGCTGCACTGCCAAGGTCTGCTCCTGGCTGGAAGCTGCCTGTGCTCTCCAAAAGCATTTCCTGACATCCAGCCTGCATCTTCCCTATTGAATCTGAAGCCTGTTACTTTTCCATGCTTATTGGGAACAGATTATTTTTGTCCTCACCGCAGCTGCCTTTTCTGGTTTTGTAGTCGGATCACCCCTTCCCCCCCGCTCTGTTCTCTGGGCTCAGAACATCCAGAACACACAGCTTTTCCTGCAGAGACCTTGAAAGCATAATCTGATCGTTACTATTGATTTACGCATCTCTTTCATTCTCTTGCTCAAAGTAGTGTTCCGCGGCTGAAACCCAACATGTTCTGCATGGAGCCAGGGGGGTAACATTGCACGTGTGAGGCTGCTAATTGTAAATCCTGGTGTGTTTTCCCTTTTCTGCCACAGTGCAACTTTGTTGACTCATTTTCAGCTTCTGATCCTGCAAGCCTCAGATCCTCTTCATCAGGGCACTGCCTGCTGGCTCACCAAAGAATCCAGACTGGTTTGAGTTGGACAGGACCTTAAAGCTCCTCCAGTCCCAACCCCTGCCATGGGCAGGGACCCCTTCCACCGGAGCAGCTTGCTCCAAGCCCCTGTGTCCAACCTGGCCTTGAGCACTGCCAGGGATGGGGCAGCCACAGCTTCTCTGGGCACCCTGTGCCAGCGCCTCAGCACCCTCACAGGGAAGAGCTTCTGCCTAAGAGCTCAGCTCAGTCTCCCCTCGGGCAGGTTCAAGCCATTCCCCTTGGCCTGTCCCTACAGGCCCTTGTCCCAAGCCCCTCTCCAGCTTTCCTGCAGCCCCTTTAGGCACTGGAGCTGCTCTCAGGTCTCCCCTTCAGGAGCCTTCTCCTCTCCAGGCTGCCCCAGCCCAGCTCTCTTGTGTTTGCACCGGGTGTCACAGACTCACTGAGCCTCCTGAACTGGGCTTGTTCCTCCTCCTCAGACCAACCAGCCCCATGGCTGCTGAGGCTGCTCACAGCCTTCCCAGCCAGGCTTGGAGTGCTCCCACCTTGGGCCTTGTTCCTGTCCTCAGCTCTTCTCCTCATGAAGAGCCTTTTCACTGTGCCCATTGCACCTTGTGCCCATTGACTCTTGTTCTTTGTATGCCTCGGAGAAGAGGCTGGCTCCATCTTCTGCAGTCCCTGCAAAGAAGCTGTCATTACATTTGTCTCTATTGACTAAATCTCCGCACTCTCCGCCTGTTCCTTGACTTTCCAACAATCATTTCAGTTCTAATCCTCTAATGACTTTGCATCTCCTTCCAGCTTGGTCTAATCTAGGAGTCTGATAAGCGCATTCTGCACTCCATCATTCAGATTGCTAATGAAAGAATGGAATACTCCTGAGCCGGAGGGAGGGTCCTGGGAAATCCATTTGGCATACATCTGACAGTCAGGGATTAGTTTTGTGATCAGTGTTTCATCACTTGGCAGCAGTTTCAGCTGGGTTTCACTTCTCTCCTTTCTGTGGATGCCACAAAGGCTGTCACGATTTCTGCACAGAGCTCTGTGGTATCCTCAGTTCCTGTGCTCTGCCCAAAGCCTGGCCTGCTGCCTGCTCCTGGAAGTCACCTGGATCCTTAAACTGTGTTTCCTCTCTACAGATCACTGGTTTTGCTCAGCTCTGCTCACAAACTCTGCTTTGCCCAGAGCTTTTCTGGACAACGCAGTCAAGTTCTGTGCCCTGAGGAGCAGAGCTCTGCTCCTTGCAGCATGAGTCTAGAGCTGGTTGGAATCCCTCTCTTTTCCCAGGCATCCGGAGCTGTCCCTCATGGTCAGAGCTCACTGGGAGTGCCCAGGGTTCTCCTCACAAGGCTTTGGCGGTTCAGCCTGGGCTCTGCAAGTCTCTGTCGAAAAGCAAAGCCGCAGAAACAGGCTCAAAGGCAGAGAAAGACTGAGGGAGCTGGGTCTCTATAGTTTGGAGGAGAGGAGATTGAGGGGTGACCTTATTAGTGTATATAAATATATAAAGGGGGAGTGTCCCGAGGATGGAGCCAGGCTCTTCCCAGTGGCAAACAATGATAGGACAAGGGGCAATGGGTACAAATTGGAGCACAAGAGGTTCCACGTAAACTTGAGAAGAAACTTCTTCTCAGTGAGGGTGACGGAACACTGGACCAGGCTGCCCAGGGAGGTTGTGGAGTCTCCTTCTCTGGAGACATTCAAAACCCGCCTGGACACGTTCCTGTGTAACCTTATCTGGGTGTTCCTGCTCCGGCAGGGGGATTGGACTGGATGAGCTTCTGAGGCCCCTTCCAATCTCCAACATACTGTGATACTGTCACTGTCCCCAGTAGTGTGTGAAGGCCCAGCTGGTTTGGTGATAGCTGCTGCATGGCTGCAGCCATTTGTGGAGTGAAAAGCTCAAGGAAAAGGCAGCAAAGCCTCTCGTGCTCGTGATGCTGAGGCCATCCTGCTCTGTCTTTGTACCCCTTGCTTGTAGCATCCCACTTTGTACCTTGACCTTTCTCAACATCTTCTGCATCTGTCACACTGTAGTTGGGAATTAGAACATTATGAATGGTTCCCCTTAAAGCCTTAAAGATTTACACTTTGATGTTATCTTAACACCCCATTTGTATTGGCTTTTTGCTGCAATACAAACAGGTCATTAGATGCATTTTCTTCAAAGGCATGTATCTTGTTGCTTTAAAATAGACATCATGGGCTGAACTTTGCAATGTGCAGGCATGTTGCCCAGGCAACAGAATATTCCCAAATGGAGTGGTTTGGTTAAAGAATGTCTTCAGATAACTGTCATTTTGCTAATTTAAATTAAATTTTAGCTGATGGTGTTTGGATTTCTAATTGGGTGATGTCAGATCTTGTGATGTCATGGGAATGAATAAATGTCATGCTACATATATAGATTACAAGTGTTCAGTGTTAATACCTGGAAGGAAGTGCTGAAGCCAGTTGATATTTTGCCATTCAGCTCAGCTGTGAACTCTCATTGTTCCTCAACCCATGTGAAACTCAGGAACAGCATAGAATCATAGAATGGTTAGGGTTGGAAAGGACCTTAAGGTCATCAAGTTCCAACCCCCTGCCATGGGCAGGGACACTTCACACTAAACCATGTCACCCAAGGCCTCGTCCAACCTGGCCTTGAACACTGCCAGGGATGGAGCATTCACAATCTCCCTGGGCAACCCATCCCAGTGCCTCACCACCCTCAAAAGCAAAGAATTTCTTCCGTATATCCAGTCTAAACTTCCCCTGTTTAAGCCTTAACCTGTTACCTCTTGTCCTATCACTGCAGTCCTTGATTAAGAGTCCCTCCCCAGCATCCTTATAGGTCCTCTTCAGGCACTGGAAGCTGCTCTGAGGTCTCCACGCAACTTTTCTTCTCCAGACTGAACAGCCCCAATGTTTTCAGTCGATCTTCATATGGTAGATGCTTCAGCCCCTGATCATCCTCGTGGCCTCCTCTGGGCTTGTTCCAACAGATCCATGTCCTTTTTATGTTGAGGACACCAGAACTGCACACAGTGCTCTAGGTGGGGTCTCACAGGAGCAGAGCAGAGGGGCAGGATCACCTCCTCCGACCTGCTGGTCACGCTGCTTTTGATGCAGCCCAGGATACGGTTGCTTTCTGGGCTCAAGCGCACACTGAAGCCGGCTCATGTTCATTTTCTCATTGCCCAGCACCCCCAAGTCCTTCTCCGCAGGCTGCTCTGAATCTCTTCTCTGCCCAGCCTGTAGCTGTGTCTGGGATTGAGTTGGAAAGGACCTTAAGATCACCCAGTTGCAACTCCCTGCCGTGGCCAGGGACGCCTCACACTGAACCGTCTCACCTGAGACTCTGTCCAGTGTGGCCTTGAGCACTGCCAGGGATGGGGCAGCCACAGCTTCTCTGGGCACCCTGTGCCAGCGCCTCAGCACCCTCCCAGGGAAGAGCTTCTGCCTAAGAGCTCAGCTCAGTCTCCCCTCAGGCAGGTTAAACCATCAGTGCTGCCTCCATCTTCCTCTGCGATAGCTGGGAGGCTTCCTCTCCATACACCCTCTCATTTGGGAAGGATGCATTCCCCCGGTCCTACTAAGGACCTGCCTTCTTGCTTCTTATTGCTCTTGACAGTTGCGTCATCTGCACCCATGGTGGACCAAGGACAGACCTGTGTCTTTTTTTTCTTCATGATAGATACATATTGGTTTATCCTGGTCGGTTACTGGTTTATTTAGCTCCTCTTGTCAATCATAATGCAGTTGCACTCTGAGCTTCCCATTGCTGAGTGAGAGACTGAAGCCCGTGAGAAGACTACGTGCCGTGAGCAGTTTCTATAATTGTGTACCAGGCTAGAAGTGGTTTTCAGAGAGGACCAGCCTGGGTGCACTCAGACTGAGCACATACCCAATGGACAGGCTCCAGCCCAGCTGCAGGCACAGGATGCGCATCCCCCTCTCCCACATGCCACCTGTGTGATCTGGGGCCACGTGCCTGGGCTCTGCTGCAGCACAGGGCTCTCTGCTTGCCAAGGAGCTGCTTCCATTTGACTAATGAACTGCTACTTCTTTTTTTCCTCAATTTACCTGCCCTGAGCTTCCTTCGAAGCCTCCTTTGGTTTGATTTGATTTAATTTGATTTGTTTTCTCTCGCTTTTCATTTGGAGTTTGTCTTGGAAAAATTGATCAGGTTTCTGGCCTCCTGGCTCCCTCCCACTCCTCCTCCAGTCTTCAGTGTGAGACTGAGCTAATTCTGAGTCAGATCCATCTCGCTTTGATTATCCAGATGATGTTGCTGACTTGAAATCTTCCCTGACCCGCAGCAGTTGCCTCTGGTTACAGATGTTATACAAGCCTGTGCTTTGCATAGGGAGCCCTGCGCTTCCCAGCCCTCAGGCTGAGCCTGGAGGCTCTTGGAAGGTCTGTCAGACCCATCTCTAATCCTGGTGGTAAGGACCCTTGTCTGCTGCATAGTCCCTTTGGAGCATCCCTGAGTGCTGGCTGGACCCAAGACCAAACTGCCCAGCTCTTCCTCAGGACCAGCCTGTCCTCCGTATCCTCTTCTGCCTGCTCTAGACAGCACCATCCATCTTCTGTCTGTCTGTCTGAACACAGGAGGCCAGAAACACCCCCACTGCTGCATCTCCCCTCTTCCTGTGTCTGAGGAACTTCTTCCAGGCAGACTCATCTTTGTTCTTCCTTTGCAGACTCATCTCCTGAATTTTGGGAGATGCCCCCAGCCCACCTTTGGTCCCTGCAGAAATCTGAGGCTCCTTTCCAGAGTCCTTCTGCAGCACAGCTCATTCATGGAAGTTGTGCCTGCAGGACATGGTACTTGTCACCCTGCGTGACTGCCAGCACAGCACTGCAGGAGTCACAGTGGGGTGTAGGAGAGGTGATGGTGCCAGCCCCTTGCCAAGCCTGCCGCTGATGCTTGTACTGGTGCTTCCTGGCTAACACACCACTGCCCACCCTTCCTGAGGGTTATCAGCCCTGCTGGGAAAGCCAGTCTTGACAGAGGTGACATTTATGCCTCCGTCTCCAAGTCCCATTTCTCCTCCTCCAGCTCAAAGGCTTCCTGAGCATAATGGCTCCAAGGTGCTGCATTATGGTTTGTTCCTGCTTCTCAGAAGTATTCAGAGAAATGATGGGGGACATCACAGCATAGAGTCATAGGACCCCAGACTGGTTTGGGTTGGAAGGGACCTTAAAGCTCCACCAGTTCCAACCTCCTGCCACGGGCAGGGACCCCTTCCACTGGAGCAGCTTGCTCCAAGCCCCTGTGTCCAACCTGGCCTTGAGCACTGCCAGGGATGGGGCAGCCACAGCTTCTCTGGGCACCCTGTGCCAGCGCCTCAGCACCCTCATAGGGAAGAGCTTCTGCCTTATCTCCAACCTGAACTTCCCCTCTTTCAGTTTGAACCCATCACCCCTTGTCCTGTCACTACAGTCCCTGATGGAGAGTTCCTCTTCAGCATCCTCGTAGCCCCCTTGAGACACTGGAAGCTGCTGTGAGGTCTTCAGACAACTTCTCCTCTCCAGGCTGAGCAGTCTCAGTATCAATACCAAGTGATAGGATAGTTTTGTGATGCATCTCTTTAGGAGAATCATCATGTTTTTCCAGTGGCTCCATGTGCCTCAACTGACAATACTGAGGATGCTCTCCATGTCTCTTAGCCTAGAGCTAAACTGTTGTAAGCTTTGGACAGTTTTGTTTCCCTTATATTTACATGTAGCCATTATCTGAAGCAGCCCATTCACAGATGTGGCAGAATGTTAGTCTAGCTGCCTGGCTGAAGTGCTCCTTCAAAATCAGGAGCTCCAGGTGTGCTCCATAGGAGAACATCAGTGCTCATTTGCTGTGTTGGCAAGCTGGGTGTTGGAAGCATCGGATCTCCTGCATGCACGTGGCTGGTCTGCAGGCACAGAGGGTATTTGAGATGTGTTTGTCCCAGATCAGCTGTGTAGCTCACCACAGGAGCTTCGTCTCTTGCCTTCAGGAGATGTTGGGTCTACAGCACAGTCATCGAGTGACTGACTCCGGTGACACTGCAGATGAGCTGCAATGGGATGGCAGCACACACTGCTGTGAACGTGTCTAGGCTTGATGCTCATATGGCGGCCAGATGGAGCTGCCATATGTGAGCAGTAGGATTGACCTAGTAGTATTGCCAGATTTCTGGAAATCTAGAACAAATGTAGAACATGCCTGAAGCCAGTCAGCCTGGCTGAGGAAAGCGAGAAACTGCAACAGGTCCAGCTGTACAGCAGTGCACCAGGGGCAACTGTGGGGAGGAAGAAGAACCATTCTCTGTTCTCTGGGATAACGGAGAGGTCAGAAATCCTCAATAATTGGAGAAGCTGAGGCCTTGGACACTTGCAGCCTTCTCCAGGCTGCCCCAGCCCAGCTCTCTCAGCCTGGCTCCAGAGCAGAGCTGCTCCAGCCCTCGCAGCATCTCCACGGCCTCCTCTGCACTCCCTCCATCAACTCCAGGTCCCTCTGGTGCTGCTGCCCCAGAGCTGGATCGGGGCTGCAGGGGGGTCTCCCCAGAGCACAGCAGAGGGGCAGGATCCCCTCCCTGAGCTGCTGCTCACGCTCTGGGGGTGCACCCAGCACACAGGGGGCTTCTGGGCTCAAGCGCACACTGAAGCTGGGTCATGGGGAGCTCCTCTTCACCCAACATCCCCAAGTCCTTCTCCTCAAGCTGCTTCACTCCATCTCCCCCAAACTGTGTTTGTGCTGGGGATTGCTCCAACCCCTGTGCAGGACCTTGGTCATGTTGAGCACCATGAGGTTCACACAGTCCCACCTCTCCAGCCTGTCCAGGTCCATCTGGATCCCATCCCTTCCCTCCAGCATGTCACTGCACCACACAGCTTCATGTCATCAGTCAGCCTGCTGACGGTGCTCCTTCCCACTGTCCATGACACTGACATGGACAGTCTCAACCCTAACCTCTGAGAAACATCACTCATCACTGGTCTCCACTGGGACATCAATTTGCTGATCTCAATTCTTTGGGTGCAACTATCCAGACAATTCCTTATCCACTGAGTGGTCCATCCATTGAACCTCTCCAATTCAGAGACAAGGATGTGGTGCGGGACAGTGGCAAATGCTTTGCACAAGTCCAGGTAGATGACATCTCTTACCCACCAACGCTGTCACTCTGTTGTAGAAGGGCACCAGTTTGTCAGGTGATGTGCCTTTAGTGAAGCCACATGCCTGTCACCAGCCGCCTCCTTATTTGCCACGTGCCTTTTCCATAAGCAGCAAAGAAAGTGGAGGTTGGTTTGATTCAGAAAGTCTTTCATTTCTCAAGCTAGAAAATCCTCTCATCCTGGTCACTTTTTAATGTAGCATCAAACCTGTGAACTCGTGCCCCTGAGCTTGAGCTCTTTGCCTTCCTCTCTTCTTTCTTCCCACTTTGGGAAGATCTTAATAGCTTTTACGCCAACCAAATGCTTCCCTTGCTTCAGATGCGCGTGGCTGGGAGTATGTGGCTAACACCTGGTTGATAAGTTTTGCTACTCTTCTGTCTCCCAAGTTCCTTGGTCTCCTCTTTGAGACCTTTGCAAGGTGTTATATCCAGTGGTGGCAGCCTGTCTGTGGGCTTTGCATGTTGCAGGACCCATCCCTTCCTCATCACAGGGAATGGCGCATTGCCCTGCATGCATGAGGTCTGCTGTCTCCATGGCATCAACAGGATGAGTAGCTTGGCTCTGATGTTAAGATGGCATTCCTATGTGGAACATCTGGCTCACTGCTTGACATCGGATCATTTACCTTCTGTGAGGAAGTGAGACTTTATCTTCTGATAGCCACCAGTTCCTCTCTCTTTGCTGTATGAGCACTAACATTGCTAGCAGTGGAATATTGAAATATTCCTGGGATTTCACAGAATCCCAAGGGTTGGAAGGGACCTCAAGAGATCATCTGGTCCAACCCCCTGCAAGAGCAGGGTAACCCAGAGTACATCACACAGGAACTTGTCCAGGCGGGCCTTGAATAGCTCCAATGTGGGAGACTCCACAGCCCCCCTGGACAACCTGTTCCATCCTTGAGACTTCCTTTTCTTCTTTACCCATCCCCAAAGGCTGTTGCTTTTAACTTAGAGCTCACTGATACGCTCCCTTGTGCAGCCTCTCACAGGGTTTTATGTGCAGCACAGGAACACTGCCATGGTGGTTCCATGGCTGGGGAAGCACCAGGCAAGGGGACAACACAACACGTGGAACCGTTCCATCTCCTTGGCTTTCTCCAGGTTGGGTTGAGGAGTGTGACCAGCAGGGCTGTCCTCCCTCCCTGCGGGTTTAGGAGAGGTTCTACTGCTGACAGCTTCTCATCCAGTGTTTCTTCTCGTCTTTCCTGGCAGTTGCAATGCTTCCAAGGCAGGGAGAGGGGCAGCTCCTGGAGCATCCGCTGTCCCATCTCCGGGCCCGCTGCAGGCAGTGGGTGCAGTGGTGGGAGACCTCCACCTCCAGCAGCTGGACTGGGGGAGCCTGGGGAGCGTGCCCTGGCAGGAGCTGCTCCTCTGCAGCACAGACACTCACTGTGTGTGCATCCTGTGAATCATTCCCAAACTGTGCATCTAATGAGCCTCGTAACTGGTCCTTTGAAGCTGGATTTTCACAGAGAGGATGAACCATGTGTTAGTTGTTCGTTTGAGGAACTTTGAAGTTGAAATGCATTTCCTTATTTATCCTTTCCACTCTGTTTTGTCAGTTTGGTTAGATTTGCTTTCAGATTTCCCCAAATGCAGTCATTTGCCCTGGTAAATGTACATGTGTGTGTAAGGAGAGGCAGAGAAAGATCCTGGTTTCAAACAAGCTTGGGGAAAACCAGATTCATACTTGGCTTTTCTCTGCTGCTGTGGCCTGATTTGCCAAAGGCAGAGGGAAGGTTTCCTGTTCTCCAGCCATCAGCAACTGCTTCCAGCTCCAGCTGAGGAGGTGGAGCACAGATTCTGGGCCTCAGAAACACAAACCCCTCCACATAATCATTGTTGTGCTGAGGATAGTAAGACTATTTCTGCTGAGGAAGGATGATAGTAGAGGTGTGCGTGCTCTACTGAGTCACCATGTTAAATATATCCCTTCGTCACAAGCTGGTGGTGGAATGCAAATGCACCTCGTGTTCCTGAAGCTGGTATGGTGGGAGGGCAGGGAAGCGCTTGGCAGCTGGAGCTGCCAGCACTGCCCTGACTTTGCCAGTGCCGGGAGGGTTTGCTTTCTGCTGCCTGCCTCATCCAAGGCTTTCCTCCCAAATGCCAACCCTAGCTTAAAGAGCAAAAGGCGGTGTTGATGGTGCCAGCATGGACAGGCAAATCTCAGCCTGTTCTGACACCTTTTCACACTCTGAGCTGCAACATAGAATGGTTTGGGTTCAAATCATCTAATTCCAGCCCCCTGCCATGGGCAGGGACCCCTTCCACTGGAGCAGCTTGCTCCAAGCCCCTGTGTCCAACCTGGCCTTGAGCACTGCCAGGGATGGGGCAGCCACAGCTTCTCTGGGCACCCTGTGCCAGCGCCTCAGCACCCTCACAGGGAAGAGCTTCTGCCTTATCTCCAACCTGAACTTCCCCTCTTTCAGTCTGAACCCATCACCCCTTGTCCTATCACTACAGTCCCTATGAAGAGCCCCTCTCCAGCATCCTTGTAGCCCCCTTCAGACACTGGAAACTGCTCTGAGGTCTCCATGCAGCTTCTCTTCTCCAGGCACTTTGTTTTCACCCAGGCCAGCTTGATCCAGCTATTCCTGCCCCCCTCAGCTGTGGGTGCTGCTGGGTGAGGGAATGCTCTGGGAGGCTCAGTGGGGACTGGGATTGCTGGGAGGGATGGGAAGGGCAGAGGGGGCTGCAGATTCCTGCATGGAGGGATATACCAGGTTAGTCCAGAGCAGATTTCCAGTTCGTTTTCCTGAGAAGCAGTCCTGGGTTTCGTGTACTCCCACCCCTCTCCCTCTGGTTCTTTCACATGATAAGAGAACCCTTTTCACCTTGTTCTGAAAACACTGTTTTGCCTCTGCTGGCTGTGATGTAGCTCTGCTTTGGGGTTTAGTTTTTCTCAGATATATAAGAGATGAACAACGAGTCCAAGTGATTTCACCCATCCCTGTATCCCAGCCTGGTTTGGGCTGAAGGGACCTTGCAGCTCATCCAGTTCCAGCCCCGTCCCATAGGCAGGGACACCTTCCACTAGAGCAGCTTGCTCCAAGCCCCTTCAGGAGAGTGGGTACTTCAGTTTCTCTCCTCTTACTCACTAGTTAAGCTCCCTTTGTGTTGGGTGCTGGTGTTCTGCAGTGTCTCAGGACATGAGCATCGCAGCAGCAGCTCCTGGGGTAAGACACACCAGTTCTGCCTTATTCTGGCAGACCCAGGGTCAACTCCTCACTTCCCTTGTTCCTTTGAGTTTTCCTGTGGAGAGAAGCCATGGGATGGATGGGGGCAGAGCAATGTTTAATGTTTGTCTAAAGCACCATGGCTTTACTGGGGCAGGTACTGCTGCAGCTTTGGGAGTGGAAGCGGTTCCTGAGCCAGCACAGCCTGGGGCGGGCAGGGTTTAGCCCTGTGATGGTTCAGGTGGGATGTGCAGGCAGCTCAGCTATGGGCAAGTCCCCTTTCACAAGCTAAGCAGGACTCCCTGGAAAGCCTCAGCCCCAGAGCATCTCCAGGACCTGCAAGGCTTGAGATTAACTCCTGGCTGGTGTCAGGCACATGAGCACCACCAGGCTCGGAAGGGAAGGGTTCTCTCTTGTTGCACAGCCATGGCCATATGCTCTCCCCGTGGTCGTGAGGGCGTGTTTCCACCTCGGGATGGCTGACTGGGTGAGCTGAGGCAGAGCAATCACTGGCTCCGCATCCCATGGGAAGCAGCTGTTGTTACTCCCTAGGGCAGGAGCGGTGCTGCCCAGAGCCGCTCACCTCTCTTCCCTCCTCTCGTTGCAGGTGGCCATCATTGCAGGCAATTTTGAACTGGCTGAAATCATCAAAACCCACAAAGTGTCTGATGTTGGTGAGTTTGAGCTTGCTTCTTCCCCCTTTTCTCCCTTTTGAATCTTGCTCTGGAGCCCAGGGCTATGGGATCGTGTGTTGATGGTGGTTTCCTGGCGGGTGGAAGCTGCAGCTTGCAGCCACTTTGGGGTGGGTGAGTGGCAGGACAGAGCTGCTTTCCTTCTGGGGAATCAGGATCCAGGCTGTTCGTTCAGCCCAGCGCTTGCTCTGACTGCTGAGGTTGCCAAGATCAAGATCAGCCGAACGTTCAGTCTGGAGTAGCTCTGGAAAGGTCTTCCATAAAATAGCTTACATTGCTCTCGCTCTCTGCACCCTTGAGGCCATTCCATACTGGAGATCCTCTCCTGCTAAAGCTGTTAACTGGGCTGGAGCAAGGAGGAGACATCCTCTGTCTCAGCAGGGATAACGGTTGTAGAGCTGCCCCACACTGAAGCTCCTGTAAGTCAAAGCAGCAGCCATTCTGTTTGTACTTGCTTCTTTATGGGGGGATATTTTAGGGTTCTCTGGTCAGCCGTTTTCCTTGCAGCATCCCTCCTGTGGGGTGGGTGTGACAGTGCAGTGCGTTCCATGCAAAACCGAGCTTTAGTCAGGTCTAAAATCAACACTCGTTGAGTTCCCTTGAATTATTCCAAGAGTGCCCTGGTGCAGAGCTCTGTGGAGCAGGGGAGGAAGCAGCGCAGGCAGCTCTCAGCATGGGAGCCTCCACAGAACATACAGAGGCACTGGCTCAGCAGCTGGAAAGAGGCTCAGGGTGTTTGAAACAGCCCCAAAGTATTGATCTTGGTTCTCAGAAGCGGCTCTGAGTGTAGCAGCCTGGGCCCCAGGACATCCTTCATGGCTCCTTTTCTCAGCAAGGCATTGCTGATAGCTGCAATCAGCTGCTGAGGAGTGTGGGGAAGATTAAGCACCAGAAAGGACATGGAGAAAAGCCTGAAAATTCCTTACACTGATGTCAGTGGACAGCGCTTGCAGGAAAGCCGCCCTGTTGATTCAAGGGGAAAGTGTCTCTTGAGATGAGAGGGGGTTTGGAGCAGGTGACCTCCAAAAGTCCCTTCCAGCCCGGATCTTCCATGATTGCTTCTGAACCCATGATTGACTGGCTCGGTGGCTTGTTGAAATAGGGTAAGGGAAAAGGCAGGGAACCACGTCGGGTCCAGTGAGCTGTTCTTGCTTGGGGAAGGGCTGTTGATGTAAGTAGGTCAGGTAACAGTTGGTTTCCTGAGCCCAGGCAGACCGCAGGTCCAGATGGCTTCCACCCGGGGTCAAGGGAACTGGCAGAGAACTGCCCCAGCAAGGAGAAACTGTGTTCACTCTGAAGTGGGAGGTGCAAGTGTGTGACTGGGGGTGCGGAGCGGGGTTACTGGGGTGAGGAACAGGCTCTGCTGGGTCTGGCCTTTGCTCTCATAGCTCCATCAGAGCAGGGAAAACACTACTGAAACAGAGAAGCTGGTAGGAAAGGGAGCACAGGGAGTGCTGGCTAATGGAGAAATGGGTGTTGGGTGAGGAGAAGCTCCCCATGACCCAGCTTCAGTGTGTGCTTGAGCCCAGAACCCCCCCATGTGCTGGATGCACCCCCAGAGCGTGAGCAGCAGCTCAGGGAGGGGATCCTGCCCCCCTGCTGTGCTCTGGGGAGACCCCCCTGCAGCCCTGCTCCAGCTCTGGGGCAGCAGCACCAGAGGGACCTGGAGTTGATGGAGGGAGGCCAGAGGAGGCCATGGAGATGCTGCGAGGGCTGGAGCAGCTCTGCTCTGGAGCCAGGCTGAGAGAGCTGGGCTGGGGCAGCCTGGAGAAGAGAAGGCTCCTGAAGGGGAGACCTGAGAGCAGCTCCAGTGCCTAAAGGGGCTGCAGGAAACCTGGAGAGGGGCTTGGGACAAGGGCCTGTAGGGACAGGCCAAGGGGAATGGCTTGAACCTGCCCAAGGGGAGACTGAGCTGAGCTCTTAGGCAGAAGCTCTTCCCTGTGAGGGTGCTGAGGCGCTGGCACAGGGTGCCCAGAGAAGCTGTGGCTGCCCCATCCCTGGCAGTGCTCAAGGCCAGGTTGGACACAGGGGCTTGGAGCAAGCTGCTCCAGTGGAAGGGGTCCCTGCCTGTGGCAGGGGCTGGAGCTGGAGGAGCTTTAAGGGTCTCTTCCAGCCCAAACCAGGCTGGGGTTCTATGCATCCTCTCAAGTTTCTGGTGTCAGGCTGCACGTGTCTGCCTCTGAGACAAGAATTGGTGGCCCCCCCCACCAGAACCGTTTGGAGAGGACTTGCTGTGTTTAGGCTGATTTGGAAGGCTGGTTTGCAGTAGCTTTTGCTCCATTCTGCAGGACAGCCCTTAGCACCCAGCTGTACTCCCAGGCTCCTGGGGCATTTATGTTTCTGTCTGGATCCGGAGAGCTCCTCTGTGCTGGAGCTGACTGTCCCTGCCTGCTGTGCTTTGTTGTGCAATGGAGAGCAATGCTAGAGAGTGGGAACTGAATTTTTCAGGTGAAAATAACCCAGAAACTGTGTTCCAGAAGAACACCCAGTATGCTCCATCTGGTGACAGGCAGCCACTGAGCTCATGGGTCCAGCCAGGGTCAATGCAGTTTGAAGTGCAATGCCCAGTGTGGATGCAGAGGGGGATAGGAACAATCCTTCACAGCCCACAGGGCAGCAGGATGTCCCGTGTGGGCTTCGCTGTGGGTCCCTGTGCTCAGGTCTCCATCCTTTCAGTCACTGCTGTGTATTTCATCCCAGCACCAGTGCTGGAGTCCGAGATTGAAGCTGAAGGCTGCAAATATTGGAGGGGAGGAACATGTTCTTACAAATAGAAGACATGCGGAGACTGGAACTGGGCTGTTAAAGAATGTTCATGCTCCACCTTTCTCACAGCACAGCCTCACAAGTCCAGTTCTTAGCAAATAACTTAATGAATAGTTCAGGAGTAGGAGCATCTTGAGCTGGGCTTTTATACCCTCATGTTCCCTGCCCCTGGCCATCACGCACTGTTCAGTGCCTTGCATGCACCTCGTGGTCCAGTGGTGAATGTTGGTCTGTGGGCTCCTCGTCCATCATTGGGTTCTTTCCCATCCCTGGGTCCTTTTGTTGAGGCTGCCTTAAACTTTTTCCTATTGGTGTGGTTTGTTGCTCCTTGCTAATGGCTGCGGCTGTCTCAAGGCCTGGGGTTAGGCCTGAGCCTAAGTGCAAGCTGGAAATAAAGTTCACCCCTATCTAGGTGGGGGTTTCTAGAGCCTTGGCCACAAGGAGGTAACCTCAGCTTCCCATGCTCAGCAGCTACTCATGCTACGCAAGACCACCCAGTAAAAGCAGGTCAGCTAAAGGAACCCAGCTAACTGAACTTAGCTCTCAACAGGGCTGGTCCATCACTTCTCTTTGTTTCCTTATTCTCATGTTTTATGGATCTGCAGACAGAGAGTGCCATGAATAGCAACTGCTGCACTTCACTGTCTTGCTTGGACCTGAGAGGTTGTATCCTGATGACTTCTCAGTGCTACCAACAGACTCTCTGTGGCATATCCTGGTGGATGTGCTTGTTCGGTCCAGCCTCTGCTGTTGCTCCTATGGGAATGGTTTCTGAGGAGCAGAGAGGGAAGCCCATACCGTTCCCCAAAGCAGCAGGAGGGTCTCCTTGAGTGGGGCTGCAGAGCCTTGGCTCCAAACCCTCCAGCACATTTGGAGGTGATCTCAGTTGAGCGCGTTTACTGGTGATGGCTCGGGGACGTTCCCAGGCCACCTACTCCCTGCTCTAGGAATGTGCAGTGGTTTGCATGGGCTGGGGAAGGAGAGCTTGCTCCAAGGTGGTCCTGAGCTGGGTGTCTGGCTCCCAGCACAGCCCCTGGCAAAGGGCCCTGTGCTGAATGAGAACACTGGGAGCTGCCCAGTACCAAACAGTGCAGCCAGGCCAGTGCCTGAACCCTGGGGCCTCCTGGCATGAACATGTGCTTGTCGCAGTGGTGTTCAAGTCTTAAATCCATGTCAACATCTACCACTGAAATGTGCGACTCGGTAAGGTCAGGCATGCACCACAGGCCCCGGGTTTCACCACCACATTTGCAGTGATGGGAATTGCACATGGCTTTTATCAGCTGGGTGCTGTGCCAGCTCCTCAGTGGCTTTCATGAGCCAACTTCTGGGCAAGGTCTCTTAGCCTGCAAGTTTTGATGTATTTGTGTCAGAGAATTAGTGGGTGCCTCTGCTTTGTTATCCTGACACAGATGGGTCTCCCTGCCTCTTCCAGAAACACTTCTGCATCCACAGGACAACCCAAAAGCTTTTTTTGGTGTTCCTTCCATTCTGCAAAACACTTCTTTCTCTTTACTGCTTGAACTCCCCTTGAGTGCATTGTAACTTCACATTGATTTCAAGTCTTTTCCACAGTGATGGAATAAATATTCTGCAGCACCCATTATAGAAGCATAGAATAGTTAGGCTTGGAAAGGACCTTAAGATCATCCAGTTCTAACCCCCATGCCATGGGCACGCACACCTCGCTCTAAACCATATCACCCAAGGCTTTGTCCAACCTGGCCTTGAACACTGCCAGGGATGGAGCATTCACAACCTCCCTGGGCAACCCATCCCAGTGCCTCACCACCCTAACAGGTCTTCATTCTGCCCCTCTAGTCCAAACAGGGGTTCTACCCCAGCTGCCTGACTTCTTAATTGTGGGGTTATAACTTTCCTTTGTTTGCAAATGTTCTACAACCTCCTGATTTTCATTCCTATTTTCTCTCCCTACACGCAAGTCACTCTGGAGGAGCAATATAACAGTAGTCCCATGCTGAGAAATCAGCCCTAAGTGTTACATGTACCTAAGAGTGGTTGGGGCTGTCTTCCCCATGTAATATAGTCAGGTCATGATTCGTGGTCACTAAGCAACCACCAGCTTCAAGTCAAAGGGGTTAATTCATTATCAGTCATAAGGAGCCTCAACCAGTTACCCCACAGGACACGGGACACCCTTTTGTTGGAGGATGAGCATCTGCAGCTCTGGCTGAGATCACTGGCTTTTGTTTGCCAAACTGAAGCCCTCCATAACAACACACGCTTTCCTTAGGTGTGCTGGCAGGGGTGGGGAGTAGCCCCCATCCCTCAGTGACCCCATGGTGGTCCTTGCTGTTGGGATGTGTTGGTCTCGGCTCAAATCTGCTTGAGACCCCACAGGCCTGGTGTACGTGAGCTCTGTACGGGCAATGTCCCTGGCAGGACCCTTCTCTCTCCTGCTTTGGGTGAATTCCTTTCAAGGTATTTAGGCATAGAAATATGGATTGGACATAGCAAAGCTCAGAAAACAAGCTGGTTGCCCAGCTCCTCGTGACGTGTCCATCCCAGATGCAGATGGCCTCATTCCCTAGACCCTTTTCTGTGTGAGCTGACACCAGCCTATTAAAGAGCGTGATGTACTAGGTAGGTGACATGAGGCTTGGGGCATTTAACTGTCAATTTTTGGTGAGCAATCTCAGGTTTATGACATTTTATAGCTCAAAGCAAAAAATAAGTTATTTCTCATTGCCGAGAGTGTCCTGGAGCCAACCCAAGAGCAGTGTCTCCTTGTCCTTGAGTGCCCTCTTTATTTGAAGCCCATCCCAGGTATGGCCATGTGCTGTGAAGCTGTCAGGAACTGTCTGTGGGAGCTCAGTCTGGGATTGCCCAGCGTGGTAAGCATCTAACATCTTCCAATGCTGCTGATTTTTCAAGTTCTCCCCTATAAAGAAGAGAAATCCACCCCAAAGGATTTACAAGACAGCATTTTGCTTCCTTAGGACACTATGACTTCATATCACTTGTCGCTGAGATTCACTAACTTGTTCATAATGGTCACCACTGATGAAACACAATGCCATTTCAGATCTTTGACCATCCCTGTTGCTCTGGTCTGACCTCTTCTGTCTCTATGATGTCTTTTTTGAGGTGGGGATTTACAGTGGCACAAGGATGTCTGCTTTTGTTCTATGATTTTGTGATGGTATCCTGTGTGTGAACAGGGTTTTAACTAGTGCCGAGCTCAGCTGTGCTGTAGGAGAGCTCAGGCAGACGTGTATGACAAGCACAAGTAGAGGCTTTCCCCTTGATCAAACCTTTCCCCTTGATCCCCTCTTGGAGGCATTTTTGGAAGGTGCTGAATGAGATAGATGTTGCAAATCTTTGTGTGGAGCCATGAATGTGGTATTGGATAATGGAAACCTTGAGTTCTTGTTGTCTATTTGTGTCCAGTTTCCTGGAATGAGTAACAGATGTGGATGCTCTTATTGAGCTTATTCTATTTATGAGGATACTTAGAAACCTGCGAGCTGGCAGTGTCCTCCTTCTAAAATGAGAGCTTTTTGCTCACTGTTTTGCTCACCAGACAGAACATTAAGCTCAGTGAGGTTGGGCTGAGCAGCTCCTACGAAAGGGTCTGGTTCTCTGCAGAAGATGCAGTAAAATACCATGGGACAAGTGGAGCAGGCCCTGGGTCCTGCCAGATGCTGGTCTTCATTACAGCAGAAGAGGGACAAGTTTCGTGCATGAAACTTCATGCATGGCAGGGGGGTTGGAAGTGGATGATCTCAAGGTCCTTTCCAACCCTAACTATTCTATGATTCTATGCTCTTCTTGGCCCAGGTTCAGTCATTCAGACCAGGGATGTTCCACAGCGCCGGTCACAGAGCACAGGTACCCTGCAGGAATCACTCCTGGCTGGGAGGGAAGAGTGAGCTGGCTTGCGTTTGGAGGCAGAAGATGTTTGGAAGCCGAGTTAAAACCTGGGCTGAGTAACCTCAACCCGCTTGAGCAGTTGAGAGCAGCAGCTCCTCACACTGTGGATTCCCTCTCTGAAGAGAAGCGCTGCCTGCTCCTAGTGCTGGTGCTCATAGTGCAGGAACTTCTGGGCAAGGAATCTGTCCCAGGATACAGATGTGACTGTGACTCTGTCCCCTTGGTAATCCAGAGCCCAGAACAGCTTCTGTTTCAGTATTTGCTTCATACAGATCAGGTTGACCAGCTTCTGAACCATTGCAGGGCTTCATTTTGAACACTTCCTGGGGCATAACATTATTTTTAGAAGTATAGACTGAATTTAGATGCATTTTTCTATAATAGATTAGGGGTGAACAGATGACATAGCCGCTTTGAGGGGCTGACACACCAGCTGGTTGTGTGCTCACTGCATCAGTCCTAGAGCCTCTCCTCGTGTGGTTTGTGTCAGGACTTTTGGGCTTGCTTCGGTCTCGCTGCTTTTCAAAGAGCAGTCCTATGTGGTGCAACTCCATTCGTGTTTCCCACGTGCTTTGTCTTGCATCAGGCTCTGCTGAAGCATGTTGGGATGATCCTGCCTTAACAAATGCCTGAGATTTCATTGTGTTGATCCCCTTTCTTGTATGTCATAGAATCCCAGAGTGGTTTGGGTTGGAAGGGACCTTAAAGCTCTCCAGCTCCAACCCCTGCCATGGGCAGGGACCCCTTCCACCGGAGCAGCTTGCTCCAAGCCCCTGTGTCCAACCTGGCTTTGAGCACTGCCAGGGATGGGGCAGCCACAGCTTCTCTGGGCACCCTGTGCCAGCGCCTCACTGCCTTATTCACAAAGTATTTCTTACTTATGTCCACTCTAAATCTGCCCATTTCGACCAAAGACATTTGGCCAGTGTCACTGCACCAGTCCCTGCTTCACCTCTACCGTTGTAGCTCATGATCTGGATTTTTCTATGGCATTGATAAAGTAAAAAATATAGATATGACTGCACCAGGAGCTAATGGACTGGCTAATACTGGGCATTGTCCCCTCTTGTTTGCCATTAACTGTTCATCATTGTGTCTGCTAAAATGTGCTCTGGTGCCTTGTCCAGTAGCAGCACGCAACCAGAACATCTGAGGGGCAGCAGTTTCTCCAGGCTTATGATGTCAGCAGGTACCTTTGTCAGCAAGATGTGAGCTGTCGAGGCCACCCTGGCTGGTATCAATTGTATCCTCATTCCTTTTCATTAACGGATAAGTGTCCTAGTTCCATCTTCCCCAGCTTTCCCTAGGAGTGCCATGGAGCTGAGCTCTCTGTGGGGTTCGGAATCATCCACTGCCCTTTCCGAAGCTGCCTCCCCATCCCTGGAGCTGTGGCAGGAGCATCAGCAATATAGGCCAGGACTCCACAAGCTGCATTGCGAATGCTTTTGAACTTGGCTGCAGCAGCTTTCAACCAGTGAGCAGGCGCTAGTGCTGCCCATGGGACTGGGGGGAGCGCAGTTTTGGCCAGTACAGAAGGGTGTGGGGATTGGTTCCAAAGACAGGTCAGAAACCCTCTTTGAACAGTTATTTCCTGTTGTTGTTGTGCCACCTGTAAGTCTGACCAGTTAGGGGTTTCCTCTGGGGGGTTTAGCAAGAGCCTGACAGTGTGAGCAGCATCCTGCGTGCTGCCTGTGACAAGGTGAAACAGGAATGGAAAATGCACCAGACTCCTGCCAGCAAAACTGTCCAGTGCTGAGATGCACCAGCGGGATGGATTTTATCTGAAGAGAAAGGCTGAGCATCTCCTGTTATAGGATCACTCACAGGTGAATTGCCAGCACATGTCAGGAGTGCTTGGAGGGGAAAACTGGCAAGTTTAACTCACATGTGTTTTAGGTTTCAGTTGAAATGTTACAAATGCAGAGTCAAATGTGTTTCCAGCTGGGAAGGGCTGGTGCTGAGCAGGAAGGTGGGAGAGCTGCGTTCAGGTGGAGCCAGGAGGGGCTGAGAGGTTCTGGTTTGCCTCATCATGGTACTTTTCATAGAGTCACAGAATCCCAGCCTGGTTTGGGTTAGAAGGGACCCTAAAGCTCCTCCAGCTCCAACCCCTGCCACGGGCAGGGACCCCTTCCACTGGAGCAGCTTGCTCCAAGCCCCTGTGTCCAACCTGGCCTTGAGCACTGCCAGGGATGGGGCAGCCACAGCTTCTCTGGGCACCCTGTGCCAGCGCCTCAGCACCCTCAAAAAGGAGGTATCTTGGAGTAGCCTCTTGGCCAAGGGCGAGCGACCTGGGATGATGCAGTGCGGGAGGGGAGATGCTCTGCACCTTCTCCAGTTTGCTTTGTAATTTTCCACTATTAAAATGTAAATGTGGCCTCTCCGCCTGGAGCCGTGCAGACATTTGCACTCTGCCAGCTTGGGCTCTTCCACATGAATATTTAACACCGAACCAGCACATCTAAATAACCTCCAAGTGTTGATTACACTTCGGTTCATTAGCCACCAGCTTGGCGTTGTTTGGACCAAGGTTCCGGTGGTGCCTGTGCAGTGCGGTGGTGCCGGGGTCTCCTTGGGGAGCCTGGGCTGTGTCCGTGTCCTGCCCTGCCCCGCCTGGGTGCTGTTGTGGCACTGAGACCCATCCGTGTCCCTCTGGGAGGGCACAAGGCAGCCGCGGGAGCCCTGGCTGAGCCGGGCACGGGGCGGTGCTGCTCCGAGCAGCGCTGTCATGGAAACAGCAGTGATTCATTCTGCTGCGAGAGCGGCAGTAAACACACTGGGATTAAACTGGAGAAGGGGCAGCAAGAGCCTGCAAAGCCAATGGGGAACAGCACAAAGTTGTTTCGGTATTGCTCTCCCTCCCTTCCCCACTGGGTATGGGCCATCTGCGGGATGGGGAGAGGAAACCTGGGGCAGAACTGGCTGCTGCAGCAGCCCGAGCCTGTCCTGATTGTGGCAGCCGGTGGCTGGAGCTCAGGCGCAGCGTTCATCATCACTGCTGCTCTTGCTGGGACTCTGAGGCAGGTTGAGGAGCAGTGAGGAGCTGGTTGAGCCTGAAGCACGGCTTAGCGTTCACAGCGTCATTGGAACATGTCAGCATGCCAGAGCAGCCCGAGCCTTGCAGAGAGGTCTCCTGCCAACCCAGGGCACATCACTCTGCCCGGTACAAACTGGTAGCACCAGGAAATTCACAGAACTCCCTCTCACACAGGGCACTGGTGAGGCTGCATCTTGAATCCTGGGTTCAGCTCTGGGGCCCTCACTGCAAGAGAGACATTGAGGGGCTGGAGCGGGGCCAGAGAAGGGAATGGAGCTGGAGCAGGGCCTGGAGCACAGGGGAGATGGGGAAGGGCTGAGGGACCTGGGGGGTTCAGATGGAGAAGAGAAGGCTCAGGGGGGACCTGATGGCTGCCTCCAAGTGCCTGAGAGGAGGATGGAGCCAGGAGGGGCTGGGCTCTGCTCCCAAGGAACAAGGGATGGGACAAGAGGAACCGGCCTCAAGCTGCACCAGGGCAGGGTTAGATGGAGCTGAGGAACAATTCCTGCCCCAGAGGGTGCTCAGCATTGGAACAGGCTGCCCAGGGCAGGGCTGCAGTCACCGGCCCTGCAAGGGTTCACACATCCTCAGTGCCATGGGGCAGTGGTGGCCTTGGCAGTGCTGATGAACTGATAAGCTTGAAGCTCTTTTTTACCCTGGTTGATTCTGTGACTCTAATTGAGTGCCTCCAGCCCCATTAGGAAGTTGTTGTCTTTCACTCACCTCCCTCAGAACAGCAGCGGTTTCCCATAGTCTTTGCTGTTGAACCCATGCTGCTCCCACCAGGAGAGCAGTAACCAGCGAGTCACACACTGGGGTGTTGGTCCCTTGATGCCCCTTCCAGCAAAGGACAGTTTAAACAGCAATAAGAGGATGCCTGGAGGGCTCCAGCGCTGGGCCTGGCTCTGCCGGTAGTGCAGGCTGTCAGTGTCCTTTACCCACATCCCACCCTTGTGTACCTGCTGGCCTTGGTTTTGTGTCTCCTGTAGCCAGCCCCTAGCTGTGTTCCTGGAGCCTTTGCTGTCCTTGTCACCAAGTGCTGACCTGATGGACTTTCTCAGGCAAGGAATTGTACCCATAGCACCCTTCAGCATCAAATTACTTCCATCATTTCCTCTTTTCTTCATGGTCTGCAGTATGGATGTGCTGCAGCCCACATCCCCTGCAGTGTGGGTACCTCTGCTGTGCTCTCTGCCACCTGCCTGTGGCACAGACAGTCTCCTCCCTTGCTGTCTCCACCTGGTGTAGCACAGCCGATAACATGGCTGTATTTCTGAGTATATCCAAGTGCTGTCCACAAAGACCCAGGCTGCATGGCAGAGCTTCCAGACGTGCTGCACCTAAGTCTGTGCTTAGATGAGGGCTTTGGAAAAGCTCTGGGCGTCTGGGGAGACAAGTCCCATGTTGCTTATGAGCAGTAGCTTCCCTCTGAAGCGCTCTCATCTGGTTTTCCCGGTGAAAGCCAGGCTTTCCCAGTGCCTGCTCTCATTTGTACCTCTCTAAGCTCTGTGCAGAGACATCTGATGTGGGTCCAGTTGTCTTCCTGGCTGTAGAGTGGCCCTGGAATGGGCCCCAAGTTGGTCTAGGTGCCAGAAGCCAAGCACTGAGTCGGGGCAGATGAGGTTTCCATCACCCCTGTTCTGCTCTGAGGCTCCCAAGATCTCCTCTGCATGCTGGGGTAGACACCCTTGGCCCTTAGCTGCAGCTCCTTGGGTCAGGAGACAAGGGTGCACGATGCTTGGACACCTGAGAGCCCAGGGAACTCTGCAGTCTAAATGTGTACCAGCTGGAGGTCTGTGCTGCTGGGAGCACTGGAACACAGCCCTGTCAGTGCTGGGACTCCCTGCCTGTAATCCCACAGTGACAGATGAAATGGGCTGGCTGGGTCCCACCTCACGTAGAGTTACTGTGCACTGGGGCCAAACTGCAGCTCCACAGATAACGCAGGTATGTCCTGTCTGTCAAGAGACCACCGTTGCAGCTGTAACACTGTCCTCTTCATATGCTCCTGGAGCTTTACTTTGGCTTTAGAACCTGTGTGTGACTTGGGCACCCTCTGTACATGCTGTGTAGTGCTTCAGGGACTCTTACAATAAGTGGGTTAGTGATGAGCAGAGTGGCTCTGGGCTGTGTCCTCCAGCCCCTCTGCTCTTTCTCTCTGGTGTGAATGGGAGGCAGCTGTGTTTTCCTTAGTTCCTAGCTGGATGCTATGATTCTGGTGTTGGGAAGGAGCACTTTGAAAGTAATAGGTGATGGCTGCTCTTGTGGAGAGTGTGGAAGTGGGTGACCCTGTGATTTATGTGACAGGCTGCATCAAACCACGTGCCCTGGCCTGTGTCAAGAGTTATGAAGTACTTCCCATTACTAGTGAGTGCTTTAGCAACACGTCTGTGTCTCACTGCCCAGTAGCCACTGCTTGCAGTGACTGTCTCACCATGAGCTATGCTGAGCAGGGGGGTTGGAACTGGATGCTCTTAGGATCCTTTCCAACCCAAACTGGTCTATGATTCTATGAGCTTCCCCCTCCCAACCTGCCCTGGACTCACTTGCCATCTCCCTGCTGTAAGACCTATGCTGGTTGCACTGGGGAGAGCAGGGACTGGGGCAGAACTGTTAGGCTGAGACAACCAGGAGCAGAGCAGACCTAGCAAGGACCAGCAGGATCCCTCCCTGATGTGCAGCTTCCTTTTCTTTTGTCAACTGGGGAAAAGCAGCTCCCCAGCAGGGTGATTTTACTGTAAGGTTGCATCTGATCAGTCTAACATGCAGGTCCAATACTTTTTTCCTAAGCAGTTAACATCAAGAAACTAATAATTAACTGATAAAGCACACTGAAGCAAGCCCAAGGCAGCTCCTGCTCTCTGGGGTTTTCACCATTGCACTCTTGGGTTGATGTTTCTTTCTCTCTTGCTTTTGGTTGAAGGCCAGTGATGCTGAGCCCAGTCACACATGAACTGGGCTGGTGCCTCGGTGTGGGTCTGGCTGGATTTCTGCTGCTCTGAGTGGCCTCTTTTGCCTCCTCATAGTAATGGATGTGTACAGAGGGGCCTGAATACTTCCTGTTTAACTGATGGGGGGGGCCCAACCTTGGCCTTTCTGCAGCTGCTGCACTGCCGTTGGTGCAGCACCAGTGACTGGGGGCTGCTGGTCCCCAGCTCAGGTGGAACGGCGTCACACTGGCAGGAGGGCTCTGAGCTCTGGTTGCTTGACTGATGCTGTGAGCACAAGGCCTTTCTCACTCAGGTGGTGATCCCATGGTCCCCTGGTTTCACCGATGGTGCTGATCCCTGGAAGCACCATGGATGTACTCACTCAACCAGTGTGTGCCTTGCCCTTTGGTTTGGAAAGTGCCCAAGCAGTGACTGAAGTGCTTTTATTACTGGGCAGCGTCTGGCACTTGGACTTAGAGCAATTCTGTGCTTTTTTCCAAGCACAGCTTTAGGTGACTGACTTGGCTTGGTTTGAGAACAGCACTTTGAGCCTCTTTCAGGGGCTATTTACATCTTCTAATAATGTTTCAATCTGCCAGTACCATGACATGCATCCATTTAATATTTGCTGCTCTGATCTTTTAAAGTGGTTTTCTATGAGAAGTGATACAGTATGAAATTAAATGTCTCCTGGAGATCCATCCTATGTCTGGATGACACATGAGCTCACATCAGCTGTCCTTGGCAACCAGACCTGCTCAGCATTGCTTGATGTAGCCAGCCTGACCGTGGCTTCCTCTCCAGTGTGCTGCGTTGGTTGAATACGCGGTACATCAGCATGTTTTACCCCATGTTTTACTGCATCACATCCATGGCCCACATTTTGCTTTTTTCCATCCAGCATCCCTGTGGCCATTGAGTGACAAGGCTGAGAGAGCTGGGCTGGGGCAGCCTGGGGAAGAGAAGGGGAGACCTGAGAGCAGCTCCAGTGCCTAAAGGGGCTGCAGGAAAGCTGGAGAGGGGCTTGGGACAAGGGCCTGTAGGGACAGGCCAAGGGGAACGGCTTGAACCTGCCCGAGGGGAGACTGAGCTGAGCTCTTAGGCAGAAGCTCTTCCCTGTGAGGGTGCTGAGGCGCTGGCACAGGGTGCCCAGAGAAGCTGTGGCTGCCCCATCCCTGGCAGTGCTCAAGGCCAGGTTGGACACAGAGGCTTGGAGCAAGCTGCTCCAGTGGAAGGGGTCCCTGCCCGTGGCAGGGGTTGGAGCTGGAGGAGCTTTAAGGTCCCTTCAACACAACCCAGTCTGTGGCTCCATGACTTGGGCCTGTTGTCCCAGTGGGCAGCCTGGACATGGGCACTGGCAGCGCCACGCCAGGCAATGGGGCTGAGCCGCAGGAGCGTGGCCGCTGCGGCAGAGACTCCCCCACCACGTGGTTGACACTCATCAGAGACCAAGCTGGTCGCGTTGCCATGGCAATGGGGAGGTGTACGGGATTCTTGTACTTTGAACCTACAATACTGCGGGTGCTCCGCACAGCACGGCTGGGAAGCGCCCTCAGGGCCTGCAGTCAAGGCTCCTTCAGTGTGGGCAGCGTCCTGCCCAGAGCCCTGCCTGCTCCCGTCCTCTGCAGCCCCGCAATGGTGGCCCCGTGTTCAGGGCTCCTGTGCCTTTGTGCAGGTTGTGGTGGGATTCCATGGCCTGGGGAGGGTGGAGCTGGGGAGTCCTGGATGTGGATGGGGCTGGGATCCCCTTTAGCAGGATCATGCCATATCTGAACGTGTCTTTGAGCAGCACAGGAGACGTCCCCATGCTCTACCTGTCCCCTTGCTTTTGCCACTACGCTTGCACCACAGATGGGTGAATGTTGTTGACTCAAGCTCCTGCTGGACACTGCCCCCTGTCAGCAAACCAAAGCATCTTGTGCTTCAGGAAGCAAATGGGTTCATTGCAATCTAGGAACATGCATTCTTCCTGCCCTGAGGTCTGCGGTGCTGCAGCTCCACAGCCCTTCACCCTCCCGACCACCTTGCACTCCTGTGTCCACTGCTTCTCCCTCTGCAGAGCTCCAGCCTGAGGCAGGAGGCTGCATCCTCAGGTGCCTCCATGAGGTCCATGTCTTCCACACGCCTCCAAGGGTTGGGTGGGTGTCAGGCAGGGCTGGAGTCGCTGGTGGTTTATTTGGGGACTGTATGCTCTAGGCTTGCTCCTGGCACATGCCTGGGGCTACAGACTCTTTTCCTCCCTGTGAGGGTGGTGGAAAAAGCCAAGGTTGGACAGAGCCTTGGGTGCCATGGTTTAGAGTGAGGGGTCCCTGCCCATGGTGAGGGGTTGGAACTGGATGAGCTTAGGGTCCTTTCCAACCCAAACCATTCCATGATTCTACAACACGGGCACAGGGTGCCCAGAGAAGCTGTGGCTGCCCCATCCCTGGCAGTGCTCAAGGCCAGGTTGGACACAGGGGCTTGGAGCAAGCTGCTCCAGTGGAAGGGGTCCCTGCCCGTGGCAGGGGTTGGAGCTGGAGGAGCTTTAAGGTCCCTTTAACCCAAACCAGGCTGGGATTCTTTGATCCTGTGATTTAGGCCTTTTGTCAGTGAGAGGAAACGGTGGTTGGGGTGACTGCTGGTGTCCATGTCCTGTGCATGTGTCTCCACCTCCAGCCTGAGACGGAGCTGGAGCTGGGCTCACAGGGGTCCCCCTGTACCCCCTCTGATTGCCGTTGCTGCCTCCCCCCCTGGCAGTGCTCCTTGATGCTGCCTGGAATGCCACCTCCCGTGGGCCTCGCCTGTCCCATGTGCTCCTGGGGGGTTTCTGTGCGGTGCTGGAGGCAGGCGGAGCTCCATCCTCCTGGCCCTTCCTGCCCTCCCACCAGCTCCATGTGCTTTCCCAGCCCTCCCGCCTCGCCGCCATCGTCCCCCGGCGCCGGTGCGCAGCGGCCCTGCAGTGCTCTGCTGTCTGACGGTGTCTAACGGCGCTTTCCCCTCTCTTGCAGTGCCTTTCAGAGAGACCCCCAGCTACACAAAGCGGCGGCGGCTGCTGGGCATGGCCGGCCTGGCCTCCCCACGCGTGCTGCAGCGCTCAGCCAGCGACAACAACCTGAAGGCCGAGAGCCGGGCGTCCTACTCGCCGGTGCCGTCGCTGCGCAGCCTCCCGCCGCAGCTGCTGGCGCAGATGCAGGAGGCGGCGGTGGATGGCAGCGCCCGCAGCGCCCACAGCCGCTCCCCGTCCCTGCAGCGCGTGCAGGAGGAGAAGGAGGCCGAGGCGCCCTCGCTCCGCAGGAGCAGCCGCGGCAAGGCCAGGTGAGGGGCCGGGGGGAGGCCGCTCTGTGCCACGGGCCGTGGGTGCTGTGGGTCCCACCAGAGACCCCGTGGGCCAGCGGGTGAGGAGCGGGGATGCTGCTGGAGCCCACGGGAGCCCTGTGTCCCCTGTCTGTGTTGCTCTGGCACCGAAGGGTTCATTCCTTGGTTTCCTCCCAGCCCTCACCCTCATCTCGTGTCTCAGGGAAGTGGTGAGTGCATCAACTCCATGTTGTGCTGGTTGTTGCTATGGCAATGATGCATCTTGAAAACCAACACTTTGAGGTGGCAAACTGTGGATGAGCAAACACCTGATGCTGGTGTCCCACCCAGCCGGTGATAGCCGTGGTTGCAGTTACCAGTATCCTGCCATGGGCCATGGTGGTGGCATTGCTCTGCTACACCATGCCCAGAGTGGCAGATGGGTGCCCTCGCCTTACCCACTGAGAAGTGCAGGAGCCTTCCCTGTGTGTTCTGATGGACCACAGGTATTGGGAGCGACACAGACCATGTGTCCTGCTGCTGCTTCCCATCCCTTGCTGCCCATGGGCAGTGCCAGTGTCAGCTCTGACACTGCTCACCACTGCTGGCACTTGCCTGCGGCTGGGAGCCAGGTCTGGGTACCCACTGGATCCAGGGGGATGGCTGTGCTGCCCTCAGACAGCGGAGGTCTGGGTGCTGGAGCTCAGAACCCCCCGTGTGCTGGGTGTGATGGAAGGCATCCCTGCCTGTGGTGGGGGATTGGAGCTGTGTGAGTGTAAGCTCCTTTCCAAGGCAGACCGGTCCATGGCTCTTTGAGGTGCTGTGGAAAGTCTTTGTGGCCAAGGGTCTCTCTGGTGAGAACTGGGCTCAGGCTTTGCTGCTGGTGGAGAGGGGAGACTGACCACAGCTGTGGCTGATGTGATGTCTGCTCAGAGAGGACTGATGAGAACCTCTGGTACCATGAGGCCAGAGCAGGAGTTCAGAGCATGGGCACCCGCTCTGGCTTGTAGCTGTGTTCACTCATGTCCAAATGGATTTAAGCATTGAAGAGGCAGTCTGCAGATGGCAGCTATTTACATAAGCTCCAGAGCAGGAACAGCTCAGAGGCCCTTTGAGGCAATCTAAATAATTTTGGGGGAAAGAAACATGTCAGTGAATAAAAAATAATGAAGATAAATGTAAAATAGCTACTGGAGGAGAGAAAAGTGACCCAGTGAAATACCTGAGGAGATTCTTAATTATGGTTTAACTCAGGAGAAGTTGCAGGATGATTCTAAAGAGCTCAGCGGAGGCCTCTGCTCAGTGGCAGCTTGAGCATAGGATACAGCACTCTTGGATGACCAAAGTGTGATGGGTGATGGATGATCATACGGAAAACAGTCTAGTGCCTCGGTCAGAATCAGTGATGACACCTCTGGGTGCTGCCTGTCAGCAGGAGCAGCAGGAGCTGAAGGGTTCAGAGATGCCGTGGACATGGTCAGGAATGAGAGAACAGGAATGTCTGGTCTGAAGAGACGTCCACAGGAGCGGGGTCATTACCTTAGAAACGAGAGGAATATAGGAAGCATGTTAAAAACACTGAAAATGCCACATTCTTGGCTGAGGGAAAGGGGGAACCTCTGCCTGTGTCATGGCACGAGGAGAGAGGAATGTGCAATGAGAGGAATAGGAAGCACACTCAAACCAGTACAAACCAGTAGGTTTTCGCCACCCTGCAGTGAGCTCAGAATTCAGTGCCTTGGAAGCTGCTGAAGCTACAGCACAGTGCAGCACAGTGGTGTGCCTGGAAAGAATACTGTGGGCTTCTGTAAGCAGAGGCTTGGGAAGTGTTCCCAGAAGTACCTGGAGCAGCTGATGGCCAGGCAGGAGCAGGGCAGCAGGAAGGGTCGAGCCATTCCCAGCCAGGCAGTTCCCAGGGAGGGGAAACTAGGATCATGACTGGGCTGGAGACACAGGGGGCTTGGGATCTGCCATGAGCAGCAGCACGAGGGGGACGTACAAGTGGGTCTGTAATGCTGCTGTAAGATAACAGTGGTCAGCAGCTGGGTGCAGTGGTCAGCAGCTGGGTGCAGTGGTCAGCAGCAAGGTGCAGTGGTCAGCAGCTGGGTGCAGTGGTCAGTAGTGGATTCAGTGGTCAGCAGCAGGGTGCAGTGGTCAGTAGTGGATTCAGTGGTCAGCAGCAGGGTGCAGTGGTCAGCAGTGGGTGCAGTGGTCAGTAGTGGGTACAGTGGTCAGCAGAGGATGCAGTGGTCAGCAGTGGGTGCAGTGGTCAGCAGAGGGTGCAGTGGTCAGCAGTGGGTACAGTGGTCAGCAGTGGGTGCAGTGGTCAGCAGTGGGTGCAGTGGTCAGCAGTGGTTGCAGTGGTCAGTAGTGGATGCAGTGGTCAGCAGCAGGGTGCAGTGGTCAGCAGCAGGGTGCAGTGGTCAGCAGTGGGTGCAGTGGTCAGCAGAGGGTGCAGTGGTCAGCAGAGGATTCAGTGGTCAGCAGCAGGGTACAGTGGTCAGCAGTGGGTGCAGTGGTCAGCAGAGGATGCAGTGGTCAGCAGAGGATTCAGTGGTCAGCAGCAGGGTGCAGTGGTCAGTAGTGGATTCAGTGGTCAGCAGAGGGTGCAGTGGTCAGCAGAGGGTGCAGTGGTCAGCAGAGGATGCAGTGGTCAGCAGCTGGGTGCAGTGGTCAGCAGCAGGGTGCAGTGGTCAGTAGTGGATTCAGTGGTCAGCAGAGGGTGCAGTGGTCAGCAGAGGGTGCAGTGGTCAGCAGAGGATGCAGTGGTCAGCAGTGGGTGCAGTGGTCAGCAGTGGTTGCAGTGGTCAGTAGTGGATTCAGTGGTCAGCAGCAGGGTACAGTGGTCAGCAGTGGGTGCAGTGGTCAGTAGTGGATTCAGTGGTCAGCAGAGGGTGCAGTGGTCAGCAGAGGATGCAGTGGTCAGCAGCTGGGTGCAGTGGTCAGCAGCAGGGTGCAGTGGTCAGTAGTGGATTCAGTGGTCAGCAGCAGGGTGCAGTGGTCAGCAGCAGGGTGCAGTGGTCAGCAGCTGGGTGCAGTGGTCAGCAGCAGGGTGCAGTGGTCAGCAGTGGATGCAGTGGTCAGCAGCAGGGTGCAGTGGTCAGTAGTGGATGCAGTGGTCAGCAGCAGGGTGCAGTGGTCAGCAGTGGGTTAGAACTGGCTGAGCTTTAAGGTCCCTTTCAACCCAACCCAGGCTGTGACTCTGACACTCCAAGTGACACATCATCCGCTCGCAGCGCTGCTGTTCAGCACGATGCTGTGCGCTTGCCGGTGCTCAGAGCAGCTCATTAACAGCAGCAGTTTGTGTAACTCGGTGTTTCTTTCACTCCTCTTTGGCCTTTTCACCCACCTGCTCTGTCCCAGAGTGCTTGTGTTGGTTTGACAGAGCTGCTGTGTCGGGCGATGCAGTGATCCCTATCACTGAGGGCTCCCATCCCAGGGATGCATCATTTGCCAATAAGAAAGCCTTCGCTGTGTGCTAAGTGACAAGGCATTTCATCCATAAACATGTGGAGTTCTCTCATGTCTTCCTTCAGAAGTCGTGCAGAAAAATTCCTTCTGGATCAGATTTTTATTAGAATATCAGTAAATGGAGTGTCTGCAAACGTGACCCCAAAACTCTTTTCTGTGAGAAGAGTCCCCAGCAAAACTCTGGTTGTTTTGCAGATGTATTCCAGATGGCAAAGGGAATGTCAATGAGCACCAGCTCAACGCTGGCATCTCGACTTGTCCAGCAGTGATGCGCAGCAGCCCCTCGCACTGTGCCCTGCAGCCTCAGTGCTGGCTCTCAGCCCTGCTGGCTGCAGATGTTCCTCATCTGTGTTTCTCCCTTGACTTTAGCCACACCAATGGTTCTGGTGGCCAAGTCCTTCCATGGGCTTCTCCTGTGGGAGCATAGGTCTGATCAAGGAGCAGGGCTGGGGGTACAAGCCCAGGGTGGAGTCCAGGCTCCTGGGAGCCCTGTCTGTCTCATCTGGGGGACTCCTGACCGTGGTGCATCCCTGCAGCAAGGGATGGACCGTGGTCCGTAGCTGATATGTGCAATCCATGTTGCTGAGTAAGGTCAGAATCCTTTTTCTCCCATTGTTGAGTGCAGTTCTAGCACAGATGAACAAGTCAGCACGAGGGAACTGTGGACCCTCACCAGGTCATCACTGTTGCTGTGAAAAGCATCTATGGAAACAGGACTATTGTCTATTTATTTTCATAATGGAATTTCTACTCCCACAGAATTCAGAAGTGTTTGAGAAGTATTTGAGAGTATTGCCATCCCTGCAGCAAGGGATGGACCGTGGTCAGGATCCTCCCAGACAGGGCAGGCAGGATTCCAAGGAGCCTAGTGTGAAGGACCTGGGTGATGCTGGTGGTTAATCCACCCCAGCGATGCTTGGGTGAGCCTTTCACACTGTGTCCCCAAATGCCTGTTGGTGGCTGGCTGCTTTGGTGCTAATAATCCACTGCAGGGAGTGAGCCCTGTTGCTGATGCAGTTGGCTCTGAATGCCCCAGTTCTGCTGGGGAGCATCAGAGGTCCAGGGAGGAGCAGTGGGAAGGGTCTAACCCCGGACCTCCACTGTGCTCACCCTGCCTGTTCTTGGGAACCCTGTGATGAATGTGCCCAGTGTTTCCCTCACTCCTGCCTCTCCCTGTCCCCACCACTAGGATGTCCTGAGTATTTCTTCCTCCAGTTTGCTTTGCCGTGTTTGCTCCACGTAGGTGCAGTGAAGAGCTCCCTCCCATCCCCTTCACAGTGTCTTGCACACGCTGAAGAACACTTGCCACATTCTCCTTGATGCCATCTCCTCTGCTGGCTGTTAAGCCCCATTGCCTCGCCCTTCCCAAAGCTCCGTCTTCTCCAAGCTCCTCTGTGGCTCCTCTCTAGGCTCCCCTGCCCCAGTGCTTCCCTGTGGCCTGGTGTTGGGGCAGGCACTCTGCAGAGCAGTGGAGTTAGGCTGTGTTTCCCAGGCTGTAGTTGGCACTGCTCACCCTATGCTCTGTGGTGTGATGTGTGACTCACACTCAGTGTGTGATAGCCTTCATGGCTTATACCCCTCAGATGCCACCACATTACCGGTGTTTCCCTATCAGAATCCTTGTGCAGTTGATGATTCCTGTGTAGGTTTAGTACCTTGAGGTTATCAGGATCCTGTTCTTTGGACTGTTTTGCATCAGCTTTGGAGTGCCTGGAGATTTGGCAGGGATCTTCTCCACTCCATCACTGGGTTTGCTGAAGGAGATGCTGACCTGTTCACAGCCCCTGGGTACATGCCCATGGGGAGGCATCAGGGGTCATTCTGTGCCCACCATTCTGGGTGGTCTCGAGGCATTCATGGGGCCAGGAGGAGCCCAGCCAAGGCCGACGCGCGCGGCTGCTCCTCTCACCCTCTGTCCTTGACAACTCCCTTCTGCCTCTTGCTGTGTTGCTTCCTTGCAGGCAGGTGTCCACACTTGAGCTTGTTATCTGCTCTGATGTTGTTTTTCATCATGACAGTGTTTCTTAGGTCTTCTGCTCCCCCTCGTTTGACCATTTGCTATTTTCCGCCCTTTTGGAAGCACTCTCTCTACCACGAGCCTTCAAAGACGACCTCAGTTGTTCTTCGATTGCTTTAATCTGTTCTTAAACTTCCTTCCCATGTGTAGCCAGGCACATCCAAATGCTCTTAATTAATTTCTGCTCCTGGTTTCCAGGTAGGATCTTAACTCTCTGCCTCTGAAATCTCGTGGTTGGTCTCTGATTCAAAGACAAACAAGTACTGAGCACATCGGTCTTTCTAGCCCCATCCGTTGAAAGCTTTCACTCTCTTCAATCAGCCAAAGGAGCACCAGCAAGTACCAGCAGTTTCTGGGATCTTCTTGCTGCCAGTGTATTTACCTGCTTCTCTCAATGGTGGTGTTTCCTCTCGTGCTCGTGCTGTCCACAAGTTTGGTTCTTTTGGCTTGTGCTTTCCCTTCACGTGTGTCCATAGCGAACACTCATGTTTTCCAGTGCAGTCTGGAACTGCAGGCCATGCAGTGTGTTCCAATTCAATGGCTGGCTTATGGTTTCTTACTTCATTGCTTCTGCACCCCCCACACTGGGGTAAAGTCTGTTTTTCTTTGCCATCCTCATGGTAGCATCATGTAATAGTTTGGGGTTTTAACCTCTGGAGGCTCACCTCTGTCCCATCCTGGGCTGCCCTTTCGTGTATCCCTGCCTCCAGGATTCAAGAGTTTGGCCTCAAAATGCATTGCTCATATTTTGCTGGTCTTTCTCACTTTCTTCCTAAGAGGTGCCAAACACTTACCATCTCATGGTTGCTCCTGCCAGCATTACCTCTGCCTTCACATTTCCAGCCACTTGGAATCAAACTGCCAAAAGAGCTTCTATGGCTGTTTTCTGCACCTCCGCTATAAAGATTAATGTTGTGAACATCATCCAGGAGCTTGATGGGCAGGCAGTGTCCTCATCCTCCCCACAGGAATCTGGATAAATGCAGCCTCTTCTTAGCCCATCCCTGGCAGTGCTCAAGGCCAGGTTGGACACAGGGGCTTGGAGCAAGCTGCTCCAGTGGAAGGGGTCCCTGCCCGTGGCAGGGGCTGGAGCTGGAGGAGCTTTAAGGTCCCTTCCAACCCAAACCACTCTGTGATTCTATGATCATCCCTAAGCCCCATAAGCCTGCATCAGAGGGGCATAGCACACAACACTGGCTCAGAACAGACATCTGCCAAGGCTGGTGTCTTCTCTGATGGCTGCTCCTGGCCTGTGCCTAAAGACCAGGACACATGCTGAGGAAACAGTGAGTATTTTCCCCACACTGAAACATCTCCTTCTCTGCTCCTACCCGTGAGCATCTCTGCAACAGGGGCTGTGCTTTGCTTCTGTGTGCCTGGCTGCAGAGTCCTGCTCAGACACATGCTCTCCTAAGAACTGCAGGTAGCTCTGCTCTTCAGCAGGTGACTGCAGGGAACATCCTTTTCTAGCACCAACCCTGACAAGCTTTGGCACTTTTCTACCTCGAGCGTACATCCTTCCTCTGAAATTGCTAAAGCTGTGGTTATTGCATCAACTGGAACCTGGGGACTTGATTTCTAATATTCTTGACCTCTCCTTGGGGGATTTAATAAAATAAACGCCTTGTCCCAATATCTCTTTTTTGTATTATTACTTTTAGCAGTATTAACTGATTCAGTACTCCCAAGCCCTTTGATTCCCCAGCAGTGTGAATGAGATCTTTGCCCTAAGTACTAACCCACACAATATATGTATTTATTCAAAGGCCTCAGATGATTTGTTTTCCGTCCCTGCCTTTGGGAAGGGTGAGAGCTGCTTCATTTGTTCCGCCTTCATCAGGGAGTTGGGAAGAAATTGCCACAATTTGTTCCATTCCCTCCTCTGGGCCTTGGTTTGCATCTTGGAATCTGCTCCTTATCTGAGGCCCCTCCTCGTCTCAGCTGTAGCCTGGTTCCCCCCCTGCAGCAGCTCCTCAGCATTAGATGGTGGGGGGGGAACCTGAAGGTGGGTGCTGCAAGAGCCACCACTTCTCTGGATGCTCCTGGGCTCACCAGGCTGCTTATGGTCCTTGGGTGCTGCTTGCAGAAATGCCAGCACCGTGCCCAGCACCTCGGGTGTGATGGTGCATGATGAAGAGACCAGAGATGGAGTTACCAGATTGGAGATGCAGGAAATATGGGGCATTTGCCAGGGGGTTACAGGCTTGGAGAGTAATTGAAGTTGTGAGGGACATCTGGAAGTCATCTGGTCCATCTGCTCCCATCTGAAAGAGAAAACTGGGCTCCAAAAACTTGTTGGTAACACAGCTGGAAGGGCCCCCATGTGTGCTCCTTTTCCCATGGTGGGCTTTGGCTTCCCCAGGCAGGGTCAGGCTCTGCATGGGGTTGAGTCAAGCAAGCCTGGTTGGGGCAGCCCCTGGGCTGAGGGGCTGTTCCTGAGCTGGTGCTGATGCCTGGTGGGCTCTGGGACCTGCCTCATGGCCAGGGCTCCAGCTCTGGGATCTGCGTCCTGGTGCTGATGTCTGGTGGGCTCTGGGACCTGCCTCATGGCCAGGGCTCCAGCTCTGGGATCTGCGTCCTGGTGCTGATGCCTGGTGGGCTCTGGGACCTGCCTCATGGCCAGGGCTCCAGCTCTGGGATCTGCGTCCTGCTGGTGAGTGCTGGAGCTCCCTGGGACTGCCCTGTCCATGGAGCCCGTGTGCACCCAGGCCCAGCTCCCCTCCACCACCCACCCGCTGCAGGAGAGGGGCCTGCTCCAGCAGAGCATCTCCTCAGGACAGCCTCACCTCGGGTGTGAGTGACCGCCCGCACCGCACACATCCCTGCTCCCTCCGCAGCCCCAGGGCCAGGAGCCAGGACCGATGCCCCCTAAGTTCTGCTATAGCAAGAGGGACTGTGAGCAGTACCCAAGTGAGATCAGCTCCCTGCCAGGCTCTCTAACAGCTCGTCTGTTTGCCCCAGCATTCCCACAAGGGTATCTGCTCTCACTCTGGGGTACCGGGAACCTTCAGGAGTATTTATTTCAGTTGGGCAGAATTAAAACGGGATTCAATCGGATGAGTGGAAACGCTCATCAGAGCACTGTGCTGGGGTGAAGGTGCCTCCGGGGCTGCAGGGCCCGCTCCTCGGGATGATCCCAGCTGTTGCTGGGCTGTTCTTACCAAATCCTACCGAATCCTGCAGTGGTGCAGCAAGCACCAGGATCCGTTTGGCTCTTGCAGGGAATGGAGCTCCGCACCCAGATAAACAGCAGAGCATTCTGACGGGGCTTCACGCATCCTTTGGGTTAAAAGACTGAATTTTGTGGCTGAACTACACTGAGGAACTCCTGAAACGTGACAGTTTGCAGGAGCCTCTGGAGAGCTGTTTTATTCCAGGTGGACTGGAGTGCTTGGCGGTGCAAAAAGGTCTGGCATGATGGTAGGGTGAGGAGATAGGACACGTTAGCATTACATCTGAGCTGACAGGTGGAAGAAGAGATGAGATCCGGGATGCCTAGAGCAGTGTGTGGGCTTTGACCAGTATTTGGGGAGGTTTGGAAGTCTGAGGAGTTTGAATGGCTGCGGTGATGCAGAGCTGCCACGGAGACCAAGCCTGGTCCTGGGGGTGGGAATGGAAGCCCAGTGGTGGGGAAGGGCTGAATGCTGAGAGCCATGGGGAGGTGTCCCCTTGAGCAGAGCACTGTGATGGCAAGTGGTGGTAGTGCCACGCAGCGTGTTCATGTTTAGCAGGTACTGGCTACAGAGGGGGAGAAGGGCTTGAACTGCAATGGGATGTTTGCCAGGAGATTTCAGTTTCACCAGTCCAAACCATTAAAACCTTACATTATAAATGTCACAATGATGTACAAATAACACGTTAGAGTGGCTTTCCACCCCCTAGCCAGTGTTTGGATCTTTCTCGTAGCACAGGGCTGGGAGCAGCAGGATGATGATGGAGGTGAGGAGCAAAGGCCAAATGGGGACTGGAAGTGGGGAAACACAGAGGGTAAATCAAAGCAGGCCTCTGACTGGAGCTGGTGCTTGGGGGCTTTGAGAGCTTTCCCTGGGTTTCCTGTGTGAGGTTAATATGGGCAGCAGGTGCTTAGGGCTGTGATGCAGAGCAGTGCCATCAACTTCCTCTAGGAGATAAAAATGACCCCTGTTAAGGATGCCTGCTGCAGTGAGAGCAGTAAACCCTCACAGTGCCGTTGCAGTTGGGCTCACAGCCCTGCAGGGCAGTGTGCCAGCCCCTGCTTTCACCTGAGCTGGAGGTGACGCCTGCTCCCGACTCCTGCTCTGCAGCCCAGGAACTGGCAGCAGCAATCCATCTTCTGCTCTCCTGGCTCAGGACAGCCTGGGGCTCTGGGCTCCAGAGCTGGTCCTGGGGCCCCCCTTGCTCTGTCTCCTCTTTGCTGGGCCCAGCCTTAGTGATTCTGTGCTAGAGGGAGCTGGGATGGAGTTTGTTGGTAACTTCAGGTGCTTCATCCTATGAGCAGGAAATCCAGGCAGCTGCTCCATCATGCTGGCTTTCAGACGGGCTGCAATTGCACCGTTCCATGACAGTGCCACCGGGAAACACCCCTGCTCTTTCTGAGGACTAGCTCATTGAAATACAGGATGTACAAAATGGGGCGTAAAACGGTGTCAGTGCCATGACAAGGCCATCCTATTGCTTGATGGGACACTGGGGGCTGGAGCGGGCTGTCCCCCTCCTGTGATGGGGTGTACCTGCTGGGCATGTTGCCTGTGCCATCCCGTGGGGCTGTGCCAGAGGGCTTGCCAGGGCACCAATCCCAGTCCATTGCTGGGATGTACTTTCCAGACAAGCTTTTCAATCTACAGAATACATCTGCTTAGGGCTTTTAAACCCTCCTGTAATTGTTCTCATAATTCCTCTCCTTTTCTCTTTTCCCATCTTTTTGTCTCCTTCCCTTCCCTTTCTCCTTCAAGGGGTCTCTGCCTGCAGCTGCAGGGTCTCACTGGGAGTTGCTTAGCCCTCACTGTTAACAGAACAGGGGCTGCTGCTCCCCCCAGGCCCATGAGGTGCCCTCAGTGTTCCTCTGTTGGGGACGGGATGGCCTCAGAAGACCCAGGGTGAGTTTGGCACCGCTGTGGGTTCCTGGCAGGATATGAGGGGCTGGTGGCTCTGAGCAGCGAGGCCAGCACCCAGAGTGTGCATGAGTGTGACACTGAGCACCCACATCTCCTTGCAGGGACCTGGGAGCAGGCAGCAGAGCAGAGTGGAGCAGGGGGTGATGCTGTCCCGGGTGATGCTGTCCCAGGTGATGCTGCCCTGGGTGATGCTGCCCTGGGTGATGCTGTCCCAGGTGATGCTGCCCTGGGTGATGCTGCCCCGGGTGATGCTGTCCCAGGTGATGCTGTCCCAGGTGATGCTGCCCTGGGTGATGCTGCCCTGGGTGATGCTGCCCGGGTGATGCTGTCCTGGGTGCTGCTGCCCTGGGTGATGCTGTCCCAGGTGATGCTGTCCCAGGTGATGCTGTCCCAGGTGATGCTGCCCTGGGTGATGCTGCCCTGGGTGATGCTGTCCCAGGTGATGCTGTCCCAGGTGATGCTGCCCCAGGTGATGCTGTCCCAGGTGATGCTGCCCTGGGTGATGCTGTCCCAGGAGGGAAGCAGCGCTACAGCAGTCACACTGCTCTGACATCATGCCCCGCTGCTGGGCTGGTTCCAGGGATGTGTTTTCTGGATAGTGATGTGTCCCAGCTCTCAGCTTGTCCCTTCCCACATGTTCTCTGTGCATCCAGCTGCTCGCCGCAGCTATGTCGGTACAACGATATTTCCCTTTCTCCATCATCATCGAGCTGTGATCTCCGAGTGCTTCACACTGGGCAGGCCCTGGGACAGAGGAGGTGACAGACTCGCTGTGCTTTGCTCCTGTCTTTGGGGAGCTGCAGGTTATGTCCCTCAGCTCTCCTGTAGTAACTTCACCATCACCTCCTGCTGCCTGTCTCTGTGTTGCTCCACTGCCCTGCAGACTGTCTGTGCCATGTCAGTGCTGTCTTGCTCCATGCAGCCGGTGCTGGTGAGTGCTGGGCTGGAGCCCAGATGTCATTCCAGCCACCTCGGGGAGGCTCTGCCCACTCTGCAGGTCATGCCAGGGATTAAACAGGCATTTGACAGTGTGAGAGATAGCGCAGCAACAGCAGTAATGATATCCTGGCGCCTTTGCATGTGGAATGGCACAGTCTGGCATGAATGGTGGGAGCGGTACTGGGCAACCAGCAATGAACAGATCCGTGTGGGATCACATGGCAGAGATGAATGGGCTGAATTAGTGAGGCCTGGAGATGGTCTTGTATGCAGAGAGGCTGGAAAGAATAGGATTGAACAAGAAGGATGTGATTTAATACGACCATTGGATACCAGAGAGGAACTCTTCATCAGGGACTACAGCGATAGGACAAGGGGTGATGGGTTCAGACTGAAAGAGGGGAAGTTCAGGTTGGAGATAAAGGCAGAAGCTCTTCCCTGTGAGGGTGCTGAGGCGCTGGTACAGGGTGCCCAGAGAAGCTGTGGCTGCCCCATCCCTGGCAGTGCTCAAGGCCAGGTTGGACACAGGGGCTTGGAGCAAGCTGCTCCAGTGGAAGGGGATGGAGCTGGATGATCTGAAGGTGCTTTCCAGCCCAGCCCAATCTGTGGTCCTGTGATTTGTTTGCAGGAGCCACAGAACTGGTGGTCTGTTCGGAGCAGGATGGATGCTCCCGTTCACCGTGTGCCCTCCCTGCAGTGATCCCCTCGTGTTTCCCCCAGTGCTGCAGATCCCCCTTCATGTACAGGGTGGCAGATGAGCAGGCAGAGCTGGGCCTGTCCATGTTGACTGTGCTCCTCAGCGTGGAGCACAGAGCAGTGCCGAGCCCAGGCAGGGCACAGCGATGCTGTGTGTGCTGAAGGGACTCAATGGATAGGTTCAGTTTTGCCAGTGCAGAGCGTTTAAAGCTGGCTCAGGGCTCACTCACAGCACAAAGAGCACTGAAATGCTGAGCTGTAAAGGGAGTCATTGCTGTTCATCAGGAGCCTGCGGAGCTCCCTGGGCAAGAGCAGCCTGTGCCCAGCCCCTGGGCACACACGGATGCTACTGGCCATGGTATGAGAGGTCCTGCTCACAGGAGTTACATGAGGGATGCTACAGCTCCTGTCAGCTGGTGTGGGAATCTCTAAGCAGGAGAAACCTGCCTGTGTGGGGGCAGGCTGTTCTGGCTTGTGCTGCAGGGATTTATACCCTCTGAATTAACCTGGCCTCCCACCGGTGAGCGTGCAGGCTGGCCTTCAGGTCTCAATTCAAACTACATCACTCAAGCCTCAGAGCAGGAAACAGATGCCCTTCCAACCCAACCCATTCCGTGAGTCTATGGCAATCCCACTTTTGACCTGCTTCTCCCAAACAAATGTCCTAATGCAATGGTTGGAAGGCACCTTAAAGCTCCTCCAGCTCCAACCCCTGTCATGGGCAGGGACCCCTTCCACTGGAGCAGCTTGCTCCAAGCCCCTGTGTCCAACCTGGCCTTGAGCACTGCCAGGGATGGGGCAGCCACAGCTTCTCTGGGCACCCTGTGCCAGCGCCTCAGCACCCTCACAGGGAAGAGCTTCTGCCTAAGAGCTCAGCTCAGTCTCCCCTCGGGCAGTTCAAGCCATTCCCCTTGGCCTGGCCCTACAGGTCAAAACCCCCAGGACTTGGAGACTTTCATTACAGTTCTTGTCTCCCTGCCTAGAGATCAGCCCTGGTTTGGCTCTGCTTAGGACAGTGCGAACTCTTGGCTGAGGTGCTGTTTGGGGGGGTCGTTGGTTACACCTCCAGGCCATCAGCTGCAGCTCCCCCCAGCTTCCTCCTGCTCCATGGCATGCACACCCAGCCGCTTCCCAGCAGAGACTGGGCATGGCACGGGCACTGCTGCAGCTCTGCTGCTCCATGGGAAGCTCAGGCAGGCTTCCAGGAGAGCCCAGGGTGGGGAGAGGTGCCCTTCATGAGGCCAGGCTTCAGCCCCAAATGTCTGATGTTTTCAGTGTGTTGTGTCTTGTTTTAATGCTTATGTGGCTCATAACCAGTGAGCAGAAGAAACTGCCCTGTCAGGCTGCCAAGGGACCCCTGGAGCTCTCTGCTGTGGTCCATATGGAACGACCCTGTGCTGAAGTGGTGATGGGATCATCGCGGCCGTTTCAGTGATGCAGCATTTATTACACATTTTTATAAGGCTCCCGAGCTATGGGATCTGCATCCTAAATAGGAGCACGCGTTATGGCTTGGCATGAAATTGCTAATACTGCTGGAACTGAGCACTGCTGACACCAGGCAGCAATCTCGGCTGCTGTAACGTGCTGTTGTTCCCCATTTATGGAGCTATTACTTTATGGTGGGTAGCAGTCTCACCGGTGGCATTTACTGAGCTGGGCTGCTGGTAGGAAAGGATTCCTTTCAGCCTGTTTTAATCTTTCTGTTCAGATCCCTTCCAGGCTGAAATTTCCCAGGTTTTTCATTGCTTCTGGCTCAGTTTCAGCTAAAATGGACTAGAATTTTTGAAATGAAGCAAGGTGAAGGAAAAATGGTGGCAATATGTGTAGATGTGCTTTTAAAAAGCCCCAGCATTATAGAAAGCTCATATTTTACATGGGTGTTAGCAGCAAAGCAGGTAGGTGACAGTGAGTGCTTCAGAGGGGGTGAATTCTGATTTTGCATGCTAGCAGGGATTAGACAAACTGGGGTTTGTAGCTGTGTGTGTGTTGGGGAATGGCAGTCTCTCAGTCCGTCTCTAAGTGCTGCTGTGGTCAAGCTCATCCCTCTGCAGAGGGCTCTGCCTTGGCTTCACTCCCCCTCTCCTGCAGTCACTTGCTGGTCCTCGCCCCAGCCAGCACCAGGAGGCTTAGGGTGAGCTGCAGATGGAAGGTGGCCTTGGTGACTGCCAGCACTGTGCCGTGCCCCAGCCTGCCCGTTCTGGCTCCACCAGCTCCTGCTGGTGCTGTGACTCAAGCCTGCGGGGCAGAGGTTGGGTCAGTGGCAGACAGCCCTTTCCTAACCCACCCCAAACAGGCTGGAAGCTGCCTGCAGCTCAAGAGCCCTGAGAGTGAGATCCCTCCATGGGAGCCTGGGGACCTGCGGAAGGGTGCAGTTACCTCTCCTGGTCTGGTCCTGCGTGGCTCTTAGCTTGCAGGCTGTGGCAGTAGTGGCAGGTTAGGAGTTGGTTTGTCCTGCAGCATCCTTGCACAGAGCTGCTCAGGTTCTATCGCAGGCCTGAGAACTGCACCTTCACTCAACAACCTGAAAACGGTCTCTGTAGGCACTGCAGGGTCCTTGCCCTCAGCCCCTGCCCCAGCACTGCCTCTGGGCTGACTCCAGCTCTGGGGACATGGCTCCTTATGGCCTCTGCTGTGCTGTGGTTTCTCCCATCCCTGTGACCAGAGTCCGCTCTTGTATTGCTCCAGCACTTCCCCAGCCATGGCTCAGCTACATCCCCCTTCTATGTGGAACATACCTGCTGCAGCTTATGGTCACCTGTGGGTTCTTGTGGACTGCTTCACCAGCAGGAAAAGGAAATGGGAACTCCAAAGTCCCCTTGTTTTCCTCCTACAGTTTCATTTAAGGTATCTTCATCCTCTGAGATCTTCTTGCACGCTGACTGCCAGGCACATCTCACTCTTTCCATCAACTCTTCCTCCTAATCCGATTCACATATTCAAGAACCTGGTCTAAAATTCAATCAGATCCCCTTTCCAGTTGCCTAATATACTCCAGCTGAGGTTTTGTTATTGGAATATATTAAATTATGTTGTTCTTTTGCATTTCTTAAAGGTGCAGTTGTAGTTTCTCCTTTTTTCCCCCAAATGAATAACTGCACATCCTCAAACCCACGTGCCCAGGACTGCGGTGAGCTGAGCGCAGTGTTTGCTCATTCACTGTCCCTGTAGAGAGCAAGGGCTGACACGCTGTTCAGTGAAGTAATGTTTCCCGACAGCCTTAAACCCAGTTATTCTGCTGCTGGCTAATTTGCCTGCTGGGGTGAGGCATAACTCAGAGGGTATCAGTTGTGCTGGCAGATAACCTGCTGGTACATGCGGTGATTCCGGCTTTGCTGTTTAGATGCAGGCTTAGTCCCTACACCAGCTTCTCCACCTTTAGGGGGGGATCTTGTGGAAGGGAAGGGCACAGGGCTGGAGTGGTTTGTAAACCTGTAGTTCATGGGTTTGGGGTGAGGAAACAGCCTTGGCTGGCACTGCTGCAGGAGGAATTTATCACACCAAAATCTGAATGCTTAGTCAAAGACAAAGAACAGATACTGTGGTGACAATCCACTTGAAGAATTACAGCTGCTGATAAGCAGCATCTTCCCCTCAGTTAAATTCCAGTTTGTGTGTTTATAATCTGCTTATCTAAATCCCCCATGTACTTGCAATGGAGGATGGCATTCTGCCTCACTTCCCGTCCTAAACTGATGCGCAGCGCCGCCACGCACGGGGAAGCAGCTCTCGGCACTCACCCCAGCCATGGCAAACCCCTTCAACAGGGAAGCTATTGGCCCTGAGCCTTTCCCTGAGCGGCACTGGGAGCCCTGCTCGCTGCTGCAGGTCCCAGAGCTCTGCCTGAAGGGAGCCGCTGCAAGCACCAGTTACTGCCCGGAGCTGGACCATAGCGGCTGATGGCGCAGGAGGGCACAGACTGACTGCAGGTGACCTGGGGGATCCCCAGAATCACAGAACCCCAGCCTCGTTTGGGTTGGAAGGGACCTCAAAGCTCCTCCAGCTCCAACCCCAACCCCTTCCACTGGAGCAGCTTGCTCCAAGCCCCTGTGTCCAACCTGGCCTTGAGCACTGCCAGGGATGGGGCAGCCACAGCTTCTCTGGGCACCCTGTGCCAGCGCCTCAGCACCCTCACAGGGAAGAGCTTCTGCCTAAGAGCTCAGCTCAGTCTCCCCTCGGGCAGGTTCAAGCCATTCCCCTTGGCCTGTCCCTACAGGCCCTTGTCCCAAGCCCCTCTCCAGCTTTCCTGCAGCCCCTTTAGGCACTGGAGCTGCTCTCAGGTCTCCCCATTAGGAGCCTTCTCTTCTCCAGGCTGGTCATACAAGGATAGGGATTGCCGTGTGGCATCAGGGCACTGATCAGAACCGTGTTGCTCTGGGACCTGTGGCTTTCTGTTTCTTGACTGCTGTGCCTGAGATCTGCTTGGGGTGACACATCCGTGCCACTGCAGCAGGGAGCTCTGCCGTGGCTGGGGTGCCAGACCTGCTGCTTCCTTCGTTGGGTCTTGAGTTTCCCTGGTGCCTCTTGTCTCTTTGTGATTGGCAGTCAGGAGGAGGGACAGGCTGATGTGGAGTCTGCAGAGACCTGCAGTACAGGAGATGCATGTTGGGTGGTGGTAGATATCACCCTTCCATGGGACCTGCCCTAAATATGGTGTCATGTTGGAACAGAGGGATCAGGGTAGTGGCAGAATCACTGGAAGTGTTCACAAACAGCGTAGCTGAGTCCCTCAGTGACACGGGTTAGTGGTAGCCTAACAGGACCCAGTTGGTTCATTTCTGTTCTGTTCCATTCCAGGTAGAAATTGGCATACCCAGGTGCCAGAGCTGTGCGAGCACCATCAGAGTGGGAGCACTGGTTGCTGTAAGAGGCTGGCGTGGATAAGGAGGGGAGGCACGGGTGTAAAAAGCTCCAGTCTGGAAAATGTGCTGCAGGGAAAGGCAGAGCAGCGACACATGAGTGCTGGAGAAGGGAATGGGGGAACAAGGCAGTGTGTGTAGGGGGATGATGCCCTACCTGGCAGCAGGAGAAAACATAATGTGGGAGAGCTGGACCCTTGGGAAGTGGCTCCACAAAGGCTGAGGCAATGATGAGAATCACTGCATCCCATGGAGAAGTGTTCCTGGGACACATCCCCACTGGAACCAGGGTCTGGGCAGGGTCCTGTGCTTGGGGCACTGCTGTTCCCACTGCTGTCAGTGTCACCCACCCCACAGAGTTGTGCAGCACACAGCATGAATCACTGCGTGGTGACACAGGGATCGGGGACATACAGAGACTCCTGCCTGGCCAGAGCATGTGGAAGCTGGATCCGTATTTTACAGTGCTGTGAAAGTGCACACACATTTATATATGCACATATAATGTATATATAAATGATTGATGGTTGCTTGCCCTTTAGAATCCATGATTCAGGTTTTAGGGAGCATGTGCATCTTTTTTTATCATCACTAAATCTTAGTCCTCTTAGCCCTCTTAGATTTACACTTGCTGCATGTGCAGTTCCCCAGTAAAGGTGAACTCAGCAGGTCTCATGTGTCTGGTAACGGTGCACACTGGATAAAACACCCCGTGTTAAATGGTTTTCCTCATGGAGAACATGGCAGAGTGCAGAGGTGAATGTACCTGAGCAGTGACCTGAATGTACAAGAGCAATGGGAATGCATAAGGGCTGAATGGGACAGAAGGCGTTTAGTAGGAAAAACTCAAGTTTTGGTCTTGTGACTGATCTTTAGTCTTCCCTCCAGTGTCCTTGGCATGAGAAGCAGAGTCTGAAGCTTTACTGAGGATGTGAAGCTGGTGCTGAGGAGGACTGGGTTACTAGGAAGAATCTGAAGTATGGGAAAACTCAAAAGAGTGAGCTTTAAATCTGTATTTAAAAGATAAACCCCAAAATTTCTTCTGTGAGCTCGAAGTTGCTTTTCTCTTAGAATCATAGAATAGAATCATAGGAACATAGAAGCAATAAAGGGAAATATTTGGCAGCGTTAATCAGATGTGGGCCGGTGTCTGTTGTGAAGATGAGTGCTCACAGTTGTACAACATCCCCTAAGACCTTACTTAAAACACTGTGCGCTGTTCATTGTGACAGATGAACAGGAACCAGAGCAGAGGGGGCTGATGCAGGCCACAGGACACGGGGTGACCGTACTGGGAACAGGCTTCCCCTGGCACCCCGGACCCTGCCCCAGCACATCTGTAGAGCACACACAGGGGAAAGTCACAATATGGAGTGAATGGTGAGGAGCAGGTTACTGGTGAGCAGAGCTCCCTGAGATGAAGGCTGTCCATTAGCATTTCCATTAACCACCGGTGGATTATCCCTCATGAGCTCGTCTAATCCCTTCTTGAAACCCTGTCTGCTCTTGGCATCTGTAGCATCCTGCGCCACTCAGTCTCTCAGCTGAGCAAAACGGCGTTTCCTCCTCGTGTTAAACTCCGTGTCCCTGCCCTCTCCATTACTACAAACATTCTGGAGATTGGGCTCGTTTGTCCTGGAGAACTGGAGACAGAGCTGGGAATAAGCATCCAAAAAGGGCAGAACTAACACAAGCGAGAGACAATGTTGGCACAGGTGCCAATTGATATATGATGCCACACATCAGTGTGGATCTGGCAAGGATTTGACCCCTGGAGCTTCAAGGGCGGTTCTCCCCATAGGAGCATCTTTATCCTTTGATTCCTTGAGGAGTCAGACTTGGCATCTTCGGTGCTCAGTGCAGAGGTTTCTGCCTTTTCAGCCCTGACAGGTTTTCTGTTTGGGATGTTTCTGAAGAATGACACCAGTTTTTAGGCTTTCTGCACATTATTCTTCTAACTCAGCTCTAGTTCTGTGTTGTGTTCTCTATTTAACAGAACATTTAACAAATGATCTGTCCTGGGCTTTCTCATTTAACTACAACTTTGCCTTCTTGGCGGAGGGCTGGAGCACCTTTGGCTGAGAGAGCTGGGCTGGGGCAGCCTGGAGAAGAGAAGGCTCCTGAAGGGGAGACCTGAGAGCAGCTCCAGTGCCTAAAGGGGCTGCAGGAAAGCTGGAGAGGGGCTTGGGACAAGGGCCTGTAGGGCCAGGCCAAGGGGAATGGCTTGAACCTGCCCGAGGGGAGACTGAGCTGAGCTCTTAGGCAGAAGCTCTTCCCTGTGAGGGTGCTGAGGCGCTGGCACAGGGTGCCCAGAGAAGCTGTGGCTGCCCCATCCCTGGCAGTGCTCAAGGCCAGGTTGGACACAGGGGCTTGGAGCAAGCTGCTCCAGTGGAAGGGGTCCCTGCCTGTGGCAGGGGTTGGAGCTGGAGGAGCTTTAAGGTCCCTTCCACCCAAACCATTCCATGATTCCTTGCTTCTTATAACCTTACATGCCCTGCTATTATTGAAGTACTTCTATTTTCCTTCTTGACAGGCAGTATGTGTCCGAGCATCCAATAAGCTGACTCAAGATAGCCTCTAGGACTCAAGCAAAGGTTTTACTTTTAATGGTCCTTTTTAGTTTCTTACCAACATGAATTTCTAGGAATTTAGAGGCCCTGTGCTTTAACTGAGCACAGAGGCAAACAACTGATCACCTCCCATTGCATCTACAACAGTACACCCTATTGGGGTCACTGTTAAGTAATGACTCTTAATGAATGCGATGATGAGCTATAGCATGTTCCCAGGTACTGCAAGGTCAGGAATGCATCTTCCTGCAGCCCATTCCCTGCCTGGCTGCTCCGCTGGCCCTGCTAAAATCCAGTCTGTGGTCTCGGGTGTTTGCTGTGTTTGGGCACAGCTCAGGGGTGAGGCTCATTGCCCTGTGCTCAATGACCTCACTGCTCTGGGGTATCACCAGGGTGCCTGGCCTGTGGTCCTGGGCCTCCTGCTGGAGCATCAGCCCAGGACAAGCCTGCCCTCATTGCTGGCCCAGGCCACTTGTTCACCTGATGTAGCTGAAAGCCATCTTTGCACTGAGGCACCTCCTCCCCACCAGTGCTGGCTGTGTTAGCGTTCCCTGTTGCGTCTTTCTTCCCCTGCCTTCCCCGTGCATCCATTGTACCAATATTAAAACCAGGATTCTGGGTCTCCTCTCTCCCCTCTCAGGCCTCCAGCTCCAGTGCAGAGGAACAGATGCACGGGTTCGGGGTGTCTGCAACTGCTCCCCATGGATTTATACCTGACTTTTGCCAGCTTCTGTCTGCTCTCTTTATGGCTTCACCCCTACAGCATGAGGCAGCCCGAAAAGCAGGGGCTTGTCTGTATATGCCAGCTTTCCTAACCTTTAGCTGAAAGCTCTCCTATAACCTGTTTGTGTTAAAACCCAGCAGCTTGCTTCCACTGAGATTCAGGTTTCCTGTGCCTCTCCTGCCCGGGAATCCTATTGTCAGAGTATTCCCCAGTCTCTAATCACTGCACATCCTTCTCTTCTCTCAGCCATGCAGTGGGATTTACCTCCCTGCTCCCATCTGGCTTCTGCAGGAGATACTGAGGGCCTCCACCACAGGATCCTTCCCGGTGTGTCCACATATCGCATGAGGTCTGTGGTCTTACCTGTGTTTCACAAACGTGGTCATCCCTGCGACAACCACACTGAGCCCTCACTCTGTCCTTGGCCTTGTCTGGCAGCACTTCCCCTTTCTGAGCCTTATTCCTTTCTGCCATGAGGCTTGCCCCTCTCTTTTCAGCAGCACCAGGGCTGCTCAGAGGGATTTCAGCTCTTCTCCTCAGCCTCCATAGCCATGGCTGCGCCTGCCCCTTTGCCAGACCTGCTCCTCACCCAGTGATTTCCTTGACTGCTGACTCAGCACCTTAGATCCCTGCAGGGCTTCGGTTTTAATGCTGTCAGTGGTGCCTTTGCTCTTGAAACCTTGGATGCTCGTACTCTGTGCCTCTTGCCTCATGCAGAGCTATAGCTCACGTGCACAGCTTGTCACCAGAACTCCTTCTGGCACCAGATTTGGGGTTCGACTTCCCAGACTTGGCGCTCCATAATAGACTCAACCTGCAAGACTGGAGTGGCTCTGAGCAAGCGGCTCATCTGCAGGATGAAGCTGGTGCTAAGCAAGCTGAGGAGCCACTCTGCAGCGCAGAAGCTGTGCATTTGGAACAGAATGGGGCTTTCCTGTGTGTGCTCCACGTTCCCAAGCACGCATTCCTGTTTTGTTTTCTGGGATGACACTTGCAAGCTTTCCACCTGGTCCCAAGCCATGATGCTGTGTTATCTGGGGGTGAAATGTGTTGCACTGTCTGTGCTGATACCCTGAGTACCTCTGCCGTCCAGCCCTGCAGAAAGGACTGCACCACCCCTTGTCCTACAGGGGACCTTCTTGTCAGGAGCTTTGGTAGATCTGAGCTGCTCGGGGTTAGTGCTGGAGACCTCAGTGATGGTGTTTTCTGCACAGTCACTGCCACGCTGAGAGGCGAGGGACAAACCGGTGGGTCCATCTCTGGTGCCACTGGTCCCAGTGCTGCCTGCTGCAGCCTTGTCTTTGCTGAAGCTTGTGATCCCGAAAATGGAGCACCAGGAAGCGCTGGGGCTGGGGTCAGGTCCCGTATGAAGGTCACCCCGCTGCTGCGGGGAGCGCTGGATACCACCACACCTGCAGGAGCTGCACATCCGCAGTCAGACTTGGTGGTGGCAGCAAGGCAGAGGATGTTCCTGGTGCCTGTGTGCTGCAGGTGTCCCAGCAACCTGTCCTGCCCTCACATGGGCTCCCTTTGTTCTGGAATACAGATGTGGAGTAAATGGGAATCAGTGACAAAGAATCCCCTTGATGTGACATTTGGCACAGGCACATCCTCCCTTCCAAGGGAACACACCTGAGGACCAGTTTGAGCTCCAGGGACATGGCAGTTATGAACATTCCTCCTCGTCCTGAGACGAATCCCCCTGGACCACCAGTGGGGCAGGGCTGTGCTTGGGAAGGGGAAGCAGCAGCAGCTCCATCCGTGGGGGAAGGACCCACCCAGCACCTGCAGCACTGGGGTGGAATAAGCTGCCCCAGGAGCATGGCTCTCCATAGGCAGTGCTTGGACACAGCAGTCCCAGGGTTAAGCTACACCTGTGGTTGCTGTGTGGGTGAAGGAGAAGGGCTGCTTTAGCTGCTGACCACCAGGGACCTGGGAGGCGAGGGGTGGGACACTCATCACACCCTTTGCCTGTTGCTCTGTCTCTGAGGCAGAGGCAGGCACAGGGTGAGGCTCATGAGTGCTCTTGAGGACACCATCAGTGACAGAGCAGCTCTGCAGTCTAGGGTAGCTCAAAATTGACCTCTTTGAAGACTCTGTAGAGCAGAATGCCTGAATGGGGCTCATCACACAGAAAGTTGTGTTTGTGTCCAGGTGAGCAGTTTCTGTCCTCCACGTTCTTCCCTGTTTTGCTTTATCCAAGCAATAATATGGAAAACAAAACAGGGAAAGCAGGACCACAGTTGTTCCCAGACCTCTCTTTTCCTGGAGATGGATGCTGGCAGCTCCAGGCAGCTGCAGACACGGTCTCAGTGTGGCCGCTGTGCTCATGGTGCCTCCCCATCCCACCTGCTGCCCTGGGCTGCAGCTCCAGCAGCTCCAGCTCTCCCTGATGAAGGTTCACCATGCCCTAGACAAACACCCATACCACAGAACCCGGGGAAAACATTACCCAGGACTGTGTCCTACAGTGTTACGGAAAACATCAGCATTCCCACGCTGCCAGCCCTTTGGGAAGAAATCTTTCCCTCTGTGCCACACAGCTCAGCAGTTGTCTTTCATCAGTCTTTGGGCAATTAAAGTTTTAATGAATCCCAGCCTGGTTTGTGTTGAAGGGACCTTAAAGCTCCTCCAGCTCCAACCCCTGCCACGGGCAGGGACCCCTTCCACTGGAGCAGCTTGCTCCAAGCCCCTGTGTCCAACCTGTCCTTGAGCCACTGCCAGGGATGGGGCAGCCACAGCTTCTCTGGGCACCCTGTGCCAGCGCCTCAGCACCCTCACAGGGAAGAGCTTCTGCCTCAGAGCTCAGCTCAGTCTCCCCTCGGGCAGGTTCAAGCCATTCCCCTTGCCCTGTCCCTACATCCCTTGTCCCAAGCCCCTCTCCAGGTTTCCTGCAGCCCCTTTAGGCACTGGAGCTGCTCTCAGGTCTCCCCTTCAGGAGCCTTCTCTTCTCCAGGCTGCCCCAGCCCAGCTCTCTCAGCCTGGCTCCAGAGCAGAGCTGTTCCAGCCCTCAGAAAGAGCAGTTACCAGCCAGATGTGGGTCCAAGTGACACAAGGAGATGGCTGCAGCCATCCTGGAAGTCCCCCTGAGGCCATGTCCCAGGCTGGAGCTGGTTTTCATGCTCAAACACGGAATAGTTTGGCCTCAGCTTTCCCAGTGAAGTGCTTTCCAGCCCAAGCTTCGAAGCTGCTCTTTGTGTGGTGCCTGAGCAGGGACTTTGCTGCCAGGGCTGCGATGTTCCTGGGATGATCAGTGAGGCCCTGCTCAGCTCCATCCCTCTGATGTATGCTCTGGTGCCTCAGCCCCGCTCCCTGCTGCTCCCTCAGCACCTCCTGCCCACCCGGTGTCACAGCAATGGCTGTGGCTCCTCTCTCCGCTCTACAAGGAGAGGGAAAGGAGGGCAATGGAGCAGCCAAGGGGCAATGCCCTGCTCGCTCTGCCAGTGCAGTGGGAGCACCATGCAAAGTCGCTGTCTTTCCTGGAGCGGGGGCATGTCCCAGGGCCCCTCACACCAAGGGCTGCTTCCCCAGTGTGGCTGCAGGGATGGTGTGATTGATGTCCCTGGCCCTTTCTCCCTCTGGGACATTCTGAGCTGTGCTCTGGCAGTACAGGAGATGCTTCTGTGCAAGTCCCAGTTCTTTCACCTTGGTTTCACAGTATGGTAGAGATTGGAAGGGACCTCAAAGCTCATCCAGTCCAATGAGCAGGAACCCCTAGATAAGGTTACACAGGAACGTGTCCAGGCGGGTTTTGAATGTCTCCAAGAAGGAGACCCACAACCTCCCTGGGCAGCCTGTCCAGTGTTCGTCACCTCACTGAGAAGGGTTAAGTGGAACCTCTTGTGTTCCAGTTTGACCCATTGCCCCTTGTCCTTCATTGTTTGCCACTGGAAGAGCCTGGCTCCATCCTCGGACACTCCCCCTTTATATATTATATACACTAATAAGGTCACCCCTCACTCCAAGAGACCCAGCTCCCTCAGTCTTTCCTCATAAGGGAGATGCTCCACTCCCTTCATCATCTTAGTTGCCCTGCGCTGGACTCTCTCCAGCAGGTTTCATTCTTTACCAGCTCCAGGTGGTTCCAGTCACTTCTGGACTCAGCCATGGCTCTGTCCCAGCCCCTGTTCAGTGATTCAGGGGCTATTGGGCAGAAGAGGGGGTATCATTTGGTCAAACTATTTAAATTCATCATCAGAAGAGAGTTGGGAAGTATCTTACAGCTGGGGCCACTGAGGCAGAGGATGAGGGATCTGGGAGGAAGGGATCCATTTGGAAACTGTATTTCCAGCAGCAAGGACAAAGAGGGGGATGACCTATGGCAAGCCACAGCATCCGCTAAACAGAGCTCAGAGTAACGATGGTCGTGTTTGGAATAGAAGTACTGGGATGTTTGTGGTGCCTCTGGGAGCAGACTTTGAGGAGCTGCAGATTTAACCGGCTGAAGGCGGTTTCAGCATCACCGATGCTGGTTTCTCAGAGGTGGTTTCTCAGAGCTGCGCATCTCTGGCTGAGGGGTGTGTGAGGAGGGGGCCTTCAGGCTGAAGAACCTGGGAAGCGCACGAGGGAGAACTCGGAATTGGGCTGATAAAGTTGTTCGTGGGTGAGCTGACCAAGAGATGACACGGTTTTCCTTTGGGAAAAGCTAATGCAGTGCAGGGAGTCAGCTGCAGGCTTCTGGTTAATAAAATAATGGGAACGGTAATGAGCTCAGCTAAGAGACTCTGCAAAAGGAGTGCTCAGCATCGCCATCTCTACTGGTGCATGCCCGTGCTTATCCTGGTGTTCTTGATGAGCTGGGATGGGTTTGGAAAGCTCCGTGCATGCAGCCTGTTGTTGTGTCTGTAACGTATGGCGTGGTTAAAGAGGTTTAAGGAGGATGTAGGTGCTGCAGCAAGCAGCACGATGGTACCACAAGTGAAGTGTGTGGCAAACAAATAGGATGTGATGTCCTGCTGAGGTGTTCGGGCTCTGGGTACAGAGCATGAGATGGATGAGGGTCTAGAGGGTGGAAGGAGGGGGCTGCACTATGGAACATCCTTGTTACCTCAGTCTCCCTGCACCGCCTTGCTGTGAGCTGATTACTTCTCCCATGACCTGACCCTTCCTGGGCTGATGTGCTGGTCCTTACTGGTAAGGGGGGTGAGAGGATGGGGGTGCCATGTCCCCCCACTGCATCCAGTAGCTCAGTGCCTTCAATGGAGAACCTGGATGGTTTAGTGAACTCCTGGTAAAAAGCACAGGGTGCAAGTTGTGTGGGACCCGCTGTGTTTGGTGGGAGCTGCCTAGGCTTGCGAAGGGTTGGATGCAGCGGGTCAGGGGAAGGGGCAGCAGCTGATGGCAGCAGAGCAGCTTGTGCACAGTCAAGGCTGAGGAGCCTTGGTTTTACTGACAGCACTGGAGAGCTGCTGCGGGTGTCAGCCTCTGACAGTGTGACAAGAGCTGCAGGATCTTGAGGACAGGCGTTTGATGATGGTGCCAAAGTCTCAGCTCATTCTCGCTGTGGCTCTTGCTCCAGCTGCCTGTATCCATCTAAAGGGCTTTCCCAAGGTAACATCAGTGGAGGCAGAAGGTGTCAAGCTGAGGGTTGTGGAGCCAGTGCTGCTGGAGTAACGAGATCTACCTCAGTCTTCTGTCCCTGTGGAGCTGCCGGGGCACATGGGGAGGACCTCCGAGAAAAGGTCCCTCTGGACCTCTACTTCTGCTCAGTGCCTGGCCATACGTGGGGAGGTGGAGGTGTGAGTATTTGTTCAGGAGGAATGGAACGTGTTCCCCAAGCCCAGTTGCACACAGCAGATGCTGGATGCCATGTGTGGGCATGTGTAGGTTTTGACTGAGACGTGCATAAGGACTTGTCAACCAGAATGTTAAAGGTTTCGTAGACACAGGCTCTGCAAATTATTTCCTTCTTCCCCGAGTAGCTCCTGCCTCAGAGTGGGGATGGGTTCCATCACCTCGAGGAGCTGCAAAGCCATGGACCTCCTGGGTTCGGGAGGTTTATGGTGCCTATGTAAGGAGGGGCTGTTCGTCATCTGTCACTCCTGGGTGACACTGACAAGGAGAGATTCTGGAATGGTTCTTCTTTTTCACAGAGCAAAGGTTTTGAAATGGCTTGTGAAGATCCACCTGGACCCTTGCCTCCATCCCCAGTGAGGTGGGAGCTTTGGGAATCCTCTTGCAGCTCCCTTTAAACACCATCTGATGCAAACTCGTCCTGCGCCTTGAGCAGAGCCTGTGACTCGTTTCATCTGCCAGGAGTGAGGTGCATGGTAATGCATGGCTGCTTTGCGAGGCTTATAGACAGGTTGTCCAAGCTCCCAAGCACTGGGATCTTGCAGGATAGGCAGGATTAGAGGCATAATATTCAAAAATCCTGTTCCACTCTTTGCCAACTGCTAAAACTAGATTTTGTCTTTTCAGTGAACTCTCAGATGTGTTGGAGGTGCCCAGTGATGCAGAACACTTGCAGCTGTCAGGGTAGAGAGGCACGGATCCCGCCACCAGTGGGATGCTTCCCGGGCTGGGATGCACACGTAGAGCCTTCAGGAGGGAATCAATAGCTGTGATTATACCAAGGGAGACAAACCCTCTTAATGAATCGTCTCTGTCGGGTTTCCAGTTCCGCCCCGTTCTCCAGCGCGTCGGCAAGGCTGCGGCAGAGGCAGGCGGGGGTGTTGGTGTTTGGGGGTTACTTCAGCATCCCCATGGATCATCGCAGTGACGCCTCGGGGAGGATGCTGCCTGCAGGAGCTCTCCCTCCTGGCTGCCGCTTTGGCAGCGCCGCAGCGTTACCAGGCAGCGGCTCTCACTCCAGCTTCCACAGCATCTCGTAGGGCATGAGAGCCGGCACTGCCTGGCCTCTGCCAAGGGCTTTCCTGGGCAGGCACTGGCTCTGTGGCTCATGTCCCATGCTCTTTCCCATGTGCATCCTCCCTGTGCTACAGCAGGAGCAGCCCCCAGCTCCCACTGCTCCTGAGAGATGCCCTGACCCACGCGAGGGCTCCGTGGCTCCAGCTCCATGCGCTGGTGCAGGCACTCCGAGGAGGAGCAGGAAGGTGAGAGGCTGCTGTCCTCCTGTTGCCTCCCTGTTCCCGAGCAGTGGGGATCTGGCACTAGCTGGCTCCCATCAGTGGGTGCTGTGCTGGTCGCATGGAGCTGGGCAGAGATGATCTGAGAGCAGACGTTTCACAGCAGACTGCACAGCCAAGCTGCATGAGCCCTGCTCTAGCAGCAACCAGTCTGTGCACGAGCACTGGCAGCCGGCCCCAGAACCAGCCCAGGTCTGCCTCATCACCCAGCCTGGAGTGCATGGGGGTCCTGCTCTGCTCCAGCAATGAGGCAGAAAGCTCTCCATGCCAGAAACTGCCTCCTGAATTCTGGACAGCCTGGAGAAGAGAAGGCTCCTGAAGGGGAGACCTGAGAGCAGCTCCAGTGCCTAAAGGGGCTGCAGGGAACCTGGAGAGGGGCTTGGGACAAGGGCCTGTAGGGACAGGCCAAGGGGAATGGCTTGAACCTGCCCGAGGGGAGACTGAGCTGAGCTCTTAGGCAGAAGCTCTTCCCTGTGAGGGTGCTGAGGCGCTGGCACAGGGTGCCCAGAGAAGCTGTGGCTGCCCCATCCCTGGCAGTGCTCAAGGCCAGGTTGGACACAGGGGCTTGGAGCAAGCTGATCCAGTGGAAGGGGTCCCTGCCTGTGGCAGGGGTTGGAGCTGGAGGAGCTTTAAGGTCCCTTTAACCTAAAGCAGGCTGGGGTTCTGTGATGCTATGCCTGAGCAGGCAGTTGGACTGGATGCCTCCGAGGTCCCTGCCAGCCACAACCATTCTGTTTGATTCCATGAATCAGGGGAAGTTTTAGAAGTGCCGAAGCTGCTATTTTCTTGCTGGAGCTGAAATCGTTTCCATCAAGCCCGGTCTATTTCTGTAGCTGTCAGCCACGCTTGTAGTAACAATTTGAAACTCCAGAACAGCAAAACCATCTCTTCCAAAGGACACATAGTAAGCGCCACTGGAGAAGCTGTCTCTGCTTGCCAGTCAAATTCCATCTAATGGTACCAGTTTGTAAGGACCTGCTGGACTCTGCAATGCTGCTGTGTGACAGGAGAGCCTCCCTTATCCAAACACTGAAGCACAAAGCGCATTGCTGTGGCTCTCACTACCGGGCAAAGCTGGAAGACCCATGGCAGGGCACGTGTTGTGTGCTTCTTCCCACCAAGCTTTGGGTATGGATGTATCCAGAAGGGTTCCTACAGAGGAGTCCCCTCCCGGTATCCCATGAGCACAGAGCTGTGTCTGTGAGGGCACGTAGATGTTCTCAGAACAAGAGGAGCAGTTGGCAAATCCCTCCTTCCATGGCTGGTGGGAAAGGCAGCTCCAGCACCAAAGACATCTCACAAAACCACTCAAAAAGCAGCAGCACAGTTCTGGGATCGGTGCCTTGTGGACAAGAACCATTTAGCAGAGTTCCTAGGAGAGGTTGGCAGGTTAACTGCAGAGATGCCAAATCCCCTTCATTCCTGAAGGCCTCAGTTTTGAGCACAGTGGGTAGTTCCCCCATGCAAAAACCTTTCTGTATCTCAAAGCAACATAAATGGGATCTTGAGCTCTCAGGGGGAAGGACATGAGGACGTGAAACAGCTCCTTCATGAGAGTGTGAGAGACGCTGTGGGATGTTCACTGCTCCCAAGAGCCACAGGAACACAGCAAGGCCAAGCTGGGTTATTCCCACAGCTCCAGCACTGCCCTGTGGGCTTGGACCTGTCACATCCCCATGTCCTGCCCTGGCAGCCCGTGCTGCAGCACCCAGGGCTCATCAGCTGTGCTCTGAACACCTTCACTTCACCCCATGGGTGCCCTGCTGGGATAGCACTAAGCAGGAATTCCCAGTAGAAGGAAGGAGAAGAGGTTGTTTCAACCTCAACTGAGAATCCTTCAGCCAGAACTCACCTGACACAAAGGGATTCTCTTGATCAGCCCCTTGAGGGCACAGACATTAAAGCCACCATCCTGGTTGCTCTGGGACTACTCCATGTGTCTGAAGTAATTGTGGAGACTGGTATGGTCTGTTAATTCACTTGCAGTGATTTGAACCTTCCACCAGTCAGTGGAAGGGAAGCTTGTCTTCTCACAAATGGCCGGGACTTGTTGAGGGGATTAATATGGAATGTCCCATCCCTGGCAGGCATCGAGGCCAGGCTGGACAGGGCTTGGAGCAACCTGGTCTAGTGGGAAGTGTCCCTGCCCGTGTCAGGGGGTTGGAGCTGGATGAGCTTGGGTTGGTCCCTTGCAACCCAAACCATTCCATGATTCTATGATGATTCTGTGATTATGGTAAGCATCTGCTCTGGTGAGGAAATTCTTCTGTACTGGGACCAGCACCGTTTCTGACGGAGTCACTCTGTCAGATTGCCAGGTTACTGCCACTCTCTACAGGCAATATCGAGTCTGAATGCTTCCGGGGGCTAAAATACCAGTAGAAATATGAGATGTGGAGTCACACATCAAGTCCATCTTCAGTAGCTGCTTTCAACAGGCAGGGCAAGAGTGAGAACCCAGGAATTTCAGAGAAAGGTGTGCATCAGGTTTCCATACTGGACATAGGCTCACAGCAGTGTTTCTGAAGCACTCCTTTATCTGGAGGAGAGCCAGGCCTGGACTTGGAGCAGCCTCTCTGCTGCCATGCACCAGCAGCTCAGGCTCCTCCTAGCTTCAGAGAATGCTGATTTTAGCTCACTGGCTTCCAGGCCATGCTGCTGGCCACCGGGAGGATGAGTCCTGCATCTGCTATTGAGACTTGGCAACCAGACGTGTCCCTAGGGGTGCAGCAGAACGATACCTGCAGCTGGGTCGATGTCCCAGCATCGCTCTGCGGTCACTCGGTGAGCTCTGAGGTGCAGGTTGGATGGGGAGTGTCAAGTAAACAGCCACCACCAAGAGAAGCCCTGTGGGCAGCAGGGGCTCTGTATGAAGGGACAAAGGGCTTCTCACAGTGACCATGTTTCACTTGAGGTGCCTGTGCTCGGCACCCTTGATGGACTGGTCCCCTCTGGTACCCATGTCCCGGCCACGGTGTCCATCCTGTGCGGCTTGGAGAGGAGGAGGAGGATGTGGGCATCGTGTGACCAGTTAACCAGTCATGTGTGACCAGTTAACCAGTTAAGCAGACGGTTAAACACTGGGGGCGTAAGAAGCTCCTTGGCTGCTCCAGCAAACACTGCCGTGGCTGTGTTTGGTTTATTGAGGATACACACAGTGCCCTGGCTGCGCTTCAGGAATAAGTTACGGATCCAGCAGCCAGCAGCACAGCTTCGCTGGGTGAGGAACAGGAGGAAACACACTCCCTGCAGGCTCAAGGTGCCACAGGCATGGGGTGATAAAGTGGGTGAAGAAACACGTTGTCAGTTTGCGGGCAATGACACCAAGAGCTGCTCCGCTCTGACCTGCTGGAAACACAACCCAAGCCACGCAATTCCCCTCGCATTTTCCAGTTGGGAATACAGGTGGGAATGGTCCCGGAGTACAGGCTGGACCTGGAGCAGCTGCAAGGCTGACACAGGTCTCTATCAAACAGGCATTAACATGAAATATGATTAAACTAATTAACATCCTTGAATTGAAATGGAGCCAAACCAGCCCAGACCAAACTGGTGGTGTTCTTCGAAGCGGTTGCAGAACATGCTCTAAATATACCTGTGATCTAATGGATGGAGGCTTCTGAGGCAGCCTGGCTTAATAACTCCTTAACGGCTGGAAAATGAGTGTGCTACAAAATCAATATGGCAAAGAGGGATTGGCTTGGGAGGCGCAGGACTGATGCTTCCCCGGCACAACTGCTGAGGAGGGGCTTTGGGCTCTTGTGGTCCTTGTGGCACCTGTGCAGGGCCCAGCTCATGGTGCAGCTCCAGGAGTTGCCAAAGTCATGTGGAAAATGAGCGACAGTGCATGGAAGGGCTGCAGAGGGTGCTGGGGTGCAGCGCTGGAGCTGCATGTTGGTGGTTTGAGACCAGCACTGGTGCTGCTGCGAGGGAATGGTCGTGGAGGCAGGAGCTTGGAGAAGTGGAATGGCTGATGAGGGATCCTACTTGCCAACATGAAGGTCTGCGTGAGCGCCCATAACTGTCAGCGGAGCTGGAGGGGGTTGATGGCCCCAGTGCTGCAGTGATCTCACTTTGCATGAGCCAGTGCTCCCACCGCACATTAGCCAGTGACCCATGATGCACTGGCCAGTGATCCCAATGCGCATCAGCCAGTGCTCCCACCGCACATTAGCCAGTGACCCATGATGCACTGGCCAGTGATCCCAATGCGCATCAGCCAGTGTTCCCACCGCACATTAGCCAGTGACCCATGATGCACTGGCCAGTGATCCCAATGTGCATCAGCCAGTGTTCTCACCATGCACAGGGACCCACCATGCAGTGGCCAGTGATCCCACCTTATGCTAGCCAGTGATCACACTGTGCACTGGCCAGTGATCCCACTGTGCATTGGCTAGTGATCCCAATGTGCATCAACCCACGATCCCACGGCAGCAATCCCACCATGCACTGGCAGCCCTGTGCCTGTGTACCCACATCTGTGCACAGCCAGAAGTGGGAGCACTGGCCCTGTGGCCGAGTGTCCCCAGGGCAGCGTGCAGAGTGCTGGGAGCAGTCATAGAGGGGTGCAAGGGAGCAGGATGCAAGGAGCAGGGTGCAGAGCACAAGGTGCATGGTGCAGGGTACTTGGAACAGGATGCAAGGTGCAGGATGCAGGAAGCAGGGTGCATGGTGCAGGGAGCAGCGTGTCTGGTGCATGGCTGCAGCCTGACCAGGCGTGCTGCAGCATGCAGACGCTCAGCTCTGCAATACCTACGTCTTCTGCGAGCTTCTCGTGGCTGTTTCTAACAACATAAAGGGCCTTTTGGAGATCTGAGCTGGTGTTCAGCATCTCCGCACTGCCTAAAAGCGGTACTGGAGTGACATTTAGAAGCAGTGTAAGGGAAGGGCAGCTATTTATTCCTGATGAGGTGTTTTTCCTTCGGGGACGGGAGCGTAGCGCAGCGCTGGAGCAGCAGGCTGGGGCTGGCCGCATCCCGGCGCACATCCACGGTGTGACGGGTGCCTTTGGCAGAAGGCTGCCGGGGCTTGTGCCTGCCAATGGGGGATGGCCGAGGGGGTTCGGGGACCCTGCTCATCCCAGGCGCGGAGCCGCTTGTTTCGGAGCCGGGTCCCGTTCCCGGCTCTCCGCTGGTGCCCGGGACCGCGGGCAGCGCTGCTCCGTGACGGCGGCGTCGCTCCCTGGGGAAGCTCAGGCTGCCCCAGGCCGAGGAGCAGCATCCCCGCTCCTTGTTCTGCGGGGAGCCCGGTGCCCCTTCGGCTCACAGCCATTTCTGGGGTGCTCTTCCCGCCGCAGCAGCCGCTCCGCCCTATCTGTACCTCTCCCGGCACCACCTCCAGCTGCAGGAGGAGACCCCGCAGCTCTGCCAGCCTGGGGGGCAGCCGGCGGGAGGGGACGGAGCAGCCCCACGGCGCTATGGAAGCCCCATGTACCGGGGGGACGTGGGGGCTGTGGGGTGGGGATGTAGGAACCCAGCGGGGGCTGCGAGTGTGCAACAGGGCGGCTGCAGCTGTGGGGCAAGGCTGGAGCTGGGGGAGGCTGCAGCACAGAGCTGGGGCTGCAGCACAGAACAGGGCGCCGCAGAGGGGCGGCGGCGGGGGCCGGGTCCCTGACAGTGATGCTGCGGCCGCCCCGAACCCCCTGATGGGGGGGCTCTGCGGTGCGCGCGCTGGGGGAACCCCGGCCCCGGTATTGCCGCCGTGCAGCGGCCGCTGCTGTGCCCCCGCCCGGGAGCTGAGCCCCCCCCCCCGTTCCTCCGGCCCGGGCAGCGCCACGGCCGCCAGGGGGCGCCTCTGTGCGCGGCCCCGAGCCCCGGCAGCGCCGGGTCAGGGCGGTGGCGGCGGGAGGTGCCGGGGGGCGGTGGCGGCGCCGGCCCCGCCCGCAGGGGGAGGAGCCTCCGGCGGCGGCACCTGCCCCGGGCCATGGTGCGCGCGGCAGCGGCGCGGCGCCGGAGGGAGCGGAGCGCGGCGCGGGGCGGGCGGCGCCGCGCCATGGAGCCGGCGGCGGGCGGCGGCCCCCCCGCAGCCGGTGCCCCCCCAGCCCCAGCCGCAGCCGGTGCCCGCGCCCGGGCCGCGCCGCGGCTGCCGGGGCTGCGCTGAGCCCCCCGCGGCCGCGCCGGGCACCCCCCCCCCATCCCCTTCCCCGCCCCGGCCCCCCGCCATGGCGCAGCCCTCGGGGCGCGGCGGGCCGAGCCGCGAGCTGCCGGGCATCAGCACCGTAACGTACGTCTTCGTTTACAGCCCCGGCGGACCGGCGGGGCCCCCCGGCCCCGGCACCGAGCCCGCGCCGCACGCCGCGCCCGCCCCGCTGCGCGGGCCCAAGCGGAAGCTGTACAGCGCCGTGCCCGGCCGCAAGTTCATCGTGGTCAAGAGCTACGCTCCGCAGGGCGAGGGCGAGATCCAGCTCAACCGGGGAGAAGCCGTGAAGGGTGAGTACGGGAGGGCGGCGGCGGGCGGGGACCGGGACGGGGGAGGGCGGGGATGGCAGCCAGCAGCGGGGATCCAGCCCGGGGATCCCGCTGCAGGCACCGGCTGGGCACCGGCAGCACTTGGCCTGTCTGGGGCTGCGGGGTCCCTCAGGCAGACGGTAGGGGCACAGGGCAGCCGGCCATAGGGCAGCCCTTGGTGCAGGTCCCGCAGTCAGGCCCTGGGGTGCTGACTGAGCTATGGGGTGCTGAGTGGGCTATGGGGTGCCGAGTGGGCTATGGGGTGCCGGTCAGGCCCCACAGGTGGCTCCTCGCTGTGGATTCTGGTCCTGCAGGCAGGCCCTGGGGTGTCAGTCCTGCCCTCTGACTCGTGGTTGTGGTGCCTGCACTCTGCTGGGACCCCCGGGAGAAGCGGGCGCCTCTCCGAGCCCTCCTCCCCAGCCCGTGGTTGATGCTGCTCCCTGCGAGCCGCTCCTGCCCTCCGCGGTGCCTGGGCCAGCAGCAGAGCTCCCAGGTGCAAGCCCCGCTCTTGCTGGGTGTGGGCTGAGCGGGAGGGTGGGCAAGGGCATCCTCAACAAACCTCCCAGCCACACGCGCTGGGAGCCAGGGCGATGCGGGGCTCACGGGGAGATGAGAGGCTTAGAGGGATAATGGCATTGCCCGTTACGTTGGGCAGGCTTCCCGACAGACATGTAAACCCTGCGGTAGGTTGTAAGTCAGCTTCCAGCAGGCAGGGATAAGAAAAGGCTTGCTCTGCACGCAGGCAGATTCCATAGTTTTCCACAGAAAGTTGAAGGATTTTCTTCTCATCTTCTGCCTCTGCTTTTTGCTGATCCCTCCTAAAATGCAGGCTGGAGCAGTTGCTGGTCTGACTGGTTGCATTAGCTGGAATGTGGATCTGAGCTTGGGGGCTTGCTGTGCCATGCTCTGCATTGCTGCTTCAGAAGCACCTTGGAGCTCCAAGTCCTGTGCTGTGAATGCTGCAAACCTCCCCTTGGAGGTGGCAGCCTCGCAGACCTGCTGCTGTAGTATCCCTGAGTGGAGGAGGAGGAGGGAGACGTGAAGTGCTGTGACTTGGCTGATGGCGAGGTTCCCTGCATGGGTTAGTTGGATGTAACGGGTGTTTGATGTGTGGAGCTATGTGCTGAGCGGTTGTGGGGCATCCAGGAGGCTCAAGGAATCAACAGATGGATGCAGCTTCGGTCAGAAGTGCTTTTCCCAGCTCTCCTTGTCACCCGGTGTTTTCCATCACACCCTGCTGTGTCTCCTCACACTCTAGCAGTATGCATGTAGTCCTGATGCCAGTCCTTAGTCATTGCAACAGAATCCTCGGTTCACTTATTCACCTGCACTTGGTTGCATATCTTCTTCATGTGCTCTCCAGAGAGAAAGCAAGTGGTGGGAACCTCTGTGGGGAGGAACCATGGATCAGGGTGGGCAAGAGCTCCTCAGGGCTGCTCTCCTTATGCATGGCCGAAAAGGCTTGGCAGGAGTTAAAAGAGAATCCCTTGAGCGAGATCTCTCCAGGCCATGCAGATGGGCAGCGCTCAGCTGTTTACTGCTTGGAGATGCTGATTAATGTCTGTGGAGATGGGGATATGGCAGTTCCTGGGTAGGGTGCCCTTGTGCTGTGAAGGGGCACAGTGATGGGGATGAATGGAAACCAGCCTGAGTGGAGCTGATGCGCCGGTGCTTTGTCACGGCTGGCGGAGTCGTGACTCCTTTGGAAACGGTGATCTCAGTTGGTGGCAAGAACTTGCTCCCAGCCGGCCTGTGGGCAATAGAAGCTGGTGCAGGTGAAGGTCCCTGATGGAGCTGGTGCTGGAGCCCTGCTCTGAGCTAACGGAAATGCCCCCAGATGAGCAGCAGCAGTGAGAGGTGCTGGGGGAGTGTTTTGGCTGTGGGCAGTTGGTTTGGCAGCGTGGGGACTTCAGATGAGGGCTCTGCAAAGGGAGTTCCAGCTCTGGAGAGACTGCTTGAGCTGCCTGGAATCTGCGTGCTCGGGATGGAGGGTCCTGGAAGGAGAGGGTGGCAGTGGAGGAAGTGTTGAAGTGTGGTGGGTATGAGAGCAGAGCTGCTTAGGGAACGGTAGGAGACTGTTTGGGGACTGTTGTCAAAGAACTGGTGGAGGCTGTTGCCTTATGAGAGGAGCTGCGTGTGGGGAGATGTGCCAGGGCGAGAGCCCTGCAGGGAGGACCTCTGAGAGTGCGATGCTGAGGGGGAAACCTGTCCTGAGGTGCAGGTCTGAGTGTTCACAGGCAGGAGTGTGCTGTGAAAAGGACCCCCACAGGGAGGGCAGTGCTGGGCAGGCACAGGCTGGTCTGGAAGCTGTGATAGGGCCCATGTCTCACCTTCACTTGTGCTAGTGAGGGACTTAACAGCCCAGCCTTCAGTGCAGTGCAGCTCACTGATCTCAGATGGCTGGGGCTGCACTCACTGATCTCAGATGGCTGGGGCTGCACTCACTGATCTCAGATACCTGGGGCTGCACTCACACTGATCTCAGATGGCTGGGGCTGCACTCACACTGATCTCAGATGGCTGGGGCTGCACTCACTGATCTCAGATGGCTGGGGCTGCACTCACTGATCTCAGATGGCTGGGGCTGCACTCACACTGATCTCAGATGGCTGGGGCTGCACTCACACTGATCTCAGATGGCTGGGGCTGCACTCACTGATCTCAGATACCTGGGGCTGCACTCACACTGATCTCAGATGGCTGGGGCTGCACTCACACTGATCTCAGATGGCTGGGGCTGCACTCACTGATCTCAGATGGCTGGGGCTGCACTCACACTGATCTCAGATGGCTGGGGCTGCACTCACTGATCTCAGATGGCTGGGGCTGCACTCACTGATCTCAGATGGCTGGGGCTGCACTCACACATCTCAGATGGCTGGGGCTGCACTCACACTGATCTCAGATGGCTGGGGCTGCACTCACACTGATCTCAGATGGCTGGGGCTGCACTCACTGATCTCAGATGGCTGGGGCTGCACTCACTGATCTCAGATGGCTGGGGCTGCACTCACTGATCTCAGATGGCTGGGGCTGCACTCACACTGATCTCAGATGGCTGGGGCTGCACTCACTGATCTCAGATGGCTGGGGCTGCACTCACTGATCTCAGATGGCTGGGGCTGCACTCACTGATCTCAGATGGCTGGGGCTGCACTCACTGATCTCAGATGGCTGGGGCTGCACTCACACTGATCTCAGATGGCTGGGGCTGCACTCACTGATCTCAGATGGCTGGGGCTGCACTCACACTGATCTCAGATGGCTGGGGCTGCACTCACACTGATCTCAGATGGCTGGGGCTGCACTCACACTGATCTCAGATGGCTGGGGCTGCACTCACACTGATCTCAGATGGCTGGGGCTGCACTCACTGATCTCAGATGGCTGGGGCTGCACTCACTGATCTCAGATGGCTGGGGCTGCACTCACTGATCTCAGATGGCTGGGGCTGCACTCACACTGATCTCAGATGGCTGGGGCTGCACTCACACTGATCTCAGATGGCTGGGGCTGCACTCACTGATCTCAGATGGCTGGGGCTGCACTCACTGATCTCAGATGGCTGGGGCTGCACTCACACTGATCTCAGATGGCTGGGGCTGCACTCACACTGATCTCAGATGGCTGGGGCTGCACTCACTGATCTCAGATGGCTGGGGCTGCACTCACACTGATCTCAGATACCTGGGGCTGCACTCACTGATCTCAGATGGCTGGGGCTGCACTCACACTGATCTCAGATGGCTGGGGCTGCACTCACACTGATCTCAGATGGCTGGGGCTGCACTCACTGATCTCAGATGGCTGGGGCTGCACTCACTGATCTCAGATGGCTGGGGCTGCACTCACTGATCTCAGATGGCTGGGGCTGCACTCACTGATCTCAGATGGCTGGGGCTGCACTCACACTGATCTCAGATGGCTGGGGCTGCACTCACTGATCTCAGATGGCTGGGGCTGCACTCACTGATCTCAGATGGCTGGGGCTGCACTCACACTGATCTCAGATGGCTGGGGCTGCACTCACTGATCTCAGATACCTGGGGCTGCACTCACTGATCTCAGATACCTGGGGCTGCACTCACTGATCTCTCGCACACTTACTTCAGAAGGATGGGGTTCTAAGGGAGGGCTGGGGTTCTGAGCAGTTACTGTCAGTGGGAAATGGCAAAGCATCTGGCAGCTTTTATCTTGGGAATTGCAGAGAAGATGGAGGAGAGTTTGAGCTGGAGCAGCACGAGCTCTGTATTGTGTGTGTAAGCCATGCAGGGGTTTGAGTGTGGCCCTAGTTCATGCACCACTGTGTTACAAAGCAAATGCTGCTTGTTGGTGTGGTGCATTGAGAGAAAGCTGGGGATGCTTGAGCATTCACCCAGGGTCATGTTCAGAGGTGATGTTGACAGCAGTGGACTTCTGCTGAACACTGGTGTTTAGCCGTGTTTGTGTACTGGCCTTGGTGAAGCGGAGATGTGCTGAACCTGATGTTGTGGGAAGTGTTTCCTCAGGGCTTTCCTGTAGGAATTGGTTTGCTTTCAGGAGCACAGGGAAAGTTAAGGGTGTCTCTGTTTACTACGCTGTCACTGTCCTGGTAGCTGTTGGATGGCAGCAGGCAATAATCAATATAGGTATTTCGTTGGTGAGATAGCTAAAGAATTCAAGCAGAGGAGAGTCTGTCCTTGATCTGCTTGCTACTGATAATGAGAAAAGAAATGAGATGTGAGCACCCCAAGCAAAGGGAAAACCAGTAGTCACCAGCACTGGAATCACAGGGTCACAGGGAGAAATGGTTCATAGGCAGGGCACGATGAGGACTGGAAACCAGGGAGAAATCTGGAGCGCTTTGAGCGTGCTGGTTTTTGAGTCTTATTTCTTTGCACTTTGTGATTAGGAGGAGTTATTCTGGAGCAACTGTTACCATGTGCATCCGACAGGAGGTTTTCCTCTCCAGTGTGGCTCCTTATTGACATTCTGTGCTGCAGTATCGGAGCCAACCCTCTGTGAAATAAAAGACAAACTGAATTTCTTTGGCTGTGGTTATGGTTTTGTTGGATTATTATTGTAGCGGTTCTCAGCTGCACCGGAGGTTGTTCAGATGGAGGGGATTGTTTTACTGGTGAGTAAAGTTGTTATTGCACAGGGCATACGGCTTCTGTTGGTGGAAGGGGTTTGCAGTTTCTCTTTGGTGAGCAGCCACCTCCTTTCCTCTAGGCTCCTTTATCCAGCAGCTCAGACACTGTGGGATGTGGCTGTGGGATCCGGCAGGAAGGTGGCTGTTCCTTTGGTTGGATGCGGGTGGTTGGACATGGAGCCATTGGTAACTTGGAAGGTTAAGGCAAAGCTGTAAACGTCACCATCAAACTCCCTGTGCCCATGGTGATCTGGAGCAAAGGGTGACAAGCAGCTGCCTCCTCCCCAGGCTGCTACTCCTGTGTTACTCCTATTCCCAGTGTTGGAAGAACAGGGCTGGAGGGAGTCTCGTGGTCAGTGTTGAGTCCTTGGCCCTGCACGGCTTTACCATCATCTGTAAACTGGTCACACTCCACCTGTAAAACCACTGAAGCTCTCCTCCTGCTGTGGTGGTGGGGAGGCTGCTCTAGAACCTTCCAGGCTCCATCTCTGCCTTCTGAAATCAGTGTTTGTTGCCGGTGTAATTGTCTTCTGCTCTGCCTTTAGCCCCCACAGGCTGCTGTGGCCTGGCTCTGAGACATGGGAGGTGCTGGGACAAGGTCCTCCTTTGGAGAAGGGAGACTGCTTTGCTTTTCCCTAGCAAGTGATGTGGTTCAGTCACGAATGCAAGTCCTTCCTGCTGGCCTTATTGTAGTGATCTACTGAGCAGGGGACCAGGCTTCGCTGAGTGTTGGTAGCAGTATCCACCTGATGCTGCAGAGCATCTCCTGATGCTCATGCCTCCATGGTCTCCTCGGCTCAGCCACCCTGCTCTGTGGGTGCTGACTCCAGAGTGTTCTCCGCAGCAGCAAAGCTGGGAGTCATAGAATCATAGAATGGTTTGGGTTGGAAAGGACATTAAAGCTCACCCAGTTCCAGCTCCCTGCCATGGGCAGGGACCCCTTCCACTGGAGCAGCTTGCTCCAAGCCCCTGTGTCCAACCTGGCCTTGAGCACTGCCAGGGATGGGGCAGCCACAGCTTCTCTGGGCACCCTGTGTGCCAGCGCCTCAGCACCCTCACAGGGAAGAGCTTCTGCCTCATCTCCAACCTGAACTTCCCCTGTTTCAGTTTGAACCCATCACCCTTTGTCCTATCCCTGCAGTCATTGAGAGCCTGTTGCCCTCTGAGCTGTGGTGCTTCACTCTCCATTCTCTTGTAGCCCTTGGTCACTGAGTGTTGATGTTTCCTACCTGAGGAACTGTTCAACTCTTTGGGGACTGGAATGCATTCAGACACTGTTCTTGACCGCAGCATGGTGAGCTTGCTGGGAGCTGCACTATGGGAATGGATGGATGCTGCTCCAGTTCTCTGCAGCCCCAAGGTCCTTGGAAGTTATTAGGCACAAGTGTGGATTGTATTAGGCCTTTGGAGAGCAGGAGCTGTTGCCTCTCAGGATGTGAGGGAGGGAAGTGATGGCACAGAGCTGGCCCCATTGCTGTGGTGTGTTCCCATGACTTGAGCAACACCTCATGTGGGAACTGAGCCCAAGGCATCCTAATGGAGTGACAGAGGTGGCTGGCTGCTGTGGGAGTGGGGGAGCTGTGCTGCTGTGCAGTCAGTGTTTGGAAGTGAAAAGATGTTTTGGGACTGCTGAGAGGTTCTTGAGACATGGATAAATGATTTCCTCTTGTTGTTGGGCACTTTGAAAAATGAGTCATGGAAGAGCAAAAGGAGAAGAATTGCTCATGAAAGGCAAGAGAAAATGAACTGAATCAAACTCAGATATTTCAGAGATGTGAAAAACATGACTGGGAAGAAGCTGGGCTTGTTTGATATGTACAACTGCATGGCCAAGCTTGTGGTGACCTGGGACATACAGATAATACTTACCCACCATAGGCTTGCGTGATTTCTCTCCTAGGTCTAAGCAAGGTTCTGGCCCTGTGTGGTAATGGTTGTTTAGGTGATGAGCTCATGCTGGGGATCCTGGGAAGGGTACAGCAGAAGACTGCCCCACAGAAGAACTGGTCCTCCAGAGAGACCAGTGCTCCTTGTGTGGGTCCTGCTCCCCATGGGAAGCTCATGGTCCCTGCTGTTCAGCTGTTCTCCTGAGGCAGGTGGACACAAGCAGCCCTTGTTTCTCCTCTCTGGTTTGTTCCATGCTCACTTTCGAGCCACTTGAACGTTTTCAACTCCATTTGTTGGAATTGGGGGTTTCAGGAAGCTGCTTGAGACACGGGAGCTGAGGGAGGGAGTGCAGCCAGACAAGGACCATGGAACCCAGTGGTCCTGGCACAGAGACTGTGCAGCTCCAGGACAACCATGGTGTGAGCTCCAGAGAACAAGAGTTAGAGGGTGCCTGGAAATATGGCAGTGGGAGGAGGTGCTGGGGCTGTGTCATGTTGGGCTGGGGAGATGCTGTGGATGGGGGGTGATGGGGTTTGTAGGACATGGGCCTCCAAACTCTGGCTCCACATGGACTGCAGAGCAGTGGACTCAGTTGTATCTTGCCTCATGCATCTCTGGCCGTTCTTGTTTTCATAGAATGCTTTGGGTTGAAGGGACCTTTAAAGGTGACCTAGGCCACCCCCATGCAATGAGCAGGGACATCTTCAGCTTGGCCAGGTTGCTCATGGCCCCGTTCAGCATGGCCTTGAATATCTTCAAGGATGGGGCATCTGCCACCTCTCTGGCAACCTGTGCCCCTGGCTCACTACCCGGTGTTTTCTGTTTAAAGATGTGACCTCTTTCTGCTCCCTGCTGTGCTCCTGATGCCGGTCGTGTCATAAGACAGCTATAATTATGCCTGATGGTAGAAGAGTATCTCATCTGGCTGGTTTCTAAATATGTTACTCTTCAGATTAAGTGTTCTCTTGTTCAGATGCTCTCTTTGCTTTCATTTTTAAAGCCACTCACCTCTATATGCCTGTCTTGTATGTGCTTACATCCACATTGCTGTGCCCTGTGCTTTACATCTTCCCCTGCACTTAATGTTTTTATACCTCAGACCAACCCTCTGCGCTTCCCTAACCCAGTTTGGTCTCTGCTCCAAATAAATAGGTCTTTGATTGCAATCTTGGGCAGTGGCCAGGTGGATCTTGCATCACTTTGGTTAAGTGATTTCAGATAAAGAGGACATAGAATTTATGTTTTACTTTTGTAAATCAAATAAACTTCACAGAGTTGAGGAACATCAAATGCACATCTTGAGCTGTGAGGATCTCCCCTTCCTCTCCTTTTGTGCGTTCAGCTCCTTGTTAAGTGCTGATAAGAGCCCATGTGAGTCCCAGGTGGTGGTGATGGTTCTTTGCTGTTTCCTCAGGGTGGCACAACTTGGGTTGCAGTTTGCATGTTTGTTCCAGGGCTATCCTGGGACTGAAGCCTCCTGACTGGAGAGGAGGCGGCTGAAGAGCCAGGTTCTACTGGGAAGTGGCTCCTCAGGGCTGTGTAGCACCAGCAGCTGGAGGGGCTGAGCTGGGATTGTGCAGGAGGTTAGTTCTTGGTAGCTAGCACTGAGCTGGGTCCTGACACCCCGATGTCACTCGCTGGTCGTGTGGGGGCTTGAACAGATCTGGAGCGCAGGGAGGGTGTGATTTTTGGAGGGAAGTGTTATTTAGAATCAGACTGGTTTGGTATGAGTTGGAAGGGACCTTAAAGCTCCCCCAGTTTCAATCCCAGACATGTGCAGGGACACCTTCCACTAGAGCAGGTTGCTCCAAGCCCTATCTAACCTGGCCTTGAGCACTGCCAGGGATGGGGCATGTCATAGACAGCCTCTTCCGTTCAGAGCTGGCTGCAGTTCTGGGCTGGTTTTGAGTTGTGCCACCACAGCAACATAACTTAGAATGAAAGCAAGAAACCAGGAGCCTGGGTAGGAATGCACAGGTTCCAGCTCTGAGGACCTTGCTGATGGAAGGAGGTGATGAGAAGTCCGCTAGGTATGTGTGTGCACTGGGACAGTGGCTTGCACCAGGGATGTGGCTGATGTTGAGGCTCTGAGTGTTTGCAAAACATGGCCATTGGATCCCATGAGTCCATGAGATACGTTAGGACACTGGAGAGAAGGGAAAAGCAGTTTGTTAGAGCCTTTCATGGCTTTCTGGAATGCTGTTTCGGTCTGGGAGCAGTCAAGGTTTAAGCAGGTTGGGTGAGATCTCAAGAGGATAATGCAATGGGAAGAAGTGTCAAAATCTGCTTTAGCACGAAGAAGGGATGGAGACTCCCTGAGGACACACGGAACAAGTAGTCCCTCTGTGATTATTAAAGCTGCACCACTTGGCATGATAAACCCTATTTTTAGCAATCCCAAGCTATGCCTGGAAGAATTGGTCTGGCCTAAAATGTTCTGACTGTTTAAAGTTTAATTTTTGCCACAGATGAGGCTGCACGTTCAGCCCCTTTGTGTCTGCCGTGCCTGCTTTGGGGAATGCTGCTGTGCCTGGGGCTCAGAGCAGCGAGCCCACCTGGGACAGGCAATTCCAGCCCCTTTCCTGCAGGAGCAGGGACTGTGCACACACCAATTGCATGAGCTTTGTCCTGGCATTAGGGTGGCTGTGTTTGAATGCAGCATTGGCCACCAAGAGCTGTGCTGCTGCTGGAGGCTCCTCGGGTGGTTGCTTGGATCAGGCTCCACTGGCTCTTTGAGCTTCAGCTTGAGTGGTTTTGGGATCATGAGCAGCAAAAGTTAACAAGAAGCTCTTGATCCTGTGCGTCCCTTCCTAGCTGTACTGCTGTGAATGAGTTTATTAGTGCTGTAATTCAGGGCTATGAGGGGAATCGCTCCTGAAGCTTTTCCTTCGTACTGGGGTCAAGAAATCCTCCTTCTGATCCTTCTTGTTTTGTCGACTGGGAAGGTCATTCTGAAAGTGATGGGAAGAAGCCAAGATGCGTCTGGCTGCTGGAGCCTGGTATGAGGATTATACAGCCTCGTGGGACTGCTGTCTGTCATAAGTCCTGCTTTCCACTGTGCTACATTTCTTTACTTGAGGTTAGGACAGAATTTTTCCACTGAGGTTTTATGTGTTGCAGGTCAACAGCATGGTGTCTGCATTGTTGCAGCTGCTAAAATGTCCTGCTAAGACCAAGTAACCTTTCTGGAAATCAGGGGTCATGGGTAAGGAATCCTCCACATAAGGATTTGGAGAAACAAAATTCAATGCACAAAGGAAGGATTTAGCAGTGATGTCGGGTGGAACAGTGTCAGTATCCTGGTTTCTCTGTTGCACACAGGAAGAACAAAACTGGCCTGACCTGTTGCAATCCACTTGCCTCCAGCTCCGCTTTCATTTATGTTCACTGGTGGAGGGGTTCTGCTTGCTTGGGATAGCACAGCTCTGAAACTGGCTCATACTTTAATTTCTCTTCAGCATAGATTCCCCTAGCAGGGAACAACCAGCTTCCAGGCTTGCCTTAGATCTCAGCTTTCTTCAGTACCAGCTTTCTCCAAGAGATGCTCCCTGTGCAGGTAGCACCAGACGGGTGAGATGCTGGAAGAGCAGTCATGTAATCCCCATGTTATCCCTCAGCAAGTTTGCCGATGACACCAAGCTGTGTGGTTTGGTTGATCCGCTGGAGGGAAGGAATGCCATCCAGAGGGACCTTGACACGCTTGTGAGGTGGGCTGATGCCAACCTCATGAAGTTTAACCATGCCAAGCGCAAGGTCCTACACCTGGGTCGGAGCAATCCCAGGCACAGCTACAGGCTGGGCAGAGAAGAGATTCAGAGCAGCCCAAGGAGAAGGACTTGGGGGTGCTGGTCGATGAGAAAATGACCATGAGCCGGCTTCAGTGTGCGCTTGCAGCCCAGAAAGCAACCGTATCCTGGGCTGCATCCAAAGGAGCGTGACCAGCAGGTCGAAGGAGGTGATCCTGCCCCTCTGCTCTGCTCCTGTGAGACCCATGTGCAGCACTGTGTGCAGTTCTGGTGTCCTCAACATAAAAAGGACATGGATCTGTTGGAACAAGTCCAGCGGAGGCCACGAGGATGATCAGGGGACTGGAGCACCTCCCATATGAAAATTGGCTGAGAAAGTTGGGGCTGTTCAGCCTGGAGAAGAGAAGGCTGCGTGGAGACCTCAGAGCAGCTTCGAGTATCTGAAGGGGGCCTATAGGGATGCTGGGGATGGACTCTTCATTAGGGACTGTAGTGATAGGACAAGGGGTAATGGGTTAAAACTGAAACAGGGGAAGTTTAGGTTGGATATAAGGAGGAAATTCTTTCCTGTTAGGGTGGTGAGGCACTGGAATGGGTTGCCCAAGGAGGCTGTGAATGCTCCATCCCTGGCAGTGTTCAAGGCCAGGTTGGATGAGGCCTTGGGTGAGATCGTTTAGTGCAAGGTGTCCCTGCCCATGGCAGGGGGGTTGGAACTTGATGATCTTAAGGTCCTTTCCAACCCTAACTATTCTATGATTCTATGATTCTAAGACACAGTTTGTGCTCATGGTATTGTCGAGGTTTGGGTCTGTCCTGTTGTGCTTGTTGCCTGCACAGGACTCAGCTCTGCTGCCTTTGAGTATCCACTCTGAAGCTTTAAAGTGCTTGAAACCCTTTAGGTCAATTTTTTGCAGCGTTCTGTTTCTTTCATTCTTCTTCACTCACCTGGTTTTAATGGGATTTCTTCTCTCCTTTGTTCAGAGGAGGTGATAAGCGTTTGTGAAGTCAACAACATTGCATTTGCTTATTCAGCAGTAACGTTGCCCAGAGTCTGTCTGAAATACACCAAAATGAGATTCTTTAGTGTGTGGATGAAATACCATTTGAAAGTCATATATAGGTACGAGTGTGAGGTTGGATTATTGCATAGTGCCATGAAAATGATAGCATTTGTACTTGGCATCTGTGATGATACATTGAGAATTCCTATCAGCTGTCACCACAGGAGAGGAAACCATGCTGACAAGTCAGAAGAATGAGAGGCCATCATGGGCTTCACTGTGTAGCAGATGTTCCATGTCTCCTGCATTCTTACCCTCAGGTTCCTGGTATCTGGGTCTGTGTCCTGAGCCCAAGTGTGCGGTGGAAATCAGAAAGTTCCCAGCAGAGTTCATGGAGCCATTGCTTGCCCATGGCTCAAGTGCTTCGGTTCAGTAGCTGGACCCAAGTACAGAGGAAACACGTGTGCTTGAGACTGACCAGCACAGGAATGGTCCTTTGGTTTCAGCCTTATTTAGGACATGGAGCTGTTGGAGCAAGTCCAGAGGAGGCTGCGAGGATGAGCAGGGGCTGGAGCACCTCCTGTATGGGGACAGGCTGAGAACATTGGGGCTGTTCAGCCTGGAGAAGAGAAGCTGTGTGGAGACCGCAGAGCAGCTTCCACTGTCTGAAGGGGGCCTATAGGGATGCTGGAGAGGGACTCTTCATTAGGGACTGTAGTGATAGGACAAGGGGTGATGGGTTCAAACTGAAACAGGGGAAGTTCAGATTGGAGATAAGGCAGAAGCTCTTCCCTGTGAGGGTGCTGAGGCGCTGGCACAGGGTGCCCAGAGAAGCTGCGGCTGCCCCATCCCTGGCAGTGCTCAAGGCCAGGTTGGACACAGGGGCTTGGAGCAAGCTGCTCCAGTGGAAGGGGTCCCTGCCCATGGCAGGGCTTGGAGCTGGAGGAGCTTTAAGGTCTTTCCCAACCCAACCCATTCCATGGTTCTGTGGTTTCCAGCAGGTTGTTCAGAGAGCCTCTGTTCAGTACTGCTTGCTTTTAGTGAAAAGTTGTTTTTTCCTCATAAAGATAGACCTCTATTTATTTATTTTAGCTAAGCCTGTGGTTCAGTTTGTCCTTCACATGCTGGGTTCTCTTCCAGCCCTGCACTACTTACAATGTCAGTTTTTTGGGAAATGTGCAGTCAGTCAATGTAACATTGGAGTGCTCTGAAGGTGCGCTTGAGGGGGTGGATTTATGCTCCTGAACTCACTCTGAAGGCCTTCCTCCTCTTCCTGTGCTTTGCCTCCACCTGGATTCTCCATCAGAGTGAAATTTGTCTCTAAATCATGCACTGCTAACAGTGTGTTTGAAAGCACCAGGAGTTTCAAACCCACCCTCAGGAGCGGCTGCTGAGCAGAGCCTGAATAACAGCCAAGGTTATTCCCTCCAGGTTTCTGCCAGCAAGGCAGAGCTCTCCTTAACACCGTGACATTTCCCGCCTGTTGACACAGGAGGCACAGGACAAACACAAATGTCTCATCTCATCCACCACGTGCTCCTCCACTTCCTGCATCCATTACATGTGCTTTAGGATGAGTGAGCCCCAGCAGCTTCTCTTGCCTCCTGGTCCAAACTCCAGGCACAGTGAGCTTGGCTTTAGCTGCCGAGTGCCTTCAGTCATCCCTGGCACCTCAGAGCAGCTCCAGTGCCTGAAGGGGCTGCAGGAAACCTGGAGAGGGGCTTGGGACAAGGGCCTGTAGGGACAGGCCAAGGGGAATGGCTTGAACCTGCCCGAGGGGAGACTGAGCTGAGCTCTTAGGCAGAAGCTCTTCCCTGTGAGGGTGCCGAGGCGCTGGCACAGGGTGCCCAGAGAAGCTGTGGCTGCCCCATCCCTGGCAGTGCTCAAGGCCAGGTTGGACACAGGGGCTTGGAGCAAGCTGCTCCAGTGGAAGGGGTCCCTGCCTGTGGCAGGGGTTGAAATTGAATGAGCTTTAAGGTCTTTCCCAACCCAAACCATCCCATGAGTTCTGTCTATTGCACACACATACTCCACAACCCATTGGCTTTCTGTAGGGTCTCTCTGGCTGATCAGGCAGCCTTAGACAGGAGAGGCTCAGGAGGAAGATGCATTCTCCCAAAGCCTGAGGTCTTTAGGAGCTGCTCCTGAGGTGGTCATGGCCTCCCTCAGGGCAAAGCCACCTCTGACTGAGCATGTCCTTAGGGCAGGAGGTGGTGAGCACAAGGCAGGAGCTGTTCTGGAGAGCCTCTGCGGGTTCAGCATGAGGTGCTGGGTGCAGTGGCCTTGTGCAGGCTAACGGTGGGGTTGGGGTCACCCTGTCCTGGCAGAGCTGTCTTGTTCCAAGCACTGCGTTGGTCTCTGCAATGGTTCAGGGGGTGAAAGGCTGTTGGAGGGGCAGGGGTTGATTCATCCTGTGTGTGAGGCTGCTGGTGCACAGCTCCACCTGAGGTGCTTGTCTAGACTCCCTGTAGTCACTGGTAAGAAATAGCTCTTCCCAAGAGTAATTTATCTCATCCCGAGTTAGACATTTAAAATAAGTCTGATGAATCACGCTCTGAAATAGCCTATTTCTCTGTTGACTAGCTCAGATGCAGAGAGCCTCTTAGCTGTGTCTTTCATCTGTCTGGGCCATTAGCAGTGGCTCTTGCATGCCACATCAAGGGTTTGCTTGACTTCAGCATCTGGTTTCTGTCCAGAAAGCCTGCTCTGCTGTTGTCTGTGACATCTTGCTGTGGAAGGAAATGAAAAGGTCAGTCATCAATCTGACGCCCCTCACCTGTCCCAGGTGGGTATTAACCCAAGTTATGGGTCTTCTCTTGGGGCGAGCCAAAGGTTCCCCAATGAATCATTGTGCTTTCCCAGTGGAAGGCTGCTTTCTGTGCGGCCGGAGCATCACCGCAGCAGGAACAGGGGCAGATGCTGGTGCTGCCTCAGCGTCTGCTGCTGCATTTGAAGAGTCAATTCAGATCTTTAATCTTCTGAGGGTGAAGCTAATTACTGACGGAGGAACTGATGGTGGGTGCCTTCCCATGGAGATCAGATGTGTTTCTATTCGAGGCTTCCCAGCCCAGGAGAGGTGAGACTGGCGCTTCTGCAGTTTGCTCCCGAGGTAGCTCTGTTGTTTGCCTGTCTGGGGCTCTGCTGGCACAGAGGCTTGCGAGAGAGTCTGAGTGTTCAGCTTTGGGGAGAGGCGTGCCAGCAGGCATCGCTGAGCCTGACAAGTAACAGCTTGCTTCGAATCCAGCCGCATGTTTGTGGATTAAATATGGACCTTGGGTCTCACACCTGTAGAACACGCCGGGGGCTGCCTCTCCCGGGCTCTCCAAGGGATGTGTCACTGTTCCTCCAAAGCAGGGCACTGCAGGGAATAGCTGTCGGGCTGGAGGGGTTGCCCCTGGTGTGTTTGTTTCTTGTCGTGATGAAGGATTAGTGATGATCCGCACGCTCTACTCCCTGTTTAAAGCTGGCTGTCAAATCACTGCTGCGTATTGCCATTTTCCTTTGATCCCTGCTGCCTGTCAGAAGCAGAATTTCCTTCTCAGTGAGCTCATGATAGATGTAGTTGAGTGAAACGTTGGGACAGTTGTTAACACAATCAGCCTGCAGCCTGGGCAGGAGATGCTGCTGCTGCTTCCGAGTGTCCCAGTGCTGGCACAGCGTTCCTAACTCATAGGGAGCCTTTGGGAAGGAAAGGTTGAGTCTGAACTGAGGCTTGGGAGTTGCTCAGCTCTGAGCAGATGTGAAAGCTAAACCAGGGTGCAGGATGAGAAGCTCCCCATGACATAGTGTCTGGGGTTCAGCAGGGGATCCTGCCTCTCTGCTGTGCTCTGGGGAGACCTTAGAGCAGCTCCAGTGCCTAAAGGGGCTGCAGGAAAGCTGGAGAGGGGCTTGGGACAAGGGCCTGTAGGGACAGGCCAAGGGGAATGGCTTGAACCTGCCCGAGGGGAGACTGAGCTGAGCTCTTAGGCAGAAGCTCTTCCCTGTGAGGGTGCTGAGGCGCTGGCACAGGGTGCCCAGAGAAGCTGTGGCTGCCCCATCCCTGGCAGTGCTCAAGGCCAGGTTGGACACAGGGGCTTGGAGCAAGCTGCTCCAGTGGAAGGGGTCCCTGCCTGTGGCAGGGGCTTCAGCTGGAGGAGCTTTAAGGTCCCTTCCAACCCAAAGCAGTTTGGCATTCTATGATTTTTGAATCCCATCCATGGGAGGCTTGGAGGGAGGGAGGGAAATTGCAGCAGAGTTTCAGGAGCCTGACAGGGAGAAGTGTGTTACATATTTCTGGGATGCAGGGAATGCTGAGAATGATGTTCTGTAGTTTCTGCGTGTTACCTGGAAATACTCTTTGATTAGTTTTTAATTCTCAGAGTAATTGCAGTTTATGGGGAGCACAAGTTACTTTTGAAGGGGTTGTAGAGGGTAAGTCCAGTGCTCCATATGAGCTCATACATCTGAAGGACAAGTGTGACCTCTCTGCTGAATTGCTGGAGGTCATCTGGGGCAGAGTGTGGGTCAGGAACAGGCATCTTTGGAGCATCTTTTGGCCCATCTGCTGCAAGTCTGTGTGGAGAGCCTCCTGCTTGATGGGGATCCACAAGGCACACGCTTAGAGAAAGATTGTGCTATGTGCCTTGTGGTTGCTGGCCCAGTGTCCAGCCCTATCCTGATGTGCCTGGGTTACGCCTTCAGGGCAGGAGGTGCTGTAGGGGTCACGCTGGCTGTGATTTGCCCTCTGGCCTCATCCTGAGCACCTTTTGGCCTTTGCCTTGACGAGAGCGTTCTTGGCACATGTGCTGGGCTCTGCTCGTGGCCTGGCCCCCGAGATGTGCTGCTGGTCTCTTGTTCAGCTGAAAGACCTCATGAGCATCTTTGAAGCCAGGGATTTCTTGTTAAATGTCCACAATGAGCAGCAGCTTTGGGTGGGACTTGTGCTCATCAACAGCCTGGTACTGGGAGCTCCAGTTCATTACATCCTGCAGGGGATTTGTAGCTGTATGGCTTGGCTGGATGGGGAAATGAGAAGAGCTGATCCATGCTGCCCTTGTCATAGACCAGTTCACCCACTTAAAGCGGTTGTGGCCTCTGACTTTGAAGTCAAATAGTTCATTTAGTGGAGTTCAGTTCTCTCCCGAAGCTATAATTATAATAAAAGAAAACATATTCAGTTCTGCGTAAGAACATTCACTTCTTCATAGGATGTGCTTTTGCTAATGCATTTCAGTCCAGATCACTGCTATAAGTTAACTAATCTTTTAGCACATCAGAGCCTTGACATTCTTCATCAGTGACAGGTAAAGGGGACGTCCCTGGTGCTATACCTTTGCTGATCTGTACACAGTGGTCAGGGTGCGTGCACATCCTTCACTAAGGTTGCTGTTTACAACAAACAGTAAGTGTAGAAGCAAACTACTGTGGTTTGAAAACACAAAGAGTCTCCCTTCTTTTTTCTTTTTGAAGGCTTAATTAGGATGGTTCTGCGTTCCCTGACACATCCTCCTGCCTGTGTGAGGTCATGGTTGGGTCCTTGAGAACTGCTTTGCTCTCTCCTCTGGGAAAAGGGTTTCCCTGTACTCTCCCTTCCTCACTGAGATTGCTGCAGGCTGCAGATCACTCTCCAGACAGTGATGGGGCATTCCTACAAATGCATGTAAAAAAGGCAGTATTCCTGTATCCTCTGTTCCCCTTGGGCATGGGATGCTCTCTGGGGCTTGGGAGTGGTTTTGGTAATGTTGACTGGACTACACTGGGAGCACAGGAAGGGCTTGATCTTGCCTTGGCTGCAGACAAACCTGTAACGTGGCAGAGATGTTCTCCCACTCTGCTCTGGGGAGATCCCCACCTGCAGTCTTGATCCAGCTCTGGGGCAGCAGCACAAGAGGGACGTGAGCTGTTGGAGTGAGAGCAGAGGAGGCCACGGAGATGCTGCGAGGGCTGGAGCAGCTCTGCTCTGGAGCCAGGCTGAGAGAGCTGGGCTGGGGCAGCCTGGAGAAGAGAAGGCTCCTGAAGGGGAGACCTGAGAGCAGCTCCAGTGCCTAAAGGGGCTGCAGGAAACCTGGAGAGGGGCTTGGGACAAGGGCCTGTAGGGACAGGCCAAGGGGAATGGCTTGAACCTGCCCAAGGGGAGACTGAGCTGAGCTCTTAGGCAGAAGCTCTTCCCTGTGAGGGTGCTGAGGCGCTGGCACAGGGTGCCCAGAGAAGCTGTGGCTGCCCCATCCCTGGCAGTGCTCAAGGCCAGGTTGGACACAGGGGCTTGGAGCAAGCTGCTCCGGTGGAAGGGGTCCCTGCCTGTGGCAGGGGTTGGAGCTGGAGGAGCTTTAAGATCCCTTCCAACCCAAACCAGGCTGGGATTCTATAATTCTATGTGTCTCCCTGCCTGCTACAATGGCAAATAAATTAAGGGCTAAAATATGTTTTGTAGGTCACCTCTGAGCATGAGCTGTTGAAATGTGGGGTGCCATTTTAGCCATACATAGCCTGTTGTTCCTTGGAAGCTAAATTAGGAGGACACTCAGTCAGACGCACTGAGGTGTGCTCTGAGCTGGCAGCTGGCCCTATTTACTTTCCAGAATTAGAAAATGCTTCATTAATTCAAGCCAGCATCCTCTGTATCTCAGCTTGACCTTAGTAGTGTCCCAGTTTCCAACCATGGGGCACGCAGGCCTATTATTAGAGGGGGAGGTTGGGTGTGAGCTCACACAGCTCTGCTTGCCATGGGATGGATGCTCAGCACTGGTTGCTGAGAGCGCGTGTGCTGTGCCCACAGCGAGGCAGGGCTTCGCTCAGGGCCAGCTCCATGAAGGAAGAGAAGCACTGGCTCTATGCTCTCATGTTCTCCAGGAGCCTGTTTATGTAGTCTCAGTCTAAGGCATCCCAGAGAGCTGCCTTGGGAGCCTGTGCCTTCTCTCTTTATGGGTGCGTGTTCTTTGTGCCTGTAGGTTTAATGCTAGCAGCAGGTCTGAAATGGCTGTCTAACAGTGTGACCTAGGTGTGCAGCCTGCGCCAGGGCTCCGTGTGGAGGGTGCTGGCCATGCTGTGCAGCACAGTGTGTGTCCCCCAGCTGAGCTCAACAGCTTAGAGCTGGACCTGGGGGCAAGCGGCTCTGCAGCGCCCTGAGGGCAGGAGCTCAGGGCCAGGCAGGCCTGTGCTCTCCTTAGAAGGGGACATCCTCATGGCTCTGCAGCACCCTGAGGGCAGGAGCTCAGGGCCAGGCAGGCCTGTGCTCTCCTTAGAAGGGGACATCCTCATGGCTCTGCAGCGCCCTGAGGGCAGGAGCTCAGGGCCAGGCAGGCCTGTGCTCTCCTTAGAAGGGGACATCCTCATGGCTCTGCGGCTCCCTGAGGGCAGGAGCTCAGGGCCAGGCAGGCCTGTGCTCTCCTTAGAAGGGGACATCCTCATGGCTCTGCGGCTCCCTGAGGGCAGGAGCTCAGGGCCAGGCAGGCCTGTGCTCTCCTTAGAAGGGGACATCCTCATGGCTCTGCAGCACCCTGAGGGCAGGAGCTCAGGGCCAGGCAGGCCTGTGCTCTCCTTAGAAGGGGACATCCTCATGGCTCTGCGGCTCCCTGAGGAGGGACGTGGGGAGGGATGCGCTGAGCTCCTCTCCCCAGGACACAGGGATGATGCATGGGGATGGCTCAGAGCTGTGCCAGGGAGCTTCAGACTGGAGGTAATGAAGCGTTTCCTTACAGAGAAGGTGTTCAAAGCCTGGCACGTCCTGAAGGGGTGGTTCATGCCCAAGGTCTGTCAGTATCTGAGGCACTTGGACAATGCCCTTAACATGCTCTAATTTCTGGTCAGCCCTGAAGTGGACAAGCAATTGAGCTTGATGATCATTGTGGGTCCCTTGCAACTGAAGTATTCCATTCTGACTGAATGTAGGCCAGAGGAAAAGCAAGGGTTCAGTGAAGAAAGGCAGCAAAGAATGATAATTTAGGAAGCAGTGGTTGGAGGACAGGTATTGATGTGTTCTTGAGGGCATCAAGATGTTCAGATCTGGAATCACTTGGTGGTTCTTGAGGGCTTCAGTGGACAAACCAGAGCTCCTCTGTTTGGCCTGAGTTCTCAGGACCACCAGGCAGGAGGGACAGAGGAGGCATTTGTAGTTTTCTCTCTAATATGTGACTATTTTATGAATGGAATTTCCTTTTCTGCTATGGCCCAGCAGCGCCCTGCAGGATGGCTTTGTCTCGAGGATGGAGGCCATGGGGGGAAGAGACAAGAACTGTTGGCATCTAAAGGCTCTATGGTTAGAAAGTGCCTGGAGCTCCTGGTTCTGGTTAACAGTGGGCTGCAGGATGCCAGTGCCCTGTCACTACCCGTGGCCCAGATGTGTTCCAGAGGCAGCTCCTGTGCTTTGTTTCTGTGGTGTTTGGTTGTGCTCTCAGCCTGTGCGTGTGTCCCATGACTTTTCTCTTTCATTTCCATTCATGCTCCGCAGTAGATGAGCAGCTCCGTGAACTGGGTAACTATGGATTGTTTCTTCTTTCCCTCCACTCTGCTGCATCCTTTCCCACTTCTCTGCTTGCCATGTCCTCCGTGTGTGGTAGCTTACAGTGGCTGTTGTAGACCAGTCTTTCCTCTTCTTTCCTTGATTCCTGATGCCTAGCCTGGATGGGTTGGGGCAGACTACAGGAAGGGACCCTCCTTTCCCATCTTGCCGGTTTTCCCAGTTGCTGGAGTTTTGGGGTTTTCTCTGTTCTTGTATGTCTCTTGTGGTGTACACAGGACCACCAGCTCTGAGGAGATGCACATGCCTCCTAAGAAGATCTTGCCACTCTCTACAACTGCCTGAGAGGAGGATGGAGCCAGGAGGGGCTGGGCTCTGCTCCCAAGGAACAAGGGATGGGACAAGAGGAACCGGCCTCAAGCTGCACCAGGGCAGGGTTAGATGGAGCTGAGGAACAATTCCTGCCCCAGAGGGTGCTCAGGCATTGGAACAGGCTGCCCAGGGCAGGGCTGCAGGCACCGGCCCTGCAAGGGTTCACACATCCTCAGTGCCATGGGGCAGCGGTGGCCTTGGCAGTGCTGGGGTAAGGTTGGACTGGATGAGCTTGAAGCTGTTTTCCAGGCTGTGGTTCAGTGATGCTGTGATTCTCAGGTACTCCTGTGGTGCAGGTGGGAGCTGTGGAGGGGAGCCAGCTGATGCCAGCAGTCTCTGCAGAGCCTGGCTCTCTGCCTGCTGCAAGGGGCGCAGGGCAGCACCAGACCCTTCTCCCCTGCTGCTGATGGGAGCTCACGCTCCGTTCATCTGGGCTTGGTGTAGGTGGGTTGGGTTGTTGAGGGCCAGGGTACGAGAGCTTAGGAGGGAGATACCACAGGGTCCTTTGGGATACCGGTCCCTGAGGGTGGAGGCCACTGGCCTGCCTGGTGACAGGGTGGCAGTGGGTGAAGCGGCGCTGAGCCAGCAGTGTCCCTGTCTGCTCCCATCCCCTCCTGGGGCTGAGGTCCCTGTCTCTATCCCGTGGCGCTGAGGGAGCCGCGCTCATGCCAGATGTGTCCCCTCACTGACAAACGGGTGTTCGGGGGGGCAGGTACCTGGGGTGCCTCCTGCAGGCTGCTGGTGGATGCAGGAAGCTGGGCATGGAAAGGAAATGATCTTGATTCACAAGGGATCGTGGCTGGCTTCTGCCCATAAAGGTCGTGGTAGTTCACAGTTCCAGGCAGGGCTGGCAGCCGAGACTGAGCCTTTCCCAGGCTTCAGGGAGGGATGCAGCAGAGAGCACAGAAAGGAGAGGGGCAGGAGTCCAGGAGTGGGTTTGGAGGTGCTCTCCTTCCTTTTAGCCTGTCAGAGCAAAGTGTTCTGAGTGGGAACGGGCTTCAGAAATGTACCTGCAGCCTGGGAGAAGTGACCGTGAGCATGTGTTCAGCTGGAATTCCATCCTTTCTTATAGCTTAGGCTGTTCCCAAATGGGGTTGTTTGTGTTGGTGGCTGTCAGCACCCTGCAGAGACCTTTGCTGCCCCATTGCAGTGAGTTGTGCCCAAGGGTTCAGCTGCCTCTTCAGAATGTGCCTGAGAGGTTTGGTTTGGTTTAGAGCCCGTGAAGATGTTTCCTTCAGCTCTAGTTCTGAACCACAGCTGGCTCCGGTTCAGTTCCAGGCTCAGCCAGAACCTGTTGGAAAGATCATTGAGGCAAATCCTTGATAGAGGAGGAGTGGCAGCAAGCAGGTCCAGGCAGAGCGGGGCTGCTGGAAACAGCATGGTTTAGTGGAAGCACGTGAGCCCTGGGAGCCCGCTGGCAGTGTCACACAGGGATTGATCCTGCTGCAGCCCTGGCCAGCGCTTCCCTGGGATGCCATTAGCCTGGCAAAGGCTGATGCTGCTCTGGAGGGTTTCCTGGGGCGCTGCTGACTCACAGGACAGATCTGTGCAGTCACGTCTCAGCCCGGGCAGGCGGGAGGTGTGGGAAGTGCATCGTGATCCGAAGGTCTGCTGGAAACCGGTGCATGGCTCTTCCCAGAGGGTCAGGGAGGGGATCCTGCCCCTCTGCTGCGCTATGGGGAGACCCCCCTGCAGTCCTGAGCCAGCTCTGGGGCAGCAGCACAAGAGGGACGTGGAGCTGATGGAGCGAGTGCAGAGGAGGCCATGGAGATGCTGCGAGGGCTGGAGCAGCTCTGCTCTGGAGCCAGGCTGAGAGAGCTGGGCTGGGGCAGCCTGGAGAAGAGAAGGCTCCTGAAGGGGAGACCTGAGAGCAGCTCCAGTGCCTAAAGGGGCTGCAGGAAAGCTGGAGAGGGGCTTGGGACAAGGGCCTGTAGGGACAGGCCAAGGGGAATGGCTTGAACCTGCCCGAGGGGAGACTGAGCTGAGCTCTTAGGCAGAAGCTCTTCCCTGTGAGGGTGCTGAGGCGCTGGCACAGGGTGCCCAGAGAAGCTGTGGCTGCCCCATCCCTGGCAGTGCTCAAGGCCAGGTTGGACACAGGGGCTTGGAGCAAGCTGCTCCAGTGGAAGGGGTCCCTGCACATAGCAGGGGTTGAAGCTGGAAGAGATCTTTAAGGTCCTTTCTGTCCCAAACCATTCTGGGATTCTCTGATTCTCTAAGGAACAGCGGTGCTTGCCTGTTTCCCATGAAGCGCGCTCATGGCTGAGCACAGGGAGGTGCAGGGTAAGGTGCTCTGTAGAGTGGAAGCACTGCTTCAAAAAGGAGCTGAGAAGGGGTGTTATTAATATCTCCTTCAAGCGTTGCAGTATTTCTGCTGCTGGGCCTCTCTTGCTGCTGTTACTGGGAGCACAGTAGTGCTCCATCCTGCCTGTATTAACGTTTGGATCCAGTACCTGTCAGTAGCCTTTCACTGTTCATTAAGAAATGGAGGCACTTCTACTATATAGTGGCTTCTTGCTCCTCATCCCTGGCTTCCTTGGGCTGCTTCAGATCCACTCCACTAAAAGCTTCCATAAACATGGCATATTTCTCTTTTCCTCCCTTGCAGTTTTCTTCCTTCCCTCCCTATTGCTCTGCGCCAGGGATGCTGCTCATGGACTTGTGTGGAGCGTGGCTGTGAAGGACTCGCAGCTCCTTCCCGTCCTCCCAGCAGGAATCTCTCGCTTTCCAGGCAGCTTCATTCATTAGCACATTGCCTTCCCCCTGCAAGGCTTCCCCTCACTCTGCAGCACCACAACACGGCAGCATATGCTGCCAAGCGTGCACCATACCAAGTGTTTGCTGCACGTTCCTCTTACTGGGTCACCAGCTTCTAGTCTGCTGAGCACCCGCCTAACAGCGGGATTGCTGAGGAGATTTCACACTAGAGAGCCCTTTCTTCACATCAAACCTGCCTTTCGTTATTGCATTTCTTCATCGTTTCTCCCTTTTTCCCCCTTTTTTCTATGTTCCCAGGGTTTTCTGTCTTTTACCCTAAAAAGCCCTTCTGTGGCTCTGGTCGCATCATTTGCTGGTCTCTAATTTATCTTTAGCTCTGAAGTGCTCTTGCAGTGAAGTGGCCACTCGGTGTGTGGATGAGGCAACCCGTTCGTTGTGATGTGGTTCATTCCCATGTTGTTTTATAGTGATGGCAGCCAGCCAGCATCCCAGCACATCGTCCTGCTTGTCCTGCTCTCCTTGCTCTGGGGTATACTTAGTGTGAAGGCAGTGATGTGTGCGCTGCTCATACCAGTTCACTGCACATCGTACAAGCTGCTGTCCACAGTCATATAACCCAGCTACCCTTCGAGCCCATGTGCTTTTCCTGTTCTCACTTAATCACCTTGTCCCAGTTAGCAACAGGAGGTGTGTGCACGGGGCTCAAGTTGTCATCTTTCACTATAGGGACATAGGAGCAGTTGTGCTGGATCAGGGCAAAGGACCACCCGGTTCGGCTTCTCATAGGTGAGAGTGGCCCAGAGCAGCTGGCTGCACAAGACTGGGAGAGAAGGAAGGGAGGAAGGTGGATGGGTTACCCAGGGAGGTTGTGAATGCCCCATCCCTGGCTGTGTTCAAGGCCAGGTTGGACAGAGCCTTGGGTGAGATGGTTTAGAGCGAGGTGTCCCTGCCTATGGCAGGGGGGTTGGAAGTGGATGATCTTAAGGTCCTTTTTGACCCTAACTATTCTGTGATCTAAAGTGCATGCAGTGCTTGGCTGGCCATTGGAAACCGCACTTGTAATGACTTGAGGTTAATTTGTAGCTCTTGGTGATTTTCTTTTCTTTCATTAATTCCTCCAGTGGCCTGTCTAACCCATGAGAGCTTGTACCTTCAGTAACGTCCTGTGGCAAAGCGTTCCTCAGCTTAGTAAGCACTACCTGAGGAGTTATTGCCTCAGTTTCCAGATGTGCTGCCCAGTGGTGGGTTGGCACAACCCACCTCTTGTGTTGGCAGAGGTGGTGATGCGTGCCCATCCTTCCCTGGCCACGTATGATTCCGCTGATCTCCCACCCCACTGCTCTTGGTCTGGGTGTTATTTCATGTGCAGGAGCTATTCCAGCCCCGTGTTCCCATTGCCCTCCTCTGGAGCTTCTCCCAGTTCTCCGGGTCATTTTGGAAACAGGGAGAGTGGAGCTGTGGTGCCCGTCCATGGGTGAGCATGCTCGGGATGATCCTGAGCCATGGCTCGGTGACAGCTTTGCTTGTCCTGATGTTAGTAAACCACCAGCAGTGGGGGAACAAAATGTTTCAGTCCCTTCCTAAGCTCAGGAGAGGAAGTGCTGGGAACAAAGGTACTGCTGGAGCCGATTGTCACTGTGAGATAGGGGGCTAAAGAGTGGTTATTGCCACCAGCTTGTGCTTTTTTTGCAGAAACTGGCTTTAAAAGCCCTTTAGCCCTGCATTAACTATGAAAATTAAAGGAAAAACCACTCTAAAAAATGCAAAGCCATTAATAAGACTTTGAATTTCACATTTCCTTTCAGTGTCCGAAAGCCCCATGCTTGATCATTTTTGTTGGTACTGCCACTTTGGGGGGGTGTGTATGTGATAAGTGCAAGTCAGCTGTGATGGTCCAGAGCAGTGGCTGGAATCCATCCTGTCAAGACAGCACAAAACATTTTCTGCTCCTGGTGATGCGCAGGGAGGTTGGAGCAAGGCTCACGTTCCTGGTGGGTGTGGGGCACTGCAGCATGGGGATGGGTGCAGGAGCCGTGTCCTGTGGGCAGTCCATGGCCTTGGGGAGGCTTCCAGCATCTGGTGCCTGGCCCCTTGATCCAGTGCAGCCCTGGCAAAGTCATTCACTCACCTGTCTGTAATGGACGGGAGGAGACAATGCAATCCAGCACTGAGGAATGGGGGGGCTCCGCGAGGGCTGAGCAGATTTTCAGTGTCTGCTCTGTATTTCACAAGGAATTGTAATGCTGGCTGTGTAATGGGGCTGGTGTTTGGACCTCAGCCACTGGTACCTTCCCCCCCCCCGCCTTGTTGGCACTAAATAGAGAACTTCCCAGCTTCTCTTCTGCCCCCCCCGGCTGTATTTATTTCCTACACAGCTTTAAAGTTTTCAGGTTGATGCTGAAGTCATCACCGAATCCCAGCCTGGTTTGGGTTGGAAGGGACCTTAAAGCTCCTCTGGCTCCAACCCCTGCCACAGGCAGGGACCCCTTCCACTGGAGCAGCTTGCTCCAAGCCCCTGTGTCCAACCTGGCCTTGAGCACTGCCAGGGATGGGGCAGCCACAGCTTCTCTGGGCACCCTGTGCCAGCGCCTCAGCACCCTCACAGGGAAGAGCTTCTGCCTAAGAGCTCAGCTCAGTCTCCCCTCGGGCAGGTTCAAGCCATTCCCCTTGCCCTGTCCCTACAGGCCCTTGTCCCAAGCCCCTCTGTGGGTTTCTTGTAGGCAAAACCTTCTGACTGTACTTGCACAGGGGGTGATGCTGATCCTCTCAGGCTGTAGCAGGACAAGGGGTGAATTTGGAAGCACAGCAGCTCTCCCTGATCCTCTTGCAGTGCCTCGCTGATAGTGGGGCTCTGTTGGGATGCGCACCCTTGTGCGTGCCAGCGCAACTTGTCCTCTTGGCTGCTTTGTACTCTGCCATTGTGGGAGGCAGAAGCCGGGGCTGTATCCCTTTGGAAGCTGCTATGGTGAGGCGGGTGGGCCAAGCAGTGCCCTAGTCCTGGGCCTTGTACGTCTGTGTCTAATTCGGTGTATTTAATACCACAGAAGGGGTTTAATTTCCCAAGTGCTTTGCTTGTGTTCCAGAGAAGTGCAGTGTCATCCAGCCCAGCGCCTTGGGCAGGAGGAGAGGTCTGTGATGCTGATTGTACAGCCAGCTCTTGGCATTAGGAACTGCAGAGGTGTCTGTGGGCTGCCTGGGAGGATGTGATTACTGAGTCGGGTTTGAAAGAAGCAGCAGCGGAACGGCCACGAGTGTTGAAAGCCAAGGGCATGCCTCTGCTCACAGAGCTATGAGTGCTGCTGCTTGCTGCTGCTGCTGCTGCGAGTCCTCTTCCCAGCTTTCTGCACCCTCTGTGGGGCAGGGAGAGCGGGAGCGCTGCTGCTGGGAGCTGTGGGGCAGAGCGGGCAGAGGGGGTTGTGGTTCAGAGCTGGTAAACGCAAATTATGAAGCTGTCAGGGTGTCCCTGAGCCCAGAACCCCCCCATGTGCTGGGTGCACCCCCAGAGCATGAGCAGCAGCTCAGGGAGGGGATCCTGCCCCTCTGCTGTGCTCTGGGGAGACCCCCCTGCAGCCCTGATCCAGCTCTGGGGCAGCAGCACAAGAAGGACCTGGAGCTGTTGGAGTGAGAGCAGAGGAGGCCATGGAGATGCTGCGAGGGCTGGAGCAGCTCTGCTCTGGAGCCAGGCTGGGAGAGCTGGGCTGGGGCAGCCTGGAGAAGAGAAGGCTCCTGAAGGGGAGACCTGAGAGCAGCTCCAGTGCCTAAAGGGGCTGCAGGAAAGCTGGAGAGGGGCTTGGGACAAGGGCCTGAAGGGACAGGCCAAGGGGAATGGCTTGAACCTGCCGGAGGGGAGACTGAGCTGAGCTCTTAGGCAGAAGCTCTTCCCTGTGAGGGTGCTGAGGTGCTGGCACAGGGTGCCCAGAGAAGCTGTGGCTGCCCCATCCCTGGCAGTGCTCAAGGCCAGGTTGGACACAGGGGCTTGGAGCAAGCTGCTCCAGTGGAAGGGGTCCCTGCCCGTGGCAGGGGTTGGAGCTGGAGGAGCTTTAATGTCCTTTCCAACCCAAACCAGTCTGGGACTCTGTTAAATCATGCATGTAGTGAAGAGTAGCGTAAGTGATGCATACAATAGCAGTGGGAGTCAATTAGCTATTGGTATTGAGAAGGTAGAGCTTGGAGTAGCAGTTTGTTTGTAGGATTGCAAATAATAATAAGTAAAACATAACCAGCAGTACTGTCTGTGAAATCAGTGCAGTGCTCCAGAACTGCTCAAGCCCCCTCAAAGTGATGGGAAGTTGGGAAGTACTAGGAAAAACTCGTCAGAGCAAAGCAAAGCCCATGAATACACATGGTATATATCCATGCTGACAGCTCAAGTCCCCTTTCCCCATGGTGTACAGTGGTGGTGCTGAAGTACAGGGGGGTAACAAAGGTGATGGAAGCCTCCAGCAGCTCCTGCACAAGGAGATTCGTTCCCCTGTTTGGGAATGACGTGGTGTGAGAGCAGGCTGTGCTTTCATAGCTGGAGCAAGGCTCCTCACTAATCCTCTGATACAGGAACCTGGAGGTGCACAAAGAAATACTAGCTGCAGCCTTAAGGCAGAGTGGGTTTGTACTTTTTGTACAGTGTGGTGTTAAACTGTGGAATTCCTCGCTGCAGGACCCATGCCGTGGAGGCCAGGAATGTGAATGGGTTTTAAAGGAGCAGCAGGTCCATTTCTGAGAGCAGGTTTGTCTTGTCAGCACCCACTGGGCAGCATGAGTGCTGCGGGCTGTGGCTCTGGGGGTCATCGAGTGCTGCTGTTGTGTGGGGGTGCTGGGAGTGGGGTGGTGGGTGTCCTGTGGCCAGGTCTAGGATGGTGCCATGCACCAGGGCTGCGGTGGCATTGCCATGGAGCCAGGTTCTCTGTTTCTAGGGACGTTGCTGGCTGCCTGAACTGGGGTGATCTCTGTGGCCGTTGTTCTCAGGCCAAGATGGGAGCGTGAGAAGTGAGAGTAATGGTGTGCCTTGTGCTGCTCTTGATGTGCCAGGGGAGGATGTGAGTGAGGTGAGCTGGTCACTGCGGGCTCAGCCTCCTTCGGGTCTCCTGGGCTCCGGCTGTGGGGTTTGGCGCAGCTCTGGCCCTGCGGGAGGGGTTTGGATGCAGCTCTGGCTCTAAGCTCCTGGCTGAGGGATGGATGGCACCGAGCTCCTGGCTCATGGATGGATGGCACCGAGCTCCCGGCTGATGGATAGATGGCACTGAGCTCCTGGCTCATGGATGGATGGCACCGAGCTCCCGGCTCATGGATGGATGGCACCGAGCACCCGGCTCATGGATGGCACTGAGCTCCTGGCTCATGGATGGACGGCACTGAGCTCCTGGCTCATGGATGGATGGCACCGAGCTCCCGGCTCATGGATGGATGGCACCGAGCTCCCGGCTCATGGATGGATGGCACCGAGCTCCCGGCTGAGGGATGGATGGCACCGAGCTCCCGGCTGAGGGATGGATGGCACCGAGCTCCCGGCTCATGGATGGCACCGAGCTCCCGGCTCATGGATGGCACTGAGCTCCCGGCTGAGGGATGGATGGCACCGAGCTCCCGGCTCATGGATGGATGGCACCGAGCTCCCGGCTCATGGATGGATGGCACTGAGCTCCCGGCTCATGGATGGATGGCACTGAGCTCCCGGCTCATGGATGGATGGCACCGAGCTCCCGGCTCAAACCCCCCGGCTCATGGATGGATGGCACCGAGCTCCTGGCTCATGGATGGATGGCACCGAGCTCCTGGCTCATGGATGGCACCGAGCTCCCGGCTCATGGATGGATGGCACCGAGCTCCCGGCTCATGGATGGATGGCACCGAGCTCCCGGCTCATGGATGGCACTGAGCTCCCGGCTCATGGATGGATGGCACCGAGCACCCGGCTCATGGATGGCACTGAGCTCCTGGCTCATGGATGGATGGCACCGAGCTCCTGGCTCATGGATGGATGGCACCGAGCACCCGGCTCATGGATGGCACTGAGCTCCTGGCTCATGGATGGATGGCACCGAGCTCCCGGCTCATGGATGGCACACTCCCGGCTCATGGATGGATGGCACCGAGCACCCGGCTCATGGATGGCACTGAGCTCCTGGCTCATGGATGGATGGCACCGAGCACCCGGCTCATGGATGGCACTGAGCTCCTGGCTCATGGATGGATGGCACCGAGCTCCTGGCTCATGGATGGATGGCACTGAGCTCCTGGCTCATGGATGGATGGCACCGAGCTCCCGGCTCATGGATGGATGGCACCGAGCTCCCGGCTCATGGATGGATGGCACCGAGCTCCCGGCTCATGGATGGATGGCACCGAGCTCCTGGCTCATGGATGGATGGCACCGAGCACCCGGCTCATGGATGGCACTGAGCTCCTGGCTCATGGATGGATGGCACCGAGCTCCCGGCTCATGGATGGCACTGAGCTCCCGGCTCATGGATGGATGGCACCGAGCACCCGGCTCATGGATGGCACTGAGCTCCTGGCTCAAACACCCCCCGGCTCATGGATGGCACTGAGCTCCTGGCTCATGGATGGATGGCACCGAGCTCCTGGCTCATGGATGGATGGCACTGAGCTCCTGGCTCATGGATGGATGGCACCGAGCTCCCGGCTCATGGATGGATGGCACCGAGCTCCCGGCTCATGGATGGATGGCACCGAGCTCCCGGCTCATGGATGGCACCGAGCTCCCGGCTCATGGATGGCACCGAGCTCCCGGCTCATGTCCCGGCTCAGGATGGACACCGAGCTCCTGGCTCATGGATGGATGGCACCGAGCTCCTGGCTCATGGATGGATGGCACCGAGCTCCTGGCTCATGGATGGATGGCACCGAGCTCCTGGCTCATGGATGGATGGCACCGAGCTCCCAGCTGAGGGATGGATGGCACCGAGCTCCCAGCTGATGGATGGCTGTGGCCACCTCCACAGTGAGAGGTGCAGTCACTGTTTCCTGCCTGCTTCTCCAGAGTGATGCATCAGGGTGGGGATTCCTTCCCAAGAGGCCACCAAGTGCTTTTACAGTTCAGGATTTCCTTTCTATATGGCTCTTGAGTGGATCTGGGGGATTCCTAATCCTTCTGTCTTTAAGGACAGGCTTTCTCAGCTGCAGCAGTAAATTAGAATTGCAACTGCCAGTCCCTGCCTAAGTGTCTGATCCCAAAATGTTCCTCAGCATGGGGCTCATTCAGCAGGGGTTTAGAAAAATCCCATCAGCCTGTAATAACCTCCAAGGCGCTTTCTTGCTTTCTTTGACAAGACATTTGAGCTGCTTGAGTGGTGTTAATACTCGAAAGCTCCTCAGGGCACTTCAGTGGCGAGAGGATTCAGGCAGCAGACAAAGGGATTTCCTGAACTCTGGGGCTCTGGGAGGGCTCCTCCTCCAGGCAAACAGCTTGTGGGGAGGATGGGGGGAAGGCAGCACGATGCGGCTTGGCAATGGGCTTACGTTTGTCCTGGCTCCCTCCTTCCTGGCAGTGGGTGCAGTGTGTGGCTGAGTGTGTTCTGTGGCTAGTGCTGAGCTCTGCCTGCTGCTCCACGTTCCCCAGCTAGGGAAACATGAGCTGCAGCTACTGCCTTCACACCAGCAATGCCACCAGTGCCATGGAGACCCTGCACACCCACAGCACCGAGCACAGAACCACAGAGGGGTTTGTGTTGGAAGGGACCTTAAGGCTCATCCAGTCCCACCCCCTGCCATGGGCAGGGACACCTTGCACAGAGCAGGAGATGGCCGTGACCACCACTGGTCCATGCGGCAGGACAGTGACAACTGCAGCTTAGTGCTCTGATGACCCCACACTTCTCTGATTGCCCACCAGAGGCTTGGCAATGTGATGGGCAAAGGGCATGTGAGGGTAATGAGAGAAACTAACTGCAAAGTGCCTTGTGCCCAGGAGAAAACAAGAGTTTCCTGGTTTTTCCCCTTGTGCCAAGGGGCTGCTGGGTCTGTGTCCACCTCTGTGCAGAAGATGAGGGTGATGTGAAGCCCCCTCCCTTCCTGCCCCCCATGGACTGCTGAGCTGTGGGCTCTGAATCCAGACAGTCCTCCCATGCTGGAGCTGCCAGTACAGAGCTGGGGGCAGCACAGAGCACCCCCCACAGGGCATTCTCCACTCGAGGGGATGCATTAACCTGGGTAACCTGGTCAGAACCAGTAAATGGACACTGTGAGTGCTCTGTGCAGGGCAGCTCCTGCTTTTCCCTCTGCTTTCCACACTGGGGAAGGAGGATGCTGGCTACTCTTCAGCCTGTTGCCACCATCGTGTCTGCTCGCTTCATGCGCTGCATGCAGCACAACAAGTGGAGGCTCTCCCTCCTTCTTTCCTGCCATGTGCTGGGAAGTCAGGCAGGGATTATGTATGGCTTTTCATTAATATATTACACTTGTTGAGTGTGTATGTATTAGCAATAGGAAAAAACAACCCAAAGAGCCCACCAACACCCTGGAAGACAGAAAAAAGGCCTCAGTGTTCCCTCTCCTGCAGCGAGAAACTGCCCAAGGAGCAAACAGCATCCTCTTGGCTCTTCCTCCAGGTCTGTGGTCTTTTCTGGTGCTCAGTGGCAAACCAGGGTGGATGAGGGTGTGCAGGAGCCTGGCTCATGTGTGAATGCAGGGACACATGGGCTCTGGGGGACCTTGGCCCCCAGGTTTCAGGTTTGGTGTCTGTTATATCTACCAGTGTGGAAATAAGGCCAGGCTGCTGTCCTTCAGGTGACATTGAGCCTGCAGATGACCAAGCATCATGCAGGTGGTTTCTGTACATATTGCTCTGCAGTGCTCACTGTGAGGATTCTGGGAGCCTCCTGAGCTTCATCTCTGTAATTATATGTTAAAAAGAAACCCAGACACCACATCTGCAAAGCTGTGTCTTTCACAGAGAGCTGGGCTGGGGCAGCCTGGAGAGGAGAAGGCTCCTGAAGGGGAGACCTGAGAGCAGCTCCAGTGCCTAAAGGGGCTGCAGGAAACCTGGAGAGGGGCTTGGGACAAGGGCCTGTAGGGACAGGGCAAGGGGAATGGCTTGAACCTGCCCGAGGGGAGACTGAGCTGAGCTCTTAGGCAGAAGCTCTTCCCTGTGAGGGTGCTGAGGCGCTGGCACAGGGTGCCCAGAGAAGCTGTGGCTGCCCCATCCCTGGCAGTGCTCAAGGCCAGGTTGGACACAGGGGCTTGGAGCAAGCTGCTCCAGTGGAAGGGGTCCCTGCCCGTGGCAGGGGTTGGAGCTGGAGGAGCTTTAAGGTCCCTTCCAACCCAGACCAGTCCCCAATCCCATGTGGTGGATTCAGGGGTTGGGGCCCAGCTGCACCTCCTGTTACTCTGGGCACTGAGCTGAACCTCCAAGAGGGGAGGTGTCGCAGCACGTGGTGTTGTGTGGACTTGGCTGCTCTTTATCTGCCTTCCTGCACTGCAGCCCCCAGCTATGGGACTCATCTCGTGTGTGCTCAGGTGGGTGCTGTGGTTGGGTAACTCATTAGCCAAATGAACTGGCCTGTTTGTGACCAACGTGATGGGTGGGCAAGTGAGAGAGCTTGACCAGTGTGAATGGGAGCACGCCGTGGGTGGGTGTGCTCCGCAGCAGGAGTCTCTGCGGTTCAGCAGGCTCAGGCTGTGTGCTGCTATCTCCTCGCCAGCAGAAGTGGAAAGGACATTTTCAGGCTTTTCTGTTGACTGCTTCTGGGCTGTTTCTGAGCAGGGATTATTGACTGGTTTCTGCCTGATCCCTCCGAGGCAGACACTGGTGCAGCCTTCAGCTCATCCCCAGACATCATCTCTTCGGTTGGCCTGTCTGGATCCAGAGGCTCTCAGGTGTGACGGCTGCTGTGATACAGGCTAGTGCTGGCAGACTGCAGGAGGGGAGGAGGGGGGATCTCTGTGTGGTTTGTGCATTATGCAAGGTGCACAGCGCTTCGCGTTCTCTCCTTTTCCTCCTTTTATTTCCCTGGAATGCCTCCGTGGTCATTCCTCTGGAACGGAAGGGAAGGGAAGCAGGAGGAGCATCACAAAGAGCTGCCTCTGCACTGCTGTGTCACTCCCAGCATTGTTCTTGCAGTGCTGCTCTTCACCCAGTGCTGGCTGAGCCCACCACTCGCAGGTACCACTGAGCCCTCCTCCTGCCCCACACTCCACAGCTGGCTGTGATGGGAGGGGATCTGTTGCTGTCTAATTACTGACTCTGTGTCCTGCTCAGAGCTCTTTGAAATCAAGCCCTGGTGTGCTGTGCGCATCTATCGAACCTTGGGCACATGCAGTGCGAGGTGCCCGTGGTGTACACCCTTGCACACCCGTGTGAATCCTGCTCTGAGCCTGTGCTGAACAGCTCTGCCCTGGTGCAACCCCTGCTCACAGCTCTGCTCCTTGGCATGGGGCAGCCCCGCTGCGCCTGTCACCTGCACACAGCTGGACTTAGATCATTGAACCCCAGCCTGGTGTAGGTTAAAGGGACCTTAAAGCTCATCCAGCTCCAGCCCCTGCCTCAGGCAGGGACCCCTTCCACTGGAGCAGCTTGCTCCAAGCCCCTGTGTCCAACCTGGCCTTGAGCACTGCCAGGGATGGGGCAGCCACAGCTTCTCTGGGCACCCTGTGCCAGCGCCTCAGCACCCTCATAGGGAAGAGCTTCTGCCTCAGAGCAGTGCCTCACCATGTATCTGAGGCGCCTGCCCATGCTTTTCCAAAAGTCTTTCCATGTTGCGAGGCAGATGCTGATGAGCAAGGGGAGGAAGAAAGGAGTGGAAGTGTTGCAGGCTGAACCGTGCATGTTTCTGGTATGTGAAGGGCATCAGTGGGACCAGTTACTAGTTCAGATTGTCTTGCTTTGGGACACTGTCAGAGGAAGCAGAGCCTGGGCTTCTCCCTCCCTTTCTCTGTCTCAATGCAATCAGCCATGCTGGGAACGGATGAGGATATAGGATGAGGAGCTGCGATGAATCCAACTGAACTATGCAGTATCAGAACTCCCAGTGGATTCCCTGTCAGGTCTGGTTTGCCACCTTGAAATGGAAGGGGGCTGAACGCATACAAAGCTTTAGAGGCAGGACATGATACCAGGCTTGTGGTGAGGTTGCACCAGTAACAGGGAGAAGTGTGTTAGTGGGGGTCTTGGGTCAGTCCTGGTGGGATCTCTTCAGGGGATGGAGGCATTTCTCTGGAGAGCTCAGAAAGGGATGGATGGATGGATGGAAGGATGGATGGAAGGAAGGAAGGATGGGTGGATGGGTGGGTGGGTGGATGGATGGGTGGATGGGTGGATGGGTGGATGGATGGATGGATGGGTGGATGGGTGGATGGATGGATGGATGGAAGGATGGATGGATAGATGGATGGACAGATGGATATCCCTGGCAGTGTTCAAGGCCAGGCTGGACGGGGCTTTCAGCACCCTGGTCTAGTGGAAGTTGTCCCTGCCTGTGGCAGGGGGTTGGAGCTGAGTGAGCTTTAAGGTCCCACCCAAACCAGTGTGGGGTTCTAGAGTTTCTCTTCCTGCTGCTCTGTTATTTCACTGTGTGCTTTTGCAAAGCAGAGGAGGAAGGACACGGTCACACACATTGGCTCAGGTTTCCCTGCACCATGGCTGTAGCAGTGGCTGGGACTGGGGAATGTCCCTGCTGTCCAGTGCGTGTAGGTGGCAGGTGCTGATGGTTCATGTGGGCAGTACAGCAGCCAGAGCCCCTCCAGCATCCTGTGGGTGCCCTTGGGACAGGCCTTTGGCTCCTGTCCTGTGGTCCCTGCACTGCTGGGGCTGCCCGGGGGTTTGGGGTACCAGGGCAGGAAGGATCTGTGCCCCCTGAACCAGAGGAACCTGTGGTGGGAGTTGCTGGGTGCAGGGATGCCTGCTCTGGGTGTCAGGCACAGGGCAAGGTGGGCTGAGCGTGGGCTGCAGGAGGAACCACAGCAGTCACCTTTCAGCCCACTCCATTTGGGTCAGGGCTGCTCCCATCCCACATCCTGAATGTGCTGCCGGGTACCAGGTTCAGAAGCCCTGCTGAGGCTGAAAGCCCTTATTAACATTTTGGGAATATGTTCATTCCTTTCCTCTTCCAACCTGCAGCTTTGATTGGCACTATTTTTTACAATAAATGCTTAATTAAAGGCATAATGACTGTCTAATGATTGTATTAAAAGCAAGATGATTATAAAAATCAGCTCAGCAGCTGGAGGCTGCAGGGCTGGAGGAGCTGGGGGCAGGAGTTGGTGTGGTGGAGGATGTGCTCACAGTGGATTACATACAGCATCTCTGCGGCCCCCGAGCCCACAGCCCCTCATTCTACACGCTGTAGGACACGTTGCAAGAGTATCTTCTGCCTGAAGGGACTGGAGCCTGAGCCAGCAGGAGGTGGGCAGAGGCAGATGTGCTCTTGTTGCCTGCTGCCGGGGTGGCTGCAGATGAGGAGCAGAGCTCTGGCATGGAGGAAGCTCCGCATGCTCCTGTGCTGCTGCAGCCGCAGCTCTCTCTGTGCTCCGAGCCCCAGTGCCTGGAGAGCTGGGTTCAAGGTGGGTCCCTGTCTGCAGAGCGCACCCGGGGCTGGTCCAGCACAAGGAGCCTGAAGCTCTGGATGAGGCCATGGCTCAGCACGTGGCTCCTTGGGCACAGGGACCCTGTCCCCAGCCAGGATGAGCTGTGGCAGCTCAGGGCCGGGTGCTGAGGGCAAAGCAGGCTCCTTCCAGCCTCTGCTCCTGTGCTGGTGTCACACATGGTGAGTGTGTGGCCACGCCAGGTCCTTCCCTGCACACACAGCCTTGTTCCTGAGGAGTGTGATGGGCATGAAACGTGGCCATGGGGGGCATTGGCCAGCCCTGTGGTGTGTCCTGGTAGCACTGATGAGCACAGTGTGGAGGGGGAGCGTGACAAGCCCTTGCAGAGCGTGTCTTCTGTTGGAGCATGTGTTGTGCTGCAGGCGGGTGCAGGCCAAGGGTGATGTGTTCTGCTCCCATCGCTGTCGTATGGGCTCCTACCCTTCCCTTGCATGGCTCTCCTGCGGATCCCATCTGCTCCTGGACACTTTTCATGTCCCCAGGCCTTGAGCTTAATTGCTTTTACCTGCCTGCGTCTGAAGGTGCCAGGCGGGTTCCAATGTCACTGGTGGCAGATGGTGCAGGCAAGGGTGGTCTGAGCTCCCTCTGCAGTGCCAGCTCCCTCCTGTGCCCTGTCCTCAGGCCGTGTCCCCGTTCATCGCAGTGATCTCATTTCCTGTACTGCTGGACCCGAGTCCTGCTCCACCTCGGACCTCCTGGACCCAGCTGTGCCCCTGTTCCTCCATCGGAGCTGGAGCCCCAGGTGTAAGGTGATAGGGAAGGGCAGGTTAGAAAGTGCCCCTCAGCCCCGTCTGTGACTGCACTGGGCCCTATGGGCAAAGCCACATTCCCTGTCCTCATCCCTCTCAATCAAACCAGCAGTGTCATGGGATCTCTGGGGGCTGCAGTTTGAGTGAGCCAAGGCAAAGGCCGTGTTGGGCATTGGATGCACTCCACTGAGGCTTTCTGTGCCCAGGGCTAATGGGATCTCAAAGCCTGCTCTGCTGTGGTGGTCGTTGCCAGCTCTTAAGTCCTTACTGAGGCAATTCAAAAGCAGATTTCTTATGTGTGGTCTGAACATTTCTCCTACTTGCTCTCATAGCCCATACTGTGACTCGAGGAAAGAGGAGTTCAAAGGGGCAGGAATTCTCCAGTCTGTATTAATTTATCTTCTTTATTTGAGAGAGCAACATTATTCTGCTGCAAGGGGAAACTTGCACAGAGACTGCAGCTCTCCTTTAATAGGTCATTTCCACTGGTGGGTTGTTGGGCAAGATCTCTACCAGCCACCAAGTTTAATCCGTCTCTGGTCATGGAGAGCATTTGCAAACTCAGCAGAGGTAAATAAAGGACCAAAGAGCCCACCAGCTTCCAGCAGTCCACATGGAGAGCTGGCAGGCTTGTGGCAGGATATCTGAAGACTCTGAGCTAGCACTTTGTGTGGGAATTCCTTCTGGAGTCATTTGTTATAAAGAAAACGTCACCTTTGGGTGAGAGAAGTCCACTTAATCTGCTTTGAGACTTTTCCTCCCCATAGACTAGTACAGGTAGGGGAGATAGCTGTGAGTGGAGAACGCCAGATGGCCCTTGTGGAGAGCAGTCAGATGGGCCCTGTTTGGAGGGGAATGACTGGAGGCTGTTGTAGGAAGCTCCGTGTCCACTGGTGTCCTGGTGTAACTGCGTTTGAGCTGCTTGGTTGTTGGTGAGGTGCTCTGGACACCAGGGCTGGACTGCCTGAGGGGAGGTGCTGAGGAAGAGTCTGGCTGCAGAGAGCCTGGTGAGACCACGGGGGTGAGGGCTTCTAAGGCAGGTAGCCCTCCTATGGCAGGAACTAATGCAGAGTGCCTTTGGTAGGGAGAACTGCACACATGCAAAGGGCTGGGAGAGGATCCAGCCTCAGGGTATGTGCAGAGCTTCCCACTGGAGAGCCAAATGGTTCCCTGGATGCATCAGAATCCCACTGGAGTGTGCTTTGCTCCTGGGCAGTGCGGGGATGGCTCGCTGTGCATGGCTCTGTGCTGGGTTTGAGGTCTGTGGGTGCTGGATGTGCCTGGGGAGTGGCAGGTGCCTAATCCAGGCCTGACTGACAGGAGGACTCTTTCATGTTGCATTCAGGCTCTGGCTTCTCCTCCGTTGTCAACAAAGGAGGCAGTGGTGTCTGATGAAGGTGGCATTAGTGAAGGTGTCTGAAGGCTTGCTCAAGTGTAACCAGGATATTTCAATGAGGGTGATGAGGCTGATGCACAAACCACTTTTTAAGTCTATCTGGGGGCCCCATGTGAATCCTTCCCATTTTCCCTGATACTGGCAAGTTGTCTCTCCCTTCATTTTTTATTAATAAGCCCAAGTGAGATGTGTCGTTGTGCTGACAGGACCCTGCACCATCTGCCAGATGGATGCTACGCACTAGGTTTATTAATGTAATGGGGCATTTAAAAATCCACTTTGCTAATTGCACTTTAGGCTTGTACCAGATCCAGCAGCTGAGCAGAGTGAAGAGTGGGGCTCTGGTGGCACACACGGGGGGGCACTGACTCTGTAAGTGCCTTGGGGTTTTAGAGCTTCGCCCATCAGGGATCTGGGAACTTCACCAGATTGGAGAGGCTCCCAGCGGTGGGGGTCAGGAATGCTGTAGCCTCATAGTGCTGCTACCAGAGACAACACCTTCCAGGTCTGACATCCCCGAGACCTGCATGGCACAACGGGTGGGCTGCTTCTGGGGTGAGGATCCTGCTGCCAACACTCCTGGGATTTGGGTGTCTAGAGTGTGAGTAATTGTGCACTAGAGAATACGTTGCCTGTGTGTGGGGTATGTGAATACAAGACCTGGGCAGCGTGCTCAGGTGTTGGGATGAGCTGGGAGTTAGCAGAAGGGTTGGAAGCCATGTGAAGCTTTACATTGCTTGGCTTACTTCCAGTTTAGATATGGCTCAGTACAGACATAGCAAATAGAATGGAAAGGAGGAGAAACCTGTCCTGGTGTGGGAAAACAAGAATAGGAAGGAACTGGGAGCCTGATGAGCTCTGAAGCTGAGTGAAGGTCACAGAGCACTGCTGCTGCTCAGATGGGGGCCTTGAGCAAAAAATGGGTCAGTGGCTGATGATTTCCTGAGCTCAGCAGCAGTGATTTAGAGTTGACATTGGGCAGAACTTGCTGCTGCAGTTCTGGCACCTTGTCTTTTCCTGGGTCCCCAGTGCAGCACTAGCTCAGAGGTGAAAAACGTGAAGGTGAAGAGCATGGTTGAGATGCCACATCATCTCCATGTTGGCCTACCGAACAGATCTGAGTGCTCTGTACAATACCCAGCTTACAGGAGAGATTGGCCAGGACATGGAGTTGCACAAGTTGAGGCAGCATTTGCTTGTTTGCTGGTACACAGCCAAGAGACTTGTGTACCCTGTTCCTCTGGACTTGACCTTGCCTTGTAGGCATGTGCTGGTGGTGTTCCCAGGCATGCATCCAGTCTTGCAGTGCGGTCAGGGTAGCTGTGTTTTGCTGTGTTTCTCTCTGGCCTTTGTCTTTGCTTGTACCAGGTCTTCCTGGTTCTGCTTGGGTAGGATTGACTGGAACAGGATCTTAGCAATGCAGGCAAGTTGATGGCTTCAGCCACACTTGGCAGCTGCAAATTGGAACTGCAGGTGGTGGGATTTAGGAAGTCCTGTGGCATATGGAAAGCAATAGTGCTGGTAGCAAAAGGGTCCCGGGTGATCATCATCATGGGTTTACCAAGCACTGCAGATATGCCAGTTAGAATCCCAGACTGGGTTGGGTTCAAGGGACCTTAAAGCTCCTCCAGCTCCAAGCCCCTGCCACGGGCAGGGACCCCTTCCACTGGAGCAGCTTGCTCCAAGCCCCTGTGTCCAACCTGCCCTTGAGCACTGCCAGGGATGGGGCAGCCACAGCTTCTCTGGGCACCCTGTGCCAGCGCCTCAGCACCCTCACAGGGAAGAGCTTCTGCCTAAGAGCTCAGCTCAGTCTCCCCTCGGGCAGGTTCAAGCCATTCCCCTTGGCCTGTCCCTACAGGCCCTTGTCCCAAGCCCCTCTCCAGCTTTCCTGCAGCCCCTTTAGGCACTGGAAGGAGACTTGTAGTCATGTGTGAGGTTTGATAGAAACACAAACTCTGTCTGCTGTTCTCCCTCACTGCTGAGGGCAATTCCATGGTCACGGTGGCTTTGGGATGTCCTTTCCAGCAGAGTGGCCAAGGAGGGTCCCTGAATCCTGGCTCTGATGCCCCTCACCGGGGTCAGCGCAGGTCTCTGCTGCTGTTGCACGGTGTTATCTGCAGGGTTTGGGTGAGTCTCATCACAAGGTTTGGGAGTCTCTGTACTCAGATTCTATTTCTGTCCTCAGATGGCTTCCTGATAGTCATCTCATAGGGAAACCAGGTGGAACGGACCTGTCCCTTGTTTGTAGCTCAGGACATAAGATGGGAATTCTGGTGTTTTTCTGCCCCAATTTCTTATTTAGGAATGTGGCCATGATGGCTCCTGAGGACACAGCAAACCCCACACATGGCAGTGGTGAGATCCGGGTGAGGCCTGAGGAGGTGACCGGGACCTGCAGGGGGTTGGAATTGATGGGAATGCATGACAGTGCCTAGATCAGTGAAGGAAGGGGCAAGTGTGAGCAGTGCCAGAGGTGCCTGCAGAGAGCCAGGATGAGCAGGTTTGTGCTGGAGCATCGCAGAGAGCACCAGGGCTGTCCCCAGCCACTGATGGTGTTGCTTTGCTGGGAGTGCTGGAAGGAGCCCTCGGCACTGCCCAGGAGTCGGGGTTTGGAGACATCGTTAGAGCAGGTGGGAAGCCTGGGAGCTGAGCCTGAGGGACCTCAGCAGAGCTCACTGTGGGAGTGCAAAGGGGAGATGAGCAGAGCTATGGGAAGGGTTGATTCCAGGGAGCCTGTCAGAAATGGAGCTGAGGGTGTTCCATGCCGGGAAGAAGGGCCCACAGAGGTTTCCTTGGTACATTCCAGGTTGTTCTTTCTCTTCATACGTTAACTTGTCCCAGGCCCAGCAGAATCTGAACTGGAAGTCACATCTGCACACAGCAGGAGCTATGCTGATGTCACCAGGGTCCATTCAGCTTCTCATCAGGTGCTTCTCAGTGCAGTCTGAGACGGGGAGGACAGGGCTCACATGTGCTTGGCTGTGGAATAGCTTGTCCATTTGATTTCAGTGTCCTGGAGTAGATACTGGAGATGGATACAGTAAGTTATGAACTTCTGACTCTGTGTCATTAGCTCTGGGTTGACAAGAGTGCAGATGGGACCTCCCAGTGCAAGAGCTGGCCAGTGTGTAGGATTTGGACAGCAGCTCTGCTGTGCACCCTTTCTGGTGTCTTCATTTGGGAACACAGGTGGTCAATGGATGGGTGTGTTGGAGAAAACCTCCGTGGCACCACTGCTGTAAGTGCAGGGAGGGCCCCAGGGTGGGCTCAGGTCTCCTTGACACTGTGTGCCAAACCTTCACACATGGCTCATGGGTGAACCCACAGGTAGCCCTTGGGAGGAAGCTTTCCAGGGCATGTTCCCTGCAGGACAGTGGATCCAAGTCTTCCAGCTCTCATCTCTCCTTGTAGTACTGGCTTTAGGCAGGGATAGCAACCGAAATGTTACAAGGTACCACTGACTGCAAAGGCCAAAGAGGTCTGGGGGAAGACCAGGTCCAAGCCGAGTCTGTGCAGATGCAGGTGGATGGGTGGTGCAGATGCAGGTGGATGGGTGGTGCAGATGCAGGTGGATGGGTGGTGCAGATGCAGGTGATGGTGTGCAGATGCAGTGGATGGTGGTGCAGATGCAGGTGGATGGGTGGTGCAGATGCAGGTGGATGGTTTGTGCAGATGCAGGTGGATGGGTGGTGCAGATGCAGGTGGATGGGTGGTGCAGATGCAGGTGGATGGGTGGTGCAGATGCAGGTGGATGGTTTGTGCAGATGCAGGTGGATGGGTGGTGCAGATGCAGGTGGATGGGTGGTGCAGATGCAGGTGGATGGGTGGTGCAGATGCAGGTGGATGGGTGGTGCAGATGCAGGTGATGGTTTGTGCAGATGCAGGTGGATGGTTTGTGCAGATGCAGGTGGATGGTTTGTGCAGATGCAGGTGGATGGGTGGTGCAGATGCAGGTGGATGGTTTGTGCAGATGCAGGTGGATGGTTTGTGCAGATGCAGGTGGATGGGTGGTGCAGATGCAGGTGGATGGTTTGTGCAGATGCAGGTGGATGGGTGGTGCAGATGCAGGTGGATGGTTTGTGCAGATGCAGGTGGATGGGTGGTGCAGATGCAGGTGGATGGTTTGTGCAGATGCAGGTGGATGGGTGGTGCAGATGCGGGTGGATGGGTGGTGCAGATGCAGGTGGATGGTTTGTGCAGATGCAGGTGGATGGGTGGTGCAGATGCAGGTGGATGGGTGGTGCAGATGCAGGTGGATGGGTGGTGCAGATGCAGGTGGATGGTTTGTGCAGATGCAGGTGGATGGGTGGTGCAGATGCAGGTGGATGGGTGGTGCAGATGCAGGTGGATGGGTGGTGCAGATGCAGGTGGATGGGTGGTGCAGATGCAGGTGGATGGGTGGTGCAGATGCAGGTGGATGGTTTGTGCAGATGCAGGTGGATGGGTGGTGCAGATGCAGGTGGATGGGTGGTGCAGATGCAGGTGGATGGGTGGTGCAGATGCAGGTGGATGGTTTGTGCAGATGCAGGTGGATGGTTTGTGCAGATGCAGGTGGATGGGTGGTGCAGATGCAGGTGGATGGGTGGTGCAGATGCAGGTGGATGGGTGGTGCAGATGCAGGTGGATGGGTGGTGCAGGTGCAGGTGGATGGTTTGTGCAGGTGCAGGTGGATGGGTGGTGCAGATGCAGGTGGATGGGTGGTGCAGATGCAGGTGGATGGTTTGTGCAGATGCAGGTGGATGGTTTGTGCAGATGCAGGTGGATGGTTTGTGCAGATGCAGGTGGATGGGTGGTGCAGATGCAGGTGGATGGGTGGTGCAGATGCAGGTGGATGGTTTGTGCAGATGCAGGTGGATGGTTTGTGCAGATGCAGGTGGATGGTTTGTGCAGATGCAGGTGGATGGTGTGCAGATGCAGGTGGATGGGTGGTGCAGATGCAGGTGGATGGGTGGTGCAGATGCAGGTGGATGGTTTGTGCAGATGCAGGTGATGGGTGGTGCAGATACAGGTGGATGGGTGGTGCAGATGCAGGTGGATGGTTTGTGCAGATGCAGGTGGATGGGTGGTGCAGATACAGGTGGATGGGTGGTGCAGATGCAGGTGGATGGTTTGTGCAGGTGCAGGTGGATGGGTGGTGCAGATGCAGGTGGATGGGTGGTGCAGATGCAGGTGGATGGGTGGTGCAGATGCAGGTGGATGGTTTGTGCAGATGCGGGTGGATGGGTGGTGCAGATGCAGGTGGATGGGTGGTGCAGATGCAGGTGGATGGTTGGTGCAGATGCAGGTGGATGGGTGGTGCAGATGCAGGTGGATGGTTTGTGCAGATGCAGGTGGATGGGTGGTGCAGATGCAGGTGGATGGTTTGTGCAGGTGCGGGTGGATGGGTGGTGCAGATGCAGGTGGATGGTTGTGCAGTCGGTGGATGGGTGGTGCAGATGCAGGTGGATGGGTGGTGCAGATGCAGGTGGATGGGTGGTGCAGATGCGGTGGATGGTTTGTGCAGTCGGTGGATGGGTGGTGCAGGTGCTGAGGTGCAGGTGCAGGTGGATGGGTGTGCAGGTGCAGGTGGATGGGTGGTGCAGATACAGGTGGATGGGTGGTGCAGATGCAGGTGGATGGTTTCAGGTGGATGGTTGTGCAGATGCAGGTGGATGGGTGGTGCAGATGCAGGTGGATGGTTGTGCAGTGCGGTGGATGGTTTGTGCAGTCGGTGGATGGGTGGTGCAGATGCAGGTGGATGGGTGGTGCAGATGCAGGTGGATGGTTTGTGCAGATGCAGGTGGATGGGTGGTGCAGATACAGGTGGATGGGTGGGATGGTTTGTGCAGATGCAGGTGGATGGGTGGTGCAGATGCGGGTGGATGGTTTGTGCAGGTGCGGGTGGATGGGTGGTGCAGATGCAGGTGGATGGGTGGTGCAGATACAGGTGGATGGGTGGTGCAGATGCAGGTGGATGGTTTGTGCAGGTACGGGTGGATGGGTGGTGCAGGTGCGGCTGGATGGGTGGTGCAGGTGCAGGTGGATGGGTGGTGCAGGTGCAGGTGGATGGGTGGTGCAGATACAGGTGGATGGGTGGTGCAGATGCAGGTGGATGGTTTGTGCAGATGCAGGTGGATGGGTGGTGCAGATGCAGGTGGATGGGTGGTGCAGATGCAGGTGGATGGGTGGTGCAGATGCAGGTGGATGGGTGGTGCAGATGCAGGTGATGGGTGGTGCAGATGCAGGTGGATGGGTGGTGCAGATGCAGGTGATGGGTGGTGCAGATGCAGGTGGATGGGTGGTGCAGATGCAGGTGGATGGTTTGTGCAGATGCAGGTGGATGGTTTGTGCAGATGCAGGTGGATGGGTGGTGCAGATGCAGGTGGATGGGTGGTGCAGATGCAGGTGATGGTGTGCAGATGCAGGTGGATGGGTGGTGCAGATGCAGGTGATGGTTTGTGCAGATGCAGGTGGATGGTTGTGCAGATGCAGGTGGATGGGTGGTGCAGATGCAGGTGGATGGTTTGTGCAGATGCAGGTGGATGGGTGGTGCAGATGCAGGTGGATGGGTGGTGCAGATGCAGGTGGATGGTTGGTGCAGATGCAGGTGGATGGGTGGTGCAGATGCAGGTGGATGGGTGGTGCAGATGCAGGTGGATGGGTGGTGCAGATGAGGGATGGTTTGTGCAGATGCAGGTGGATGGGTGGTGCAGATGCAGGTGGATGGTTTGTGCAGATGCAGGTGGATGGGTGGTGCAGATGCAGGTGGATGGGTGGTGCAGATGCAGGTGGATGGGTGGTGCAGATGCAGGTGGATGGGTGGTGCAGATGCAGGTGGATGGGTGGTGCAGATGCAGGTGGATGGGTGGTGCAGATGCAGGTGGATGGTTGTGCAATGCGGTGGATGGGTGGTGCAGTTGCAGGTGGATGGGTGGTGCAGATGCAGGTGGATGGGTGGTGCAGATGCAGGTGGATGGGTGGTGCAGATGCAGGTGGATGGGTGGTGCAGATGCAGGTGGATGGGTGGTGCAGATGCAGGTGGATGGGTGGTGCAGATGCAGGTGGATGGGTGGTGCAGATGCAGGTGGATGGGTGGTGCAGATGCAGGTGGATGGGTGGTGCAGATGCAGGTGGATGGGTGGTGCAGATGCAGGTGGATGGGTGGTGCAGATGCAGGTGGATGGGTGGTGCAGATGCAGGTGGATGGGTGGTGCAGATGCAGGTGGATGGGTGGTGCAGATGCAGGTGGATGGGTGGTGCAGATGCAGGTGGATGGGTGGTGCAGATGCAGGTGGATGGGTGGTGCAGATGCAGGTGGATGGGTGGTGCAGATGCAGGTGGATGGGTGGTGCAGATGCAGGTGGATGGTTTGTGCAGATGCAGGTGGATGGGTGGTGCAGATGCAGGTGGATGGGTGGTGCAGGTGCGGGTGGATGGTTTGTGCAGGTGGATGGGTATTGCAGGTGCAGGTGGATGGGTCATGCAGCTTCTCAAGGATGACTTGGAATGGGAGCACTCTGCAGGCTGTGCTGCATTCCAGGCACGGTGCCATCGTCAGGACTCACCACAGAGAAGCTGGGAGGACAAATACGGTGGGGCAGCCTCTGATGATGAAGAGAGATCTCGTGTTCCTCAGAGCAAGATGGGACCGTGCCTCATGAGCAGACGCCACAGGAACTGGGCCAGTGGCTGCCTCATCCTCAGGGATCCCTGCGCTAACAGAGCAGGAGAGGGAAGTTGTCTGCGAGACAGAAAGGAGGAGGAAGATCCTGCTTGAGCACTGAATGAGACAAGGTTTGGCCTGAGCCCAGCCCATGAGTAAATGAGCAGTTTGGGTGCTGGGAGTGACAGTTCTCATAGGGAGGAAGCAGGAACAAATCAAAGTGGGGCAAGCCTGTACCTGGGGGACTGTGTAAAAAGGCAGCTTGAGGGATTACTGTGGAAAGGAGCATCCATCCTTGTGCAGGAACTCCAGAAGGGGAAACCACAGCCACCAGCAGCTATTTCTTTCCTTTTTTCCTTTTCATGTTTTCATTTCTTTTGGCCTTGGAACCTGTGAAGCGGAGACCGGGAGCTTTGAGAGGAACAGAGGGGGTAGCAACCAGTTAAAGAGTTGTGCAGTCCCAGCAGTCTGGGATGCTGTTCGCCCACGTGAAAGGCACATCTGGGTGGCATCTGGAGTTCTGACAGGCTGAAGACCTGCTTTGTGCTGTGCAACAAAGGGGCGGGACTAGATCCTGGAGCTGCAGGTTATAGAGTCAAACTGTAGGAACTGCTAAGCAAGTGTGGGGTGCAGAGAGGTGGTCTTGAAGAGCTGACACTGCTAAGGTGGTTCTGTGTGTAGGCTTTAAGGGTTAAATGGGGCTGAAGTGAATAGAAGGAAGACAAAGGAAAGCGGTCTTTGTTGAGGACAGCTGCTTTGTCATCTGCAGCTGGCTGGGGTCCATGAGCATCACCTCGGTAGGGAATTTTCCACAAGACCTGAAGGATGCTATGTTGGATTCTCCAAAGGAGAAGTTTGCAGGCACAGTGAAGCGTGCAGGAAGCAGCATAAAATGATCTGGAATACATGTTTATGATGAGTGAGAGCTGTGATTGAAGTGGGGGAAAGACGGGGCAGGTCCCAGTAGCACAGCTGGGGAAGGTGGATTTGTGCCTCACAGGGGAAGGGTAGGAATGTCTGCACTGTGTGAGAGTGGGGAGAGAGCCAGAGAGGGAATCCCCCGGAGTGGCTGGGAGAAAGCCCACAGGATTTCAGCAGCATCTGTGGGCTTTTCCCCCAGGGCCCTGCAGCAGGAGGTGAGGGGTCCCTGCAGGCAAACCCAACCGAGAATGTGGTCACTTGGCTGCTCTGAGGCCATGGAGCACACTGGGAGGTGGCAGCGGGACCTGACTGGGATCCGGAGTGCACTGCCTGTGGCTTCCTTCAGTAGAGGAATTTATCCCCAGCGTGTCTTGTTTGTTAATAGCTCCAAGGCATATTTAAGCGCTTTGGCTGCGCATCCCAACGTGAGTCAGTATTTGCCTCATTACCATGTTTACGGCTATTCAAATTACCAGTGACCTTCAGAGCTGGTGGCTGTGGGAGTCTCCAGCTTGCACCAGTGATTTGTAGGCCTCAGCAGACCATTTATTTCTCTCCTGTCAGTGCCAGCTTTTTCTCGACCGCTGTGGATTTCCTGTGTAAGGCCCCGTGGAAGAGCAGGGCTGTCCCAGGGGAGCTGGGTCCATGGGGCCTTCTGAGCCTGGAGCTCAAGGAGAGTGTGACTGTGCAAAAGAACATCACAGACCCATCATAGGACCATGGAATGCTTTGTGTTGAAGGGATGTTAAAGCTCATACGGCTCCAAACCCCTGCCATGCGCAGGGACACCTTCCACTAGAGCAGCGTGCTCCAAGCCCCATCTGACCCGGCCTTGGACACTTTTGGAGTGACTCGTCAGGAGAGACTGCTGGAAGGCAGCACCCATGTGCTCAGCCAGGCCCTGCTTAAGTCCCACTGAATGCAAGCTGCTGCTGAGCGTGGTGCTGTCAGTTTGGCAAACATGAACTGCAGTAGCCTCAGAGCTCCTTGGCACCCATCTGCTCCTCTCCCTGCCAGCCCAAACCTCAGGCTCTCTGCACCTCATTTCTGATGGAGTGTGTGTTGGTACAGCAAGAAGGGTTTGAATGAGCTGGCTGGGCTGAGGTACCCACCTTCACCTCAGCCTTCACTGGCAAGAGCAGGCTTCAGCAGTCCCTGCTCCCTGGGATAGAAACTGAAACAGGGGAGGTTCAGGTTAGGTACAAGGAAGAAGTTCTTCCCTGGGAGGTGCTGAGGCACTGGAACTGGTTGTCCAAAGAAGCGGTGAATGCCCCATCGCTGTCAGTGTTCAAGGCCAGGTTGGACAGAGCCTTGGGTGACGTGGTCTAGTGTGAGGTGTCCATGCCCATCGGGGGGTTGGAACTGGCTGGTCTTAAGGTCCTTTCCAACCCAAACCGTTCTATGATTCTATAGGTAGACACACCTCAGTGGAGGAGGATCAATTTAGGGAACGTTCAGACTGGACATACGTGAGTCCATGGGCCTGATGAGATGCATCACTGAATGCTGAAGGAGCTGCCTGATGGCTTTGCCAGGCCGCTCTCCATCATCTCTGAGAGGCTGTGGTGGTCAGGAGAGGTTCCTGATGACTGGAAGAAGGCAAATGTTGCTCCTGATTTCAAGAGGAGCAAGGCTGAGGTGTGGGGAACTCTAGGCTGGTCAGTGTCACCTTGACCCCATGAAAGGTGATGGAGCAACTAACCCTGGAAGCATTTCCCAAAGGCACGAAGGGCAGAATGGTGATAGGGATCAGCCAGCCTGGATTTGTGGAGGGGAAATCCTGCTTAACTAAGCTGATAGCCTTCTCCAGTGAGGTGGCTGCTTGTCAGATGAGGGGAGAGCCATGGCTGTCGCTGATCTTGAGCAAGGGTTTTGTATTGTCGCATGTAACATCCTTAGAGACAAGACAGTGAAATATGGACAACTTCAGATGTTTCCTTTCATTAGAACAGCCTCAGTTTGTTGTGTTCAGGTTGATGGCAGACAGGCTGGAACCTCGCTCCTTCAACCCTCAAAAGCAGCAAATCTGGAGAAGGAGCCCAGTGTGACCAAAGCGTCGCAGGCAAGAACAGGAGGCTCTGGAGAGCTGGATGAGCTCTGCTCCGCGAAGGGCTGCTTTGGAAGCTGGAAACACAAAGTACTAGAAAAGAGAAATTTTCTACTGGGAAGTGTTAGCAGAGCTTCTAAAGCTTGGATGAGAGCAGTGGGAAATAAGGTACGGGATTTGGGTCTGTTCCAAGCTGTGACTGCATCATAACCTTTGGAGAGCAGGAGCATTTGCATCTCAAAAAAGATCTAGAGAAGAGACTGAAATGAGTCTCCTGTTTGGCTTGTAAATCAGGCTGCCTTGTTTGTTTGCTTTTCCCTTGCTTCCGATAGGACTAATGCCTCCGTGCAGGCGGTTGTGAAGTTCCTGTTCCCTGGGAATTGGCTGTGTCTGGCACGGAGCAGTGCTTCATCTGTTAGTAATGTTTGTATATAGCTGGGAATGACACAGGGGCACTGTGGTGATGGGCACAGGGATCAATCCAGGAGTGCTGTCTGTGGAGGACTTCGAGGGAGCTGGGTTGGGAAGGTCTGTACGTGGTAGTATGGATGTGCCAGTGCCTTCTGCCAGTGGGGATATCGAATACCACCACCATTCCACCCAGTAGCCTGGCAGTGGGGCCACGCTCAATGTCTGGGGCAAGGTGTGCTGCTCTGTCCCTGAGCTGAAAGTCCCCTAAATCTGCCAACGGGGACTTAAGCCTTATGTTGTATTCCCACTGCTGGCACTTCCCAGCTTGCCCTGCCAGCCCTGCCCGGGCCCGTGGGGAACAGGCCCAGAGACACTGGCCTCAAGGGATGTACCAAGAGCCCATGGATCCCTGCACAGTTGGTGCTGCTGGTGTGTTGGGTCAGAACAGGAAAGGAGGAAAGGAACCACTTCCCTGAGAGGTTTCCTGTTGGAAGGCAGCGCTGTACTGATGGGGAGAGCTGGTTGCATGGGGTTTGTGTAGAGAGTACCAGCTGGGGCACAGAGCAGTGCAGCCAATGCGCATGGAGCCCAATGCAGAAAGAGGGAACCCAGGAGTAGCAGGGGAAGGATGCAGGGGACAGGCAGCAGGGATGTCCAGAGAGAGGAATCAGGCGAGGCAGCCTCCACAGCCCCTGGTGGCATTCAGGACAGATGCCTCACCGTGTTTCAGCTGTAGGTGGACATGTCCACATGGGGAAGTGGTCTGAGAGGACCTTTCAGGGAGTGGGGCTCATGCCTTCAAACCAGGCACCTCTGTGCTCTGCAGAGGGCCCAACCAGTTCTGAGGTGATGGGTACAGAGTGAGGGGTGGTGGGATACTGGGAATTGTGCAGAATCCTTGTGCTGTGGTGACGATGAGCAGCAGCTGCTCTGACACCATGCACATGCACAGCCAGAGAGTATGTGCATAGCCTTGAGGTACAAATCCCATGATTATCAAAGACTTTATCTCAAGAGCTGGTCCTCCAGAGGACCAAAATGTGGTCTCTGGGGATAGTGCCGTACCAATGGCCTCTGCTTGGTGGTTTCCTGCATCTAGAGCTGAATAGCACTGAGCAGCTCTGCTCCTGCCAGGCTGCAGTGCAGCTTTAGGACAACCAGACCATAAGGTTTCCCTGTGCTTGCTGGCTGCCTCTAACTGTCAGCCGGTTGCCAAAGGGCCTTTTTGGTAATGGGCCGCAGGAGGGAGGTTCCTCATCTTCTATAGGCCCTGCAGGATGGTTGGGGGAAGCATCCAGCAGCCTCCAAGGTCACTGCCCTTGTGCTGGGCCAGCTCCCAAGGCTTGTGTGTGAACCTGCAGCCTGTGGGAGGAGCAGCTCATGCTGTCCCTGCCACATTCACTCCAGAGCATCTCTGATGGCAGGCGAGCTTCATTTCTGGTTACAAGGTTGGAGAAACAGCCCTAGGGAAAAAGCACAAGATAAGATGATTCAGGCTCAAACTAGAGCCAGCATCAGCCTTTTCCTGTTGCCTGTTGCCCAGGGCTTTGCTGAGGAGCTGAAGAATCCAGTGTGCGTATTCCCTCTGTTCTGTGGGGTTTTATAATGGCTCCCAAAGTTTCAAAGCAAGTCCCAAGAACACCCACGTCTCTGTGCTAGTCAGGGGGATCTCTTGATGTGCTGGGCTTGTTTTTAAGAGCTTGTGATCCAGCTGATGCTGAGGGAATGCATGGGAGATCACTGAGAGCAGGAACCTGCAATGCTGACTCTGCTGGTTTCTGTCGGGATGTCAAATGAATTGCCGTTCTGGAAGCCACAATGTAGTGTTTTCTAAAGGATGTATCAAGAGCTTATCACTTTGGGGTGATGTGCATCACTTTCTCTTGATCTTTATAGACTTCACCTAACACAGGAATTCAGAGTCTGTTCCAGAAACCACTGAGTTACAAAGGGTTAGGGAAGTGTTGTGAGCTGCATTAACCTGAGAACATGTAGCTGCTCCTCTCCACTTCCTTGGATCAGGATGCTGCAGTTCACTGGCCTTGCAAATGCCTGAATTCAAGTGGGAAGTGCACGTCAGCCATTCCCTGGATAAAACGGGGGTAATATCCGGGCACCCTGGGTGTGAGCTGTAAATGGGGAACTTCCAGAAAGATCTGTAACAGTTCTCACGTCCCTTTTCCTCTCTTGCACTGTTGCACTGTTGCTGTGCTCTGGCAGTGACAGTCTTGTTCTCTGTTGCTGCAGGAAATGGAATGGTCACATCTGATGCATTTCACATATCCCAAACCAAACCAAGCCAGATCTTTCTTACAGGGCTGCTGGCCTTAGAGTGGGGAATCAGAGCAATCCCAGACACAGCTACAGGCTGGGCAGAGAAGAGATTCAGAGCAGCCCTGCAGAAAAGGACTTGGGGGTGCTGGTCAATGAGAAAATGAACATGAGCCAGCTTCAGTGTGCACTTGCAGCCCAGAAAGCAGCCGTATCCTGGGCTGCATCAAGAGGAACATGACCAGCAGGTCGGAGGAGGTGATCCTGCCCCTCTGCTCTGCTCTCGTGAGACCTCACCTGGAGCATTGTGTGCAGATCTGGTGTCCTCAACATAAAAAGGACATGGATCTGTTGGAACAAGCCCAGAGGAGGCCACGAGGATGCTCAGGGGACTGGAGCAAAGTTGAGGCTGAGAAAGTTGAGATTGGGAATGCTCCATCCCTGGCAGTGTTCAAGGCCAGGTTGGACGGAGCCTTGGGTGATATGGTTTAGTGCAAGGTGTCCCTGCCCATGGCAACGGGGTAGGAACTGGATGATCTTAAGGTCCTTTCCAACCCTAACTATTCTGTGATTCTATGAATCCAGTTGCAGGGAGCTTGGAGATGGCAGCTGACATCAGGCTGGTTTTCCCACCAAAGCTGGGGCTGTTTTGTAACCTGGGCCTGTGCTGAGGGCTCTGGTTCTTTCTGTGGGTGCAATAGGAAGTGCTGGTTCCTCTGTAGCTCCTCAGCAGTTTCTCCTGGCTCCCTGATGCTGTCCTCTCTAGCAGCAGTAGGTGAGGAACTCAAGCTGATGGTCCCTGGTTTAATGAGGATACTCGATGCGATTCCCCATTAAAATCTCCTTGACTCCGAGTTCACTTAATCTTCAGAGCACATTTCAAGACTTCCTCTGTGTTTTTCTAAGCTTTGAGCATCTAAACCCAAGGCTTAATGGGTTGGGAGAGTTTTGCTGTGGCAGGGAAGTGCTTTCCTGTTTGCTGGGTCATTTGGAGCAAAACAGCTCTTGGATTTTTCAACACAGGGCTCCCAGGATTCCCCATTCTCAGTGACTGGTGTTGTCGCCTTGGCCAGTTTCTTTCTCTCTTGGCCTCGTTTTGGCCATGGGGCTGATTTCTCTGTTGCTCTGAGGGTCTCAGCAGTTACAGTCGGTGGCAGGTTTCCAGGAGCTGGTGTTACCAAAGCCCGTGCTGTCTGGGTCCCCATTAACAACTCTTCGTACGAAGAAGGATGCTGCCAACTCATTGGTTTGTTGTCACAGCACATGACTGCATGAAGGCCATTGACTACACTGTCTCTCTTCTGGACATGGGTGAAGGAAGCACCTTTAAAAAGGTGCTTCTTGAGGTGCTTTCTTCCTCCAGAGCATGCCTGGTCCCAGGCAGAGGTTCCATGCTGTGCTCTTCATGTTTCCACTGTGTTAACACTGTACAATGGTCATTCCAGCGTTCCCCTTCCCGGGAGCCTGCTCATCCTCACAGGCCTGTTTCTTTCTCCCCACAGTGCTGAGCATTGGTGAAGGTGGCTTTTGGGAAGGAACCGTGAAGGGCAGGACTGGCTGGTTCCCGGCAGAATGTGTTGAGGAGGTGCAGATGCGACAGTATGATTCCCGGCAAGGTAAGCTGCTCCAGCACCAGTGGCCCTCAGCACTGGGAGCTATGGATTCTAAATTGACAGCAGTCTCCAAGTTTGCCCTTTCTTTGCAATGGGTGCAGCTGAAGAAACGTATCTCCAGGTGTTAGTTTCCAATACTGGGTGCATTAGCATCCAGCAGCAGACACGCTGACCCACGGTAAGTGTGTGGTGCTGCCGTGAGAAGAGCACTCAGCACCCCTTTAGTGGAGATCACTGCAATGGCTGGTCTTACAGAGGTGATGTGATGATGAGTGGTGGAGCAAGAGAGTGTGACTTGATTTAAACCCCCAACCCCACATTATGTTTTGGGGGACTTCCAAAGGAAACAGTGGTTTGCACATGTTTGTTCTGGTCCAACAGAAACATTAAAAGTGTCTGTAACTCAGCCCCAGCCCTCTTGACACTCCATCTCCAGCCACCACGCAGTAGGAATTTGCTGTTCCCTGAGGACAGCAGTGTCAGGAGGAGCTGCACATTGCATGTGCCAACAAAGTGGTGCTCTTGGGCGTCACCATGACTGAATGGGTCTCCTGCTGTTGTGGGACATATCCCACAGCTTGCCCCTTATCACCAGGAGCTGCTGGGCAGCGATCCTCCCCCAGCCTGAGCATGGAGTGGGAAATGCTCCCAACAAGCCTAAACATGTCCTTGTGTAAAGCAGCTGAGGAGAACATCTGGATTACTGGTTTTTGAACGTATTACTTGGGAGATAAGTGGCCTTGATTTGTCACATTCACTGCAGTTCACTTTGCATAGTAAATGAGCTTTAAAATTCACACAGCTGGATTCTGGTGGCAGTTGAGCCTCGACTGTGAAGTTGAAAGAAAGTTTTAGAAAAAGCCCTCAATAAAATACAGTCCTCTGGCTTGCACACAACTGGTTTTTATTTGTTTCTGGAAGCCTGAACCCACTTACAGAGTCTTTTCTTTGCTCTAATGCCAGTCCTTCTGGAGAGCTGTAAATGTGCAGCCTTGGGCATCTCCTTTGCCGGGGTGGCTGTATTCCATAAGTATAATGCGACTAACCACGTGTGCTGTGATGAGTAAGGGGCAGGTCAGGTGTGCTCTAGGACACTTGCACATCGGTCCCTGTGGATAAAGTATGAGGTGCCTCTGGGACCTGATCTTGTGGCCATTGAGGGTGCCGTGGGATCAGGACTCCACCAGCAGCACCTCCAGCCTGCACCCAGCAAAGCTTTTCTTCTCCCCCACCTCCCTCCCCGCATCACTCCCCCCTGATTTGTTCAGTTGCTGGCTCTCCATCTGCAGTTCCAGCTCATGTTCCCAGTGCTCATTCTCATTCTTCCTTCAGATTAGCTCTGTATGTACGTCATCTGGCTGTGCTGGGCACCGCTGCTTTTGCCCTCCCTCCTGCATTCGCTTGTGCAGCCAGGCCCATCAGAGGTGGAGCAGAAGTGTTGTGTTGTGCTGATGGGAAACATCTGATGACAGTAAAGACTTGATCAGGATATTCTTCCTTTTTCAGGGGTGATTAGGGCTGATGAGTTGGGAATTCCACTGAGAAGGTTCCACCTTCCTCCCTCTTGTGCTGCTTTGGAGCAGTGCTCTGGAGCCATTTCAGTGCACAGGGCTGCTTGCTCTGTCCTTTTGTGATGCTAAATGAAAAAGAGAATAGACTAATGCATATGGTTCAGAAGCCCTTCCTGTTTCTGTGAGTTCATGCTTGCTAGGTGCTTTCTTGGAGGATGCTCCGTGTTTGGGTTGAATTGAAACTGTGCAGTGAGATGTGAAACCTGAAGCTGGAGCAGAGGCATGAGCGCTTTCCTCCAGTTGTCCATCCTGGCTGGCTCTTGGCATGTCCTCCAGCCTGGCTTTGGCTTTGCCAACTTTTCCAGACAAAGCTTGGGCACAGCACTGAGGTACAGATGGTTTGTGGGAGGGAGTTTGAATGCGGCCACGATGCTTGGGCACAGAAGGAGGTTTCACTGTATAGACATGACGCTGCTCTGCCACTTCTCATCAAGACCAAAGACAGTGCCTGTTCTGTCAGTTTAGGCACAACCCAGCAGCTGGGTGGGCTGCACTGGTGGAAGAGTTCTGGCCTATGTTTTGCTGGGGAAGAAGACCACATCAGATCTGTGAACATCTCCAGCTCTGTTTGTCAGTGGAGGAGAGTGGCAGGGCTGCATGGCAGAGACCTGACGAGACTCTTGTTGAGACAGACTGAAGGTGACTGGCGAGGGTGGGAGCAGCTCAGGAAATTCGTTGTGATCTTCATTGAAATTCAGAGAGTGCAACTTCCAGGGTTGACATTTTGGAGCTGGTATTAGGATCTTCCTTTAACCTCCATGTACTTTCATGCTTTGAGGGAAAAGGCCATGAGCTGCATACTGATCTACCTAAATGAGCCAAGTTCTTCTCCAGGGGTGCCTCTGGGTCAGCACTTCCCTCCCAGGGAAGTTCTGTACTCCCAGAACTGTACACAATGCTCCAGGTGAGGTCTCACGAGAGCTTGGCTGTGGAGGGAGATGTTCTGTTGCACACCTCTGTTAGAAGCCCCAAGGCAGAACCAACATTTCCCACTTCCCAGGGAGGGTCTCCTTAGATACCTCCTGCCTGTGGAACTGAAATCCTTTGGGGCCTAAACAGAGTTTCTTTGGTAAATAACTAAAACTTTCTGTATGTTCTCAATTTATTTCTTCTGGCCCTACTGAGATCTCTGCTTTTGCCCATTTTCCCATAGAGATCATAGAATCATAGAATAGTTAGGGTTGGAAAGGCCCTTAAGATCATCTAGTTCCAACCCCCCTGCCATGGGCAGGGACACCTCACACTAAACCATATCACCCAAGGCCTTGTCCAACCTTGAACACTGCCAGGGATGGAGCATTCACAACCTCCCTGGGCAACCCATTCCAGTGCCTCACCACCCTAACAGGAAAGAATTTCCTCCTTATATCCAAGTTTTAACCCATTACCCCTTGTCCTGTCACTACAGTCCCTAATGAAGAGTTCCTCCCCATCATCCCTATAGGCCCCCTTCAGATACTGGAAGGCTGCTATGAGGTCTCCACGCAGCCTTCTCTTCTCCAGGCTGAACAGCCCCAACATTCTCAGTCTATCTTCATACAGGAGGTGCTCCAGTCCCCTGATCATTCTCGTGGCCTCCTCTGGACTTGTTCCAACAGTTCCATGTCCTTTTTATGTTGAGGACACCCGAACTGCACACAATACTCCAAGTGAGGTCTCACAAGAGCAGAGCAGAGGGGCAGGATCACCTCCTTCGACCTCCTAGTCATGCTTCTTTTGATGCAGCCCAGGATACGGTTGCTTTCTGGGCTGCAAGCGCACACTGAAGCCGGCTCATGTTCATTTTCTCATCGACCAGCACCCCCAAGTCCTCTCTGCAGGGCTGCTCTGAATCTCTCCTCTGCCCAGCCTGTAGCTGTGCCTGGGATTGCCCCGACCCAGGTGTAGGACCTTGCACTTGGCATGGTTAAACTTCACGAGGTTGGCATCAGCCCACCTCACAAGCGTGTCAAGGTCCCTCTGGATGGCATTCCTTCCCTCCAGCGGATCAACCGAACCACACAGCTTGGTGTCATCGGCAAACTTGCTGAGGGCGCACTCAATCCCACTGTCCATGTCAGCGACAAAGATGTTAAACAAGACCGGTCCCAACACCGATCCCTGAGGGACACCACTCGTTACTGGTCTCCAGCCGGACATTGAGCCATTGACCACAACTCTTTGTGTGCGGCCATCCAGCCAGTTCTTTATCCACCGAGTGGTCCATTCATCAAATTGATGTCTCTCCAATTTAGAGACAAGGATGTCGTGTGGGTCACTGACTGGTCTGTAATTCCCTGGGTCATCCATTTTCCCCTTCTTGAAAATGGGGGTTATATTTCCCTTTTTCCAGTCGTTGGGAACTTCACCTGACTGCCATGATTTTTCAAATATGATGGCCAGCGGCTTAGCAACTTCATTCGCCAGCTCCTTCAGGACCCGCGGATGGATTTCATCAGGTCCCATGGACTTGTGCACGTTCAGGTTCTTAAGATGGTCTCGAGCCAGATCCTCTCCTACAGTGGGCCCAAGGTCTTCATTCTCACAGTCCCTGCGTCTGCCTTCCAAGACTTGGGTGGTGCAGTCAGAGCATTTGCCAGTGAAGACCGTGGCCAGAAGTCATTCAGAGCCTCAGCCTTCTCCAAATCCCAGGTAGCCAGCTCTCCTGACAGCTTCCAGAGGGCCCATATTGTCCCTAGTCTGTCTTTTATTTGCAGTGTACCTATAGAATCCCTTCCTGTTATCCTTAACATCCCTAGCCCAGTTTAATTCTAACTGGGCCCTAGCTTTCCTCACCTGGTCCCTAGCTTCCCGGACAGCATCCCTGTATTATTCCCAGGCCGCCTGTACTTGCTTCCACCTTTTATAAGCCTCTTTTTTCCTTTGAATTTTCCTCAGCAGCTCCTTATCCATCCAAGGAGGTCTCCTGGCCCTCCTGCTGCGCTTCCTTCTAGTTGGGATGCAACACTCCTGAGCTTGGAGCAGGTGATCCTTGAATATCAGCCAAGAGTGTTGGTCCCCCCTGCCCTCTAGTGCTGTATCCCATGGAACCTGACTAAGCAGGTTCCTGAAGAGGCCAAGGTCTGCTCTTTCGAAGTCCAGGGCAGTGAGCTTGCTGCACGCTCTTCTCACTTTCAAATGATGATCCTTCTTGTATCATCCTGACATTCCAAGAGGAGATCCAAGTTCAATCCCATCACTTTACTATACCCTTTTGTTTGTGTCTGCACCTCCTCTAACACCATGCCCTGTATTCGTCTGAAAGTGGATCCAGGGAACTCATCTTTTTGTGCCTTCCCTGTGGTTGACACAGGACCAAGCTCTTCAGGTGTCCCCCAGCTTTCAGTACTCGGAGATCTGTGGGTGTAAGAACCTGCATGTGGATGCCAGCTGGTCTCTGGGTCCCTTATGGGCCCATGGTGTGTTAGACCTGCTCCTGGGCAGTGGGGTCTCCTTGGATCCCAGCTGCAGCATTGGTTCTGCACAGGAATGACTTTGTCTCCCTGAGCAGAGGCACTGGTAGAGCTTTGCGGCAGAGGAACTGTGATCTGCTTGTTGAGCAGCCGCTGGGAGCTTCATTCACACTCGCAGAGGTGCAGTGGGATGTCACCAGGGGATGTAACAACTACTGGAGGTGGGCAGCGCTTGTACAAGTACCTGAGAGACCACAGATCTACCCACAGGTGATGCAGGAACATGGTCTTTCAGTGTGAAGGCATGTAGGGCTCTGATTAAAATGAAGCAGAAAAAGGTGGCCTGTCAGTGACCATTTTCCATCACACCCAGCTCAAGTGTACGTCTGCCTCCCATTCTCCTGCCTCTGCCTCAGCGTGTTCCCAAGGACCACGTAGTTCAGGGCCTAGAGAGCATCAGGTCACCGAGCGTGAGCTGTCTCATGTGCCTGATCAGTGATGGAAGGAGGCACGTGCAGCTTGTGCTGGAGCTAAAGCCCTTTGCCTGCAGAGGTGATGCCCAGTGCATGCCCATGGTGATTCCAGGTGCTGGTAAGCCACCGGCTGTTTAGCTACGAAAAGTATTTGGAGAAGGAGCACTTGGTGAAGGACCTACCCCTGCATATGGTCCCTCAGAAATGGCTTTAAACCAATTCATGAGGGGGGTGATGTGGACAGGCTGCTGTCTGCATTACTGGTTTTAGTACAAGAAGAGGAAAATCAGACAGATGTTGGCATACCTTTGCCTAAAGGAACACAGGAGAGGAGCTGGTGGTCAGGTGAAAGCGGCAGGCAGGCAGACAGGCTGCTCCCAAAGAGGCTGCCTCTTCCAGTGATGGAACTGATAGTGGCCAGTGAGGTAAGGCTGAAGCATTTGGAATACAAATGCCAGCTCAGGAGTGCGGAGGAGAGACTTAGCCAAGTGATGCGTTCAGTCCAGCAGCTCTGAAAGGTGCGAACAGGGCAGGGGAACACGTGTGTGCTTTAGGGAAAGGCAGAGGCAGTGGTGAAGCTGCGGGTGGGAGGGGTGTGTGGTGCAGAACCAAAGGTAGGACAAAGCCATAAACCTTTATACTGACATTGTAGGGAATCCTGGTTTTTGTATTTGGTAAAGAAGAAAAATGTAGTGAAGTAAATGGAGCTGAGCATCTTCAGTGAGCTGAAGGAGAGGTGGGATTTTGAGTGAATATTTTAAGTTGACGCTCCAAAAACCTGCCCAAAAAATTATTCCTGGCAAAAGATAAATCCTGCAGGTAGAGAATCCAAATGTGCTTGTCCCCAGGCTTCCAGGAATAAGCAAAGCTCTCAAAGAACAAGGACTAGGATTCATCTGCAAAAAACCCTGTATCAGGGGATCTGATATCATGAATGTGAGATGCAGTTTGCCAGGAACTCAGCTGAGCTAGACCTGGAGAACGCTGAGAGGAGTAATAGTAAGTTCTTCAGCCCTGCAAATAAGAGTAAGGAAAGAGGATGTAGAGCTATTAAGCCACAAGAATGAGTAAGATCAAAGGTAATTAGATAAAGTCCAAACCTACCAGAGCAATTCCCTGTCGCAAGGAGCACGATGTTGGCTGGCTTGGGAACAGCAGGACGGGTACTGCCAGCTGGAGAGAGCAGCAGCAGGGCCTTGACAGCACTAAGATATCTTCATGTCCATGACCACCTTACCTGGGATCTCCTCCCACAACACTGGTCCCAGGAGCTCTGTCTAAGCTGCAGCTTTCAGTGCCTGCCTGAACGATGGTGAAGGAGTCCCGGTCTCCAGTTCGCTCATTGTCATGCCTGTGGCTGGCCATGGACTCTCTTGATGCAGACTCCAACCCATGGACTGATTTCCCAGCTTGATCTCAGACCTGCCTCATGACTCTGGACCTGCCTGCTGAGCATACGACCTAACCTTAACTGTGACCTGTAGCTTGGCTTCCTGGCTTGTCTGGAGACCTGCCCCATCGCTGTGCCACTGCCTGATGAGCTGGACTCCTGGTTGGACGTGGCCACCGCCTCTGGTTGGTCCTGCTGGCCTGGCTGTGGGGTCTCAGGTTCCTGACCCCGCTTCCTTAGGGAACAGCCCCACCAAAACAATGACACCAGCATTCTGGAAAAATAATAGGGAAAAATGCTGGCACATTAGCAAAGGTGAGGTGAGGGTGAAGCCCATGCATGGGAGTGCTCTGAGCAACCCAGTCTGAGGTGCTGTGTGTGAACTGGTTCAAGATTGTCCAGAGCAGATTCTGTAGGGAGAGGAAGGTGGGAAAAGGTGTAGGACAGAACAGTGTTTATCCAGGGACTTTTTTATGCTAAAGGAGATTGACTGAGTGTGTTGGCTAAGGAAATGTTCCAGCTCATTTGGATTTCAGGACAGTGTCATGTGGGAAATGGTTAGTAAAGTTAGAGGAAATGTAGGGTAGCACTGAAAATCTGTCATCTGTCACTACCTGATTTATGATTTAACCTCTGAAATGCTTTCACTAATAGCTGTGGCAAAAAGAAAACTGGAATATGCTGCTAATGTGGCATCTTATGAGGTGAGAACATTTCACTTTCAGAAGTGGATGAGTTGGCATAATAAATAGGATGAAATTCAGTAGGATAAAACACAAGATCTTGCACTTGAAACAAGATGTTCTCAGTAGTTACGCACTGACGTTTTACTTCTTCAAACAAGAGGAGGCCCATCAGTGGTTCAGGAGGTGGCTGTAGCATCGTGTGTCTGTGGATGAGGCAGATGAGAGCTGGGCATGTCTCATACGAGGCATTTCCAGTGTGTGGGAGATGTTAGTGCGATGCACAAAGAGCTGTTAACATCTGATGGGGAGCTGGTTGTCATCCTGATCACTGCAGGAAGCTGGGTTCACGTTGGTCTTGCTGGTGGGACAAGAGACGTTCACAGTGTGGGCAGCGTCTATGCTGGGCCAGGAATGAAGCCTCAATGGGGGAATCCCTTCTTGGATGGGAACTGAGTAACGGCTGAAGGGCAAGGTTGGACAGGGCTTGGAGCAAGCTGCTCTAGGGGAAGGTGTCCCTGCCCATGGCAGGGGTTGGAGCTGGAGGAGCTTTAAGGTCCCTTCCAACCCAAACCATCCTGTGGTGATTCTATGCTGTGACTCTGTACATGCTGACCTTGCACACATGAATCCCAGTAATGTAATTAGGGAGTATTTACACTGTATAAAATGAAATATGAGTATTAATTTTTCAGGACCTAGTTTGCCAGTTGTTGGACAAGGTTCTGCTGAAGCAGGCACTGGAATGGCTGCTTTGAACATGGCTCATTCGTGCTTTGGATTCATTACAGAGTAGTCTGAACCTGGTCCAGGGAGTTACTGGGAGGAGGACCTGCAGCTTTGTTTAAGATTGCCAAGGGACATTTAGTAGGTGTAGTTAAGACAAAATAGCTCTTTAAGATAGGTTGCAGGCACTGTACAATGTGCATTTGCTTACTGCATGTTGGAATGTGGCAGTCTTGTGGTAGTGCTGGCATTCAGTCTGGGCTAGTTTCACCTGAACCATTGTCCCTCCCCTGATCCTCACTCCTGTGTTTTCCAGAATTCACCACTAAGGTGAACCCTGCCTGTCTCCCCCATGGATGAGGCTGGAACAGGCCTCACCTGCTCGCTCATCTCCTGGGCAGAGACACCCAGAAACTGAAGGGCAGGTTTGGGTGTGGAGCAGAACACGCAAACACTCTGATGTGGGTGCTGAGCAGCCTTTTTGTCCCAGCACCTTGGCCATGGAGTGAGGCAGGTGTGAGAACAGAGCGTATGCTGCCATGCACTTCGAGCCTGCAGCCTGGCCTTGGTGGAGATCCACGGCTTCTGGGTATCACCTCCTGCTGGGTATCACCTCCTGCTGGGTATCACCTCCTGCTGGGTACCACCTCCTGCTGGGTACCACCTTGCTGCTCTTCGCCTCTCTCAAGCTGTGTCTGTTTGCAGATGCTGTAGTGTCTCCTCTGGTGTCTGCTTCCACGCGCAGATCTGCCTTTTGTGGAGAGAAAGTGTCTGTGAGCTCTGTGAGGCTGCGCTGGAGCTGCTGGGATGAGAGCCCTTGCACACACAGGGGTCTGGGTTTTCCTGGGGTGTTCAGCTGTCTCTTCTAACCTGGCAGCTCCAGCAGGGCTGGGTTCAGGTGGATACAGGGCTGAGGGGTTGCTCTCCAGGACCGGGGCTCTGGAAGGAGCGGAAGGTCCTCGGCACTGGGAGTTGCAGGGACACAGCCTGGGAAGGCACCAACACTGGCTGTGGAGAACGTGTTGTGGGATGCTGGGGCTGACCAAGACCTAGAGCTGTTCCTGGGTGTGCAATAACTATGGGTTGAGAACCTTCTTTATCAGAGATTATCCTTTGTATCATACATTGATGCCTGTGGAGGATGTGGGAGTCAGTTGTCTCCAGGGAACCGCTTGTTTTGCCTGGGAGAGACCTCTCCTTCACTACTCCTTGTCTGCCCATATATTTGTGGCAGTGTTTTCAGTTGTTTGCCATCATCACAGCGTTTAAATTGCTAAGACACGAAACCACATTACCGAAGTCCCAGCGGGCCCAGCTTTGACATTTCCTCTTTCTGAGAAAAGGCAAATAATTTTCAGAGTGGAATAAACCCTCCTGGTATGTCAGGGATGGATTTTGTTACTTCCTTGGTACCTGGGCTGGAGCAGCTCTGCTCTGGAGCCAGGCTGAGAGAGCTGGGCTGGGGCAGCCTGGAGAAGAGAAGGCTCCTGAAGGGGAGACCTGAGAGCAGCTCCAGTGCCTAAAGGGGCTGCAGGGAACCTGGAGAGGGGCTTGGGACAAGGGCCTGTAGGGACAGGCCAAGGGGAATGGCTTGAACCTGCCCGAGGGGAGACTGAGCTGAGCTCTTAGGCAGAAGCTCTTCCCTGTGAGGGTGCTGAGGCGCTGGCACAGGGTGCCCAGAGAAGCTGTGGCTGCCCCATCCCTGGCAGTGCTCAAGGCCAGGTTGGACACAGGGGCTTGGAGCAAGCTGCTCCAGTGGAACGGGTCCCTGCCCCTGGCAGGGGTTGGAGCTGGGTGGGCTTCAACCCAAACCATTGTGGGATTCTACCTGTGGGTAGCAGTGTAGGTGATGGAAATGTTACCACTTCTTTCCATTGCAGAAAGCCTTTCTGAAAAAACAATTAGAAGCTTGAAGCATCTTTAGATCAAAAATTACTTTTCTGTGTAATGAAAGTTTTGAAATTGGAATAACAGTTGTTGAATACTTCAAATTATTTACAAGTCTAATAGTGAGAGCATCTTTCTGACTGGCCTTGTCTGTCTTAGTGGTCAGCATGGGTACTGGGATAGCAGTGGGATTAAAAGAGGACTACTAGCACCACTGTTTGGCTCATCCATGCCTGTGTTGTGCAGCAGTCAGAGGCAGTTTCCAGCCTGGTACATCGGAGGCACCAGCACTCATCACCACCAAGGAAGATGAGGTGCTGGTGGTCATGCTTGGCCCCAGTGGCCTGAACCTGGGCCACGTCACCCAGAGCCCAGCCTGAGCCAAGGTTCCTACGGGGCTGCTCCTGTCCCGGCTGCCTGGGCTCGGGAGGGAGGCTGCGGGAGTCGTTGGCTGTTTCATTTGATAGAGGGCACTGTTGTTCTTCACTTGTCTCTGATGGCACCCTCAGGTGATGCAATGCGTAGGGTGCAGAGGAGGAGGAGGATTTTGGTGCTTTAATGAAATACAGCTCTGATTTCCTGCAGGGAATTGATCGTCTCCCTCCTGGAGCTCTGCACCAGCCACTGGGGAGGTCAGCTTGTTTTGTTATGGTACCCATTTCATAATTCATTGTCTGTGTGTCCTGCATGTGGAGGGATGAGTTGTCTATTCCACCTTCTCTTTTGTTTTCTTGGTACATTATGGAGTCTGACTCACCTGACCATGATCCTCCTCTGGAGAACTCTGTCCTAAAGCCAGATTGGGGTGGTGGTGAAGTAACGGGATACAGCCTCATCCACAGGGAGGCTGGGTGGTGTGTAGAGCAATGGCATGGAGTTGTCCTGCAGCTGAGGTGCTGTTGGTGTCTCCAGTGGCCATGTGTGGGTTGGGTCCTATTGGATATAGTGGGTTCCATGTAGCACCCGTGTGCCTTGTTGTGACTTGGCAGTCATTGCTTTTGACAAATAACCTTTGCTTTTTGGAGAAAGCCCACACCAGGAGGGGACAAACAGGCAGCAGGAAACGGAGAATTCAGTTGGCTGAACTTCCCAGGGTGGAAGGGAGCAGCCCTGGCTGAGCAGCGAGCACCAGGGGATGTGGGTTGGAAGGGACCTTAGAGCTCATCCAATTCCAACCCCTGCCATGGGCAGGGACCCCTTCCACTGGAGCAGCTTGCTCCAAGCCCCTGTGTCCAACCTGGCCTTGAGCACTGCCAGGGATGGGGCAGCCACAGCTTCTCTGGGCACCCTGTGCCAGCGCCTCAGCACCCTCATAGGGAAGAGCTTATTCCTTATATCCAACCTGAATTTTCCCTGTTTCAGTTTGAACCCAAACCCTTGTCCCTGTCACTGCAGTCCCAACACTGTGGCTTTGCTGAGCAGGTCTTTGAGAATCTCTACAGAGGGAAGGCACTCCCAAGGAGGCATCTGCCTAGGAGCAGCAGGTTGGGAGGCAGAGCGGCATGAGCATCAGGAGCTGGAGAGCTGCCCTGAGAGCCCCTGCAGGGAGGAAGGTCCCTCCTTTGCTCTTCCATGTGGAGTTGCAGAATGATCAGTTAGAAGATGGGACAAGAAGCAGTGGCAGAGAAGCACGGAGCTGCACCTTGGTGCTGTGTGACAAGTGCCTGTGTGTGCTTGGTGACAACTGGCAGCATCTCTCAGAGGATGCTCAGGGACAGCTCACACTGGGAGCAGCACAAGTGCTGTGAAAGTCGTGCTGGGACTCTGCATCTCACCTTCTACCTTGAGTTCAGTCCCCTCCTTTAGTCTGTGCACTTAATGGTCCTGGAGAGAGACATCAGCATGAGCTGTGCTGGAAGTCTTCTTGGCCTGCTGGCCACCAAGTCATGCTGTGTGACCAGCCAGCATGCATCTAACTTCACCCAGGCTGGTAGACCAGCAGCCTGACGAAAGCTTGGGACAAGAGGAGCAAGGGAATTGGAAGAGCAAAGCATGGCATGACCAGAATGGATTTACCATGGACAAATTGTGGCTGGCATTGCCTGAATCATCACAGAATCAAATTCCAGGGTGGAAGCCACCTCAAGGGTCATCTGGGCCGACCTTTCTAGGCAAAGCATGACCTATGTCCTGATGGCCTTCTGCACTGGGTTGGCTGGCTCTGTGCACATAGAGAGGCTGGTGGTTGTTATTCACCTTGGCTGTTACCAAAGCCTGTAGCACAATCTCTGGTGTTATCCTTATAGCTGCTTACTTCTGCATGAAGAGGGTGGTAAGAGTAGAGCCAAGCCTAAAATAACTTCCTGCTTAACAGTCAAGTGTGCCTGCTTTTACCACAGTCTCCTGGCTGAAGAGAGATGAGTCTTCCCATTTGGACACAGAAGGTGGCAGTTCCGTGACGGGCTGGGACATGAGTGTTTCCTCATCTGCAGCTGGAAAGTGGATGTTCATGTTCCTGAGCTGGGAACTGCTGTCCCCCTGGAGTTCCACATGCAGCACATGAACACATGGGAGCCTGTGCAAGAACGCTGAAGAGCAGATAACCGTAGAGCTGTAGGTGATGGAGTGTTGGTTGGCACAGCCAACCAGCTGCTGCTGGAAAAGCATGCTCATGGAATCCATGTTCATGGGCTCCCATAACCTCCCATCGCTCCCAGGCCTGGTGACCCTGCAGGCTTCCAAGCAGAGCTGCTTTTCCCTCTTGTCATGCAGGAGGTGGGAGCAAGTCCCTTCCTGCTCTGCGCCAGCATTTCAAACTCCTCTCGGTTTCCCTGTCATTTGTTTCCCTTCAAGTCTGATCCTGTCTCCATTCCACTGCTGCTTGGGTTGGCTTCCTCCATCCTTTCACTCCATCCCTTGTTTCTCTGGACCTTCCTTCTGTCCCAGTTGGTTTGGGCTTCCGCCGGCAGCTTCCTCTTGTGATCAGGAGTAGAGGTTGGTGTGTGAGCATCCCAAGGTGCTGCTGAGGTTTCTCAGCTGACAGCTGGTAGATTTGCCCTTCAGAGAGTGGGAACTTCGAAGCTTTGACATTGGATTCACTTTTCCTTAATATTTCCAATAACAACACTTCCTACTGGTTTGACCACTGAACTATTCATGATGCAAGTATGGTTTTGTTGCTTAGTGGTCACGTTTAGGTACTACAGGTGTTCTGGGCATGAATTGAAGGTCCATATTCCTTGAAGTGATGGGTATGAGAGTGCTAAGGTCAAACAGGACAGTACAAAGTGCCAAGATTCCCATGTTAGTTACATAGGAACCTCTTACCCGTGCCTTGGCACTTGTAACCCATTTATCTTCCTTGCACTGTGTCTCCAAGGTGTGATGTGGCTGTGTTAAAGCACTTTTAGGCTGGCGTTTGAACTGTTCAGGATGCAAGGGAATGAAAAAACCAAACCAAACCAAACCAACCCCACCGCTGGTTAAAGTGGTTTCTCCTGATTTGGTTAGGTCTGTACAAGAATCAAAAGGTCTGAGGCATTACTGAGTTTAAACCTCAACCACATCGTGATTATTTGGCCTCCTGCGGAAGGAATTTAGACTCAGCAGAGCAGTTCTACTGCCATTACAGAGCACAATGGACAAGAGGCTCCTGGAGCAAATATCTGCACTGGTGCTTCTGGGAGGAGCACTCATTCTGGATTCTGTGTCTCTGGTGTCAGCCAGGTACTGGCTGCACATGGGGACTCAGACCGGGCCCTGCTCCAGAATTCATCACAGAATTCTCTCCTTTTTATCACTGTTCAGCTCTGTCCCTTTCCTGCTGCTCTCCTGCTGCTCTGCAGGTTGTGCTGCTCACTGGCTGCTCATCACTTCTGTTGTAGGCTGAGTTAGATTTTATTACTTTCTGGCACTCTGCTGTTAGCTCAGATGATGTGTTAGAATTTCTGCCTGATTTTAAGCAACTGCATCATTATTAGCTGCTGATGCCTTAGAATCATAGGACCACAAGCTGTTTGTGTTTTAAGGGACCTTAAAGCTCACCAGTTCCAACTCCCTGCCACAGCAGGGACCCCTTCCACTGGAGCAGCTTGCTCCAAGCCCCTGTGTCCAACCTGGCCTTGAGCACTGCCAGGGATGGGGCAGCCACAGCTTCTCTGGGCACCCTGTGCCAGCGCCTCAGCACCCTCACAGTAAATAACTTGTTCCTTATCTCCAACCTGAGCTTCCCCTGTTTCAGATTGAAGCCATCACCCCTTGTCCTATTGTTACAGTCCCTGACAAAGAGTCCCTCTCCATGATCCTTTTAGCCCCCTTCAGACACTGGAAGCTGCTCTGAGGTCTCCACGCAGCCTTCTCTTCTCCATGCTGAACAGCCCCAATGTTCTCAGCCTGTCTTCATACAGGAGGTGCTCCAGCCCCTGATCATCCTCGCGGCCTCCTTTGGACTTGGTCCAGCAGCTCCATGTCCTTCATATGCTGAGGACACCAGAACTGCACACAGTGCTGCACATGGGTCTCACGAGAGCAGAGCAGAGGGGCAGGATCACCTCCTCCGACCTGCTGGTCACGCTCCTTTGGATGCAGCCCAGAACACGGGTGCTTTCTGGGCTGCAAGCGCACACTGAAGCTGGCTCATGTTCATTTTCTCATTGACCAGCACCCCCAAGTCCTTCTCCTTGGGCTGCTCTGAATCTCTTCTCTGCCCAGCCTGTAGCTGTGCCTGGGATTGCTCCGACCCAGGTGTAGGACCTTGCACTTGGCATGGTTAAACTTCATGAGGTTGGCATCAGCCCAGCTCACAAGCGTGTCAAGGTCCCTCTGGATGGCATTCCTTCCCTCCAGCGGATCAACCGAACCACACAGCTTGGTGTCATCGGCAAAGTTGCTGAGGGCGCACTCAATCCCACTGTCCATGTCAGCGACAGAGATGTTGAACAGGATTGGTCCCAACACCAACCCCTGAGGGATGCCACTTGTTACTGGTCTCGAACTGGGCACTGAGCTGTTGACTCCAACTCTTTGCTTGGAGCCATCCAGCCAGTTCTTTATCCACCGAGTGGTCCACCTATCAAACTGATGTTTCTGCCTGGTCTGTAATTCCCCGGGTCATCCATTTTCCCCTTCTTGAAAATGGGGGTTATATTTCCCTTTTTCCAGTCGTTGGGAACTTCACCTGACTGCCATGATTTTTCAAATATGATGGCCAGCGGCTTAGCAACTTCATTCGCCAGCTCCTGTAGGACCGCAGATGGATTTCATCAGGTCCCATGGACTTGTGCACATTCAGGTTCTTAAGATGGTCTCGAACCAGATCCTCTCCTACAGTGGCCCCAAGGTCTCCATTCTCACAGTCCCTGCGTCTGCCTTCCAAGACTTGGGTGGTGCGGTCAGAGCATTTGCCAGTGAAGACCGTGGCCAGAAGTCATTCAGAGCCTCAGCCTTCTCCAAATCCCAGGTAGCCAGCTCTCCTGACAGCTTCCAGAGGGCCCATATTGTCCCTAGTCTGTCTTCTATTTGCTATGTACCTCTAGAATCCCTTCCTGTTATCCTTAACATCCCTAGCCAAGTTTAATTCTAACTGGGTTTTAGCTGTCCTCACCTGGTCCCTGGCTTCCCGGACAGCATCCCTGTATTATTCCCAGGCTGCCTGTCCTTGCTTCCACCTTTTATAAGCCTCTTTTTTCCTTCCAGTTTTCCTCAGCAGCTCCTTATCCATCCAAGGAGGTCTCCTGGCCCTCCTGCTGCACTTCCTTCTATCTGGGATGCAACACTCCTGAGCTTGGAGCAGGTGATCCTTGAATATCAGCCAAGAGTGTTGGTCCCTCCTGCCCTCTAGCGCTGTATCCCATGGAACCTGACTAAGCAGGTTCCTGAAGAGGCCAAGGTCTGCTCTTTTGAAGTCCAGGGCAATGAGCTTGCTGTGTGCCCTTTTCACTACCATCAGATTCTCAGACTCCACCCTCTCATGATCACTGCAGCCAAGGGTACCTTGAAGCATCGCATTCACTCTTGCTTAGAGCTCAGCATCAGCTGCATTATTTCTCATTCTTGTAACAGAGCAGCACCCCAGTCAGGATAGAAAGACCAGTAAGTCTGGGGTTTTGTTCTTCTGCATCTTGCAGATCAGTGGAAACCAGGAATAAGCAATATTTTATTGATAGTCCCTCATTTTAAAACCTTTTTAGGGGGAAGCCCACTAGATGTCCTACAAGCCTTTGGAGTAGTCAGTAAGCCCTGGTGAAGGATTGATGCAGTGTACCAGGGCTCTCAGTATGCTGCTGGGAGGCTTTCTCCAAGTCTGCTTCTGGAAAATAACTGGTTGGATGATGAAAAGCAGAGGGTGGAAACAAGCAGGCAGGTTCTGCAGCAGATTGTCAGTGGTGGCCACCAGACTTCCCAGGTGAGGAGAAACTGAATCGAAAGAAGAGACAAGCATGGGCAGATTCAGGAGAACACAGTGGGGATCCGAGACCATCTGGAGAAATAGAGTGGTTGTTGGTCTAAACATGAGAACGAAGGGGTGGTCAATGAAGTCAGGCAGCCAGGTTCAGACACAGGATGAGCTCTGTCCACACCAGGACGCAGCTGTGGGTCTCGTTGCTGCAGTCGGTGCAGATTAAAGGCTCTAAAAGGAGGTTAGGCCAGTCCATGGAGGTTGTGTTCCTGAGGTTTAGTAGAACAATGATCCTGATACTCCTGTTCTTGAGGGGAAAAAATGAAGCCTTTTCCAGCCCTGAAACCGTCCTCCTGATCCTAGTGGAAGATGTCCCTGCTCATTGCAGAGAGGTTGGACTAGATGAGTTTGGAAGGTCCCTTCCAATCCAAACTACTCTGTGATAGATTTTATGATAGATTCTCCCGAAAGGTCCAACTCCAGACCCTTCCTGGGACCTGGGAAGCCTTTTAAGTCAGTGTGGAGAATGAGAGCACGCAGTCTTTGGTGCCAGTCCCAATTCTCCTCCTGCAGCAGGAGTGTGATGTTGGAGGATCAGCAGACAGAAGCTCCAATGATGCTACCCAGCCTTGCTGGGATGTAATTCCTACACTGCTTGCAGCGTCGCCATCCATGGGGGCCTGAATCTCCATTCTCTGTAGCTGGCACCAAGTTCCAGGTTGATGGTGCAGTTGGGTTTTCTGGCTTGGCAATGAGCTGCCGCAGGGGAACAGATCTGGCTTGCCAGCTTCCCCTCTTTGTGGTGCCCTCTCTTGGCTGCCATGGGGACAGCACTCTTCAAAGAGCAGCGTTTTGCAGAGGCGTGCTTCCTCCATTGAAGATGCTTTCCGTGCTCTGTGTGCCTACTGAAAATCATTGCAGGGTCTCTTTAGCAAGACGTCAGGCTTGTTTCAGTTTTTGCACACCATGAGCAGTATGAACGTACGTGCTCTTGGATGTCTGACACCATACAGCTTCTGTCAAAGGGACCCTGTCCAACAGCAAGGTTATGTTATAATAACCCTACTACAGTAGAATAATATAACCCTGTTATAATAACCCTGCTATGGCTATCTGGCCTTCCTACTCCTGCTAAACCTCCAAAACTAGAGCTGGTACCAGAATCCAAGCAAGAACTTCAGTTACCATTATGGACCTTACTTTGACTCTGACGGTCCTGACTGCCACTTGAAGGTCTAATTGAGGTAAGCCTTTAGGTCAAGACCCAAGCAAACTCAATGCTGTGGGCAAAAGAGCACAGTCCAGAGGCATTGCTGCTTGTTCATTTATCCTGATGGCCAGACACACTTAATTTGTGAGGTATAACACCCTCAGATACCTTTACCCGTGTCTGCATCCATGTACTCTAACTCCAGAAAGGGCATTACAAGCACTGGTTAAGATCCAGCTCACAGACAGAACTTCAGTGCTGGCTGCCCTGAGGGTCATGGGCACTAAAACGTTCACAGGCTTGGCCATGGTCACATCTTCAGTGTGATCCTTTTGACTCTTCAGCCCTGACTCTACTAGAAGCACCCAATGTGTGGCATGACTGTTCCTCTCTGTGGTATCATCCTCACGTTGAGGGCAAATGCGACATTCACAGGGGGGTTGCAGTTGTGTCCATGTGAGGACAAAGGGATCAGAGGATTCAGCCTGTTGATGTGAATCAGCAGTGGGTGTGCTTCAGTGAGCAGGATCGGCTCTGGAAAAGGTTTCTTTAGGCACCTTGTTCTGGAAGACATGGGGACATTGGTTCAGTCTGCACAGGGCAGGGCTGAGAAGCTTAAGTATGGCTATGAAGGGCTTTTGTCCCAGTAGCATGATGCAGTTGGTAGGTGTGGAGGTGGTTGGTTAAGCATTTGGCATAGAGGGTTTTGGTGTAAATTCAGTGATGTAAAAGGGAGATGTTGTATCCAGGGATGGGGCAGCCACAGCTCTGGGCAGCCTGAGCACCTCACCACCCTCACAGGGAAGAGCTTGCTCGAAGGGAGCATCTTGGTGACCTCTGGACTCGCTCCACATCCCTCTTGTGTTGGGACCGTGTCTCCACTGACTTGCATGTTACTGCTTTTACTTGGCATTTCAACTGAAAAGAGAATCTATTTTCAGTCCTCTTTCTTGACTAGCACAGAGTCTGACTGGTACTCCCTTTCCTCAATTCCTTATCTGCCTGATGGCTCTGTGGTTTGTTGTGGCCTGGACTCTCAGGTGGTTTAATGCAGTTCTTGGATGATAATCATGATGTCCGTGGTGCTGCATCAAATGATTAGAGATCAGTTTCCAAAGCATGTCTTGTTCTTCACCCTCTGCTGTAGTGGCAGCAGCCAGTGATGCTGGTACTTGTTGGGCTGTGTTGGCAGCAAGGTCCAGGCCCATTTTGGCTGGTGTGGGGTGCTCCTGCTGCTCACTCAGAGCAGTCCTGCTGGTATCCTGCTGCTGGTTATGTTGCAGGAGCAGTTGGTCAAAACTAGATGACAAAGAAATTGCTGCCAATAATTAGGGGTGCATAAATCTTGTATTTAATAAGACTGAATTTAGTTAAATTCTAACTGGCATTTAGAAATGTAATTCCAACATTCTGTAGAAGCAAAAAAATGTATTTTCACAGAGAAGTATCATAGAAGTATCATTGAACGGTTAGGGTTGGAAAGGACCTCAAGATCATCAAGCTCCAACTTTCTCAGCCTGTCTTCATACGGGAGGTGCTCCAGTCCCCTGATCATCCTCGTGGCCCTTCTCTGGGCTGGTTCCTTCTCTTCCATGTCCTTTTTATGTTGAGGACACCAGAACTGCACACAATGCTCCAGGTGAGGTCTCACGAGAGCAGAGCAGAGGGGCAGGATCACCTCCTTCAACCTGCTGGTCACGCTCCTTTTGATGCAGCCCAGGATACGGTTGCTTTCTGGGCTGTGAGCGCTGAAGAGTTATTTGTTTGCATTTGCACCCCAGTACTGGTGCCTGAGAGAAGAGAGGATGGGATGGGATGGGATGGGATGGGATGGGATGGGATGGGATGGGATGGGATGGGATGGGATGAGATGGGATGGGATGGGATGAGTCAATCCAGTGCTGGAGGGTGCCTGGGAATGGCACCAGAGCTTCCTGTCACAGTGCTGGGGCCCAGCAGCACGCCCTGCTCATTGTGTGGGAGCTGCTTCTCTCCCAGAACCTTCTCTCTGGCGCATCCAGAGTTCCTTTGCCAGCCCTGGGATGTGATACCCCTGTGTTTTCATCTAATATATTAGGCAGCCTTACTAGAAAGAATTGCCTCTTGCAAAGCACTTTGCAGGCAGGGTACAGAGCAGCTTGACACCAGCCTGCACCGACCACCCCCTCCTCCTGGTGTCCATGCTGCGTTTTCTGGCGTTCTGTATTCCCTGTTCCTGTTTTCCTGCTTGTGCCTGTCCCACCGGCCTGCCCTGGTGTCCTTTTGCTTCCTCTTCTCTTAATATAGAGCCTCCCTCTCCACACCTATCTCCTCCAAGTGATTTGCTCCTCTCCATCCATCAGCCTCATTCCCTGGTGCCTGTGTGACGGCTCCATTAAACATGCACTCAGCAGCAGCTATATTTAGGAGCTGGGAAGAAAACGAGCCTTTGGGCTGTGGGCAGCCCATAAATCCAGCTCCCGTCACCAAATTACCATTCTGCTGAGATCAATAGAGGTGTGTGCAGATGAGGTGCAAGTGTCTGCGCATGCGTGGAGGGAGGCAGGGAGTAGGAGGCAGAGTAGGGCAGAGAGAAGGGAGGAGAAGGAACCGAAGCACAGGCACACGGGGCCTGTTGTGAAGGTTGCAAGTACCGGCTTGCTCACAGGCACAACAAGCAAGGCTCCTCCTGATGTTTTAGGTGTTCTTTAGGCCCCTGATGTCGTGGTTAGCACTGGGGGGACCCTGCCATGCTCATGGCGCGCTGGCAGAGCTGGAGCAGGTTGCTCTGTGCTGCCGTTGTCTGGGCACTCTTGCAGCAGTGGGGAAGGAGCTGGTGTGTGATGCATGTGCTTCCCCAACTGCACATCAGCCCCTGTTAGAGCACGTGGTGCCTCCTTCTCCTTATGATCCTGCTGCTGTGGGCAGGGTCCAGTGTCCCCCAGCTCGGAGCTGAGGAGCCTCTGCCTCCACAAGGAGGGTAAGCAAGGTGAGAAGCTGCCTGGGATGAGCAAGGTGAACAGGTTCTATCCTTTAGCTCTTTGCAGCAGATTGCTGTGGTTATCACTCCCTGACATCCCTGTTTCTTGGCGTAAGGTGTTGTTTTGCCAGTAAGATTAATACCTTGGTTCTTTGAGACAGTTCTTCCCAGGACCACAGGGCGGGGGCTTGGTGGACGACCACCTAATCGGAAGATTCATTGGAAGCCATCAGCCCCCCTTTTAGCACCAGGCTGGAGGAAGTCTCCCTCTGGATTAGGTAAATGCATCCGGTGATGCCCCGCGGCGAGGCTGGAATCACACCCTGTGTCACCAGGGGCTGGTCCCCACACGGGGACATCCCCTCCACGCTCCCGAGCCGCAGCACAGGGTGGGATGGGCTGCACCACACTTTGTCCTTGCTGCACCTCGCTGCTTCCAGGGCATCACCAGAGCACCCGCGTTAACCTCTGCGATGCTGCATGTCCTGCGTGTTGGGGTCTCACTGTTTGCATCACCTACCTCTTGGTAAAACAGTATTTTTGAGCACACACCCTCCCCCATACGTATATATTTACTTATGAATGATGTAGCTGTGCTGCTCTGCTAATGTACAGTGTGCACTGCAAAGCATATGCAAAAATAGAAACTAAAAAATGGTGAGATACAGCTGGAATTAAACACCACTTCCAAGGATCCTCAGATTTTACTAAGGGTACCAAAGGCGTTCCTTCCTGCACACCCGTGGGTTGCCTTGTGTGCCCCATACTGGAGACCAAGGCCTTAGGAAGGGGGCCAGGACCATAAGTGCAGGGTGTTACTCTGTAAGGAAGAAGTGCCAACACCCCAGGGCTGTTCTTCAGCTCTTCTGAGAAAGAAGGGAAGAGGCTAAAAAATCCCACAAGCACACGCATAAGAGGAGCGAACGGGGAAACAAGAACTGGGGGGAAAGCAAGGCTGTTTTCAGTAGTGCAAACACTTGTCTTTGGTGGTTTGATTTGTGAACTTGGGTGAAGTTAATTGTTCTTTCAACCTTCATAAAATCACAGAATCCCAGCCTGGTTTGGGTTAGGAGGGACTTTAAAGCTCCTCCAGCTCCAACCTCTGCCACAGGCAGGGACCCCTTCCACTGGAGCAGCTTGCTCCAAGCCCCTGTGTCCAACCTGGCCTTGAGCACTGCCAGGGATGGGGCAGCCACAGCTTCTCTGGGCACCCTGTGCCAGCGCCTCAGCACCCTCACAGGGAAGAGCTTCTGCCTAAGAGCTCAGCTCAGTCTCCCCTCGGGCAGGTTCAAGCCATTCCCCTTGGCCTGTCCCTACAGGCCCTTGTCCCAAGCCCCTCTCCAGCCAACTCTGCCCACAGTCAGTATGTTTTGCAAGTGAACTGGAGATGCATTCTAAGGGTGAGGGCCCCAAGAGCAAAACATCTATGCTGAAATATGGACCTTGCTCCCCATGCAGAGGCACCTTTGGGATCAGGAGGCCACAGCCCGGTCTCTGGCAGCAGGGGACAGGGAGTGCGTGTCACAGGGGCAGGACAGTGTGTCAGTGCAGTGACGTGCTGCTGCTGCTGCTGCTGCTGCCTGTAGGGCTCTTGTCAGGCCCCAGGCGGGATCCCGATGTTGTGGCTGCTGTGGAAGCATTTCCCTCTGCCAGCAGAGATGGATTGATAGAATCATGAGACCAGGATGGATGCATTGACAATGCACCCTGTCCTGAGCTTAGAACAAAGTTCATTGGATCAATGGTGCTGTAATAACAGTAAAAACCTGCCCCTCTGCTCCTGCAGCCCCTTTCCCAGGCTGTTGCCATTCTGAGTTCCAGCGCAGGTCAAACAAATGTTATTTTGTGTTGTAACTGCTTTGGGTTCAAACGCTTTGTGTCCCTGCTGAAGAAAAAAGGTGAGTCCCATCTATACTTTGCTCTTTAGTTCCTCTTATTTATACCCTTTATTCGTTCCTTCTGTCCATCTGCCCTAGTTAGCATACTTAAATTGCTGAATTCACAGTATCCCAGCCTGGTTTGGGTTGAAGGACCTTAAAGCTCCTCCAGCCCCAATCCCCTGCCACGGGCAGGGACACTTCCACTGGAGCAGCTTGCTCCAAGTCCAGTCCAGGCTGGCCTTGAGCACTAAGTTAAATTAAATGTAAAGCAGAGCAGCAGCCAGTTGTGCAGTGAGCAGCACCCAGGCCTACAAAAGGGACTGCTTGCAAAGTAAGGGAGTAGAGTTCCCTGGTTGCTCAGAGTCCCGTCACCCTGTTGTAGCCATGGTGAGCTGGTTCAGTGTGGTGTGCTCAAGTCACGTTACTGGAGGAGCCGGTTGCTTTCTACAGGGTGAATGTGCAGTAGAAATCCCGGGGCATGCAGTAGATGGGGGTTTGGTAGTGTGATGCAAATTCCTTCTGTGTTAAGGGAATGGTAGCTGGGAATGTCTGCCTTGCGTCTGTTGCATCCCTTTGCCATGTCTCCTCTTGAGCCATTAGGGCAGACCCGTTCCAGGTGTCACCAGTGGCATCCCTCCTCTCCTCACAGGCTGTGTCCCCTCAGCACCCAGCAACCGGGGGGCTCTGGCATCTCTCTTCTTGTTCCGGGTCAGGCTAGCAGAGTCTGGGGCTTTGCACACCTGAGAGGCAGGCGGGTGGACTCCTGAGCTGTTACCCCCTAAAGGGGAGATGTGGTCCAGCAAGCATGGCCTCACATGTCTGCTGTCAGGGATGGGGCCAGTGATAACAGATGAGAAGAGAAGAAACCTCTCTGGGTTCTTCCTCCGAACTCTGTGCATGTGGAGAGCATGGTGACCCCCAGGGGTGCAGAAGGGCAGTCAGGGCTGGTGCCATCTCCTCTGTGGGAGCCGCATCCCTCTGCGCTGAGGCATTGTCGTGCTTTAAGGCCAGCCGGTAACTCAGAACCATGCAGGCACTTGCTCACGAGGTGGGTGTCTCCAGACAGAGCATGGGAAGAAGTCTTGCCACTGCCTTGGAAGATGGGATGTGTGTTTGCCTGCATTCTCCTCTTCGGCTCTGCTTTGGGATCTTGGTTGAAATGTCACGCTGTGGTTTAGCAGTTTTGGTGAAGAGATCTTGTATCACAGAAGCTGTTTGTGTGTGTGTGGGGGGGACTGTACCCCAGCACATGTGGGGCTGATCACGCTGACACACGTGTGCACACAGATGATGGTTTATTGATAAACGCTTGCACGAAGGAGGCACTCACTGTATATACGTAGGGAAGCAGAGGCCATGAGAAGTGTTCCTTTGACTCAGCTCTGTGATGTCTTCTTTCTTGCAGAAACCAGAGAAGACAGAACAAAGCGCCTCTTCCGACATTATACTGTGGGCTCTTACGACAATTTCACCTCTCACAGGTAAGCATCAGCACCTTTGCCTCGTGATTTGGAGGAGATTCATTTCCATGGGAGAAGTATCGCCTTTTCCTGATGGAGCAAAACGCGTCCATTTGGTGTCATGGGAAGGAAACTCTTCTGGTTGTTTTGGTCAGTTCAGTTACAGTCGGAATTATAAGGCCTAGCTGAGGCCCCAGTGAATGAAGGCTGAAGCTGCAGGGCAGTGTGGCTCAGGTCTCAGTGGGGAATTCCTGGTGTGCCCCAGGATCTGAAGAACATGTGTTGGACGCAGATGCAGAGTTACAGCTTGCTTGGAAGGGCAGAGGAGGATGCTGTTGTGCAGAGATGGCATGAGGGCAGCTCTCAGCCCAGCCTGACGGCAGCACTGGATGTGGTACAGACTGCAGGGCTGTTCACCAGGGCTGTTCTGGTACGTGGCAATTGAGTGTTCTCACCTCAGCATGGAGACCAACCACTGGGGAGATGATTGAACTCAATGGGGAGTCAGTCATGAAACAGGGGTGATGTTGCTGGTCTGTGCTTGGTCTTGGTCCAGCAACACATGTGGACACATTCCTAGGAGGTTGGGATGTAGGGATGTGTCTGCTGGTTGGATTCAGGAATATGCTTTGGGCAATGGGGTTCTGTGCTTGAGGGATAAATGTGGGGTGACTCTTCGGAACATGGTCTCTGTTTGCAGTCCAGCTTGGTGCTCTTAAGAACTATTGGTCATTGAAGCAGTTGGATGGGTACTACTGATTGTGATGTGTCAGGAGCAGATTGTGAGAATTCATCATCCAAAACCTAAGTTATCCTGTGGTGTTGGAGCTTTCCTGGCTTCCTGAGCTTCTGAACCTTGCTGAGTGGCCCCATGTCCCCAGGATCCACCATCAGAGAAAGGGGAGGAGGTTGTGTTTCCATATATACCTTCAGCTGCACCCTTAGGCGAGAGGAAGACCCAATCTTTCCACCCTGAAGTCCTCCTGGACTGCATGTCAGGAGCTTGTAAACTCTCTTGTGGACACAGTCATCTGTGTCTTCTTGCAGATCATAGTCCGTAGGTCTTGGCATTTGCGGTTGATGCTTGCAGCATGCTGACAAACTGGACTGCTCTGCTAAAGCATGACTGGGATCTGCTGGGGTCACAGGAACGGTGCTGGCATGGGCTGTTAAAACTTGGGATTTTGGCAAGTTTTGGTGGGTTGAAATGGAAGAAACTGGCGGATTTCAGCTGCATCCCCATGGTATGGTGTGTAGTCATGCACATGAAAAGCACGAAGAGCACACCACATGCATCAGGCCACCTTCATGTGTTTGCATGGTGGCAACCAGCAGGTGCTTGGTGGTTATGAGAACAGAACAAGCAATCCAGAACATTCCTGCCTGCAGCAATACTGTGATCAGAGCCTCCTGAGCCAGAGGCCATGTCTGGGTCTGCAGTAGCTGTGGATGGATCATTGTTCCATTCATTCGCTCAGTGATGTGCCACTCAGGTGCCTTCCTTCTCTCCAGAAATGGAGCTGGGGTTGGCTTTGGTGGAGACAGTGAGACAGTGGCGGTGCTCAGCAGTGGGGTGCTGTGTCTCCTGCTCCTGCAGTGTCACAATACTTCTAGTGAGGTGACAGGGAACAAGAAGAGCTTCTTAAAGTGCGTGTGTGTGCTCATCATTCACCCACAGGTTGCTCTGAGCACAGCCTCAGCCTTCAGTTAAGGAAGATCGGTGTGAAGCAGAACAAGTGGCTGCCTTTGTTGCCCACCTTAAGACCACCACCCTGCCTCAGGGACTGGTGCTGCTGGAGCCATCAGCCACCCAACCAGCAAAAGACATCTGACCATGGAGGCACCCAGTGGTCACATAATCATAAAATCATGGAATCAAGCAGGTTGGAAAAGACTTTTAAGCTCATCCAGTCCAACCATAAACCCAGGACTGCCAAGGCCACCGCTAACCTGTGGCACTGAGGCCTCGTCTCCATGGGGTGTGAACCCTTGCAGGGCTGGTGCCTGCAGCCCTGCCCTGGGCAGCCTGTTCCAATGCCTGAGCACCCTCTGGGGCAGGAATTGTTCCTCAGCTCCATCTAACCCTGCCCTGGTGCAGCTTGAGGCCGGTTCCTCTTGTCCCATCCCTTGTTCCTTGGGAGCAGAGCCCAGCCCCTCCTGGCTCCATCCTCCTCTCAGGCACTTGGAGGCAGCCATCAGGTCCCCCCTGAGCCTTCTCTTCTCCATCTGAACCCCCCAGGTCCCTCAGCCCTTCCCCATCTCCCCTGTGCTCCAGGCCCTGCTCCAGCTCCATTCCCTTCTCTGGTCTCGCTCCATTCAGTGGAAGCTTCGTGCTCTGATTGCTGGAGTTCAGAGTGTGGCTGTTGCTGAAGCAGGGATGGATGGAGGTGGTGCTGGTGGCCGGGAAGCAGAGAGCACAGGGAGCAGAGCCTCAGGAGTGCGAGGGTGTGTTTTGCAGCATTATGGGATGGAAGTGGTGCTCTGACTCGATAACAGGCAGCCTGGGGCCATGGGGTGACCACCAGGGGTATGTGAGGATTCACATGCGGGGTTTGGGATCACCTTAAAAAATAAGAGAAACAAAATGGGGTTTTCCCCTGTTTTTTTAAGTATTAAATGCTTGGGCCAGTAGGTTCCTGGAGAGCAGGCATGAAGAGCTGAGGTGCTGTAGGACCGCTGCAGCAGGAGATTAACGTGATTTGCAGGAGAGTGCTTATTCCATCATCTCTGACTTCACTGGAGTGCTCAGGCGTGGGAGCAGATTAACATAATGACAATGTTGGAGGAACAACTTTAAAAGTACTTGAGAAAATTACACATGAGTGACTTCAGATTTGAGGTAAAGCCTTTGAAATAGCTGCAGGGTTGAATGAGTGCCCCAGGCATAGAGCAAGGAGCAGCAGCCACACGGCTGAGTTCAGGTTTGGGTAGGGTGTATAATTTACCCTTTTCTGGCTTAATAAGTGAAAAGCCAGCTGAGGATGTATATTTGAGAACACAGAAGGTACTAGGCGGTATAATGAACACAAGTGTTTTCTTTGTGGAATCAGCCTCCCTGGAAGCAACGTTCACAAGTTGCAGCTTCACCAGCACGTGACCAGTATCAGAGGGGAGGTTGAGGTCTGTGGTGGTGGAGGGTGAGAGTCTGTTCTGGGACAGGTCCCACTGCTCATGGACATCACTTTGAAGCGGTTAGAACCATAAGAGAACACGAGGCTGCTCCGGTGGCGAGGTGTGCTGGGGTCACCAGGGGGCAATGAGCCTTCCCCAGCCCTCTGAGGATGAGGAGCACAGGGCAGGGCTCAGCAAACCTAATCTGCTCTGGAACAGGAATAAAGCAGACAGGGAGAGAAGCCTGAGCTTGTTCTTATCAGCAAGAGGCAATTGCAGGGGGAATTGACTTCTCTGATGAACTATGTTAAGGGAAGAGATTAAAGTGATTCAAAATTAACTATAAAATTAAGAGCCCACATTCTCCGTGGCACAGCTGGGAAGGAAAAGAATTGGGAGCAATTGACAATTTAGGATTTATTTTTTATTGTTATTCAATCAGAGGGATTAGTTGACCAGGGAGAAAGATTACAACCACGAGTAGTCACATGCCATCTGGATGGACCTCCCCTTAGAGGCAGGGAAAACAAGAAGCCTAAGCAGGGATTTCAATGCCCTTAGATGCTGTGACTGCCCAAATACATCGATACACAGAATTACACAATAATTGAGGTCGGGAGGGATGCCTGGAGGGTTTTAGCACACCCAGTTGCTCAGAGCAGAGCCAGCTACGTCATGGTTATTTGATTGTCTCCAAGGCTGAAGGTCCCACAGCTCCTGCATCCCACTTCAGTGGCTGCTGTTCCTGTCTCTTCTCTAGGTCCTGCTCAGGGCTCACCCCTCTTGGCAGTGTGGACATAGCTTGTCCTCCCCATTGAAATCAGCATCTCTGCTGTGGTGGCTTAACCCCAACCAGGAACTGAGCCCCACGCAGCTGCTCACTCATTCCAGCAGAATGGGGGAGAGAATCAGAAGGGTAAAGTGAGAAAACTGTAGGCTGAGATAAGAACAGTTCAATAATTGAAATGAAGTATGATGATGATGATAGTAATATGTAATGGAAAGGAAACTTACAAAGAGAGGGAAAAAAGCCCAAGAAAACCAAATGATGCAAATGAAAACCATTGCTCACAAGAGCTGACCCATGCCCAGCAGCTTCCTTCACCAGTCTTTCCTGTTTTATTGCTGAGCTCAGTGTCCTATGGTCTGGAATGTCCCTTTGGTCAGTTGGGGTCACTGTCCTGGCTCTGTCCCCTCCCAGCTCCTCATGCACCCCCAGCCTACTCTCTGGTGCCTGAGGCGAGGAGCAGAACAGCCCTTGATGCTGTGTGAGTACTGTTCAGCAGTAATGAAAATATCCCTGCTATCAACCCTGTTTCCAGCATAAATCCAAACACAGCCCCATAGGAGCTACTGCAGACAGCACTCGCTCTACCCCAGTCCAGACCAGCAAACCTCTGTCAGGCCCTGGGATCCCAATCCCCTGAGCACCTCCTGCATGCTGCTTTCCCCAGGCTTTATGCAGCTGTGCAGGGGATAGGGATGCAAGAGCCAAGAGCTGGTTCCCATCCTTCTAGACCAAACCAAGGCAAAGCAGTCGCTCTGGTTTTCCTTCAGCTTCATGCTGTGTGTGCTCTGGGACAGCTTCCTTTAGCCTTCTCCATCCTGCCTCGACAGTCCCTGTGTGCTGCTTGGTCAGGATTGGGCTCGGAGCAGTGGAACCCTCCTGTGAGTTAGCACTGGGAGGCAAGTGGCAGGCAGGAAGCTGGAATGTGCTCGGCATTGTCTGTCTTTCTCTCCTGGGGTATTCATAAGCAAGCCTGGAGAAACACGGTGTGAACTGGCAGGGCTCAGCAGGAGGCAGAGGCCATAGGAATGGCTGGGAATGGTCAGGGAATGGCAAGGGAATGGCTGGGGAATGGCTGGAATGGCTCTCTAGGGCACAGCATCAAAAATACCCCGGCCAAAGGAGTTTTCCTGCTCAGAAACAGGAGAAGGGGAATGACTCTTTGACACGTGTTGTGCAACCTGAGCTGCTGGGCAGGCAGTGGTGGCAGGTCTGGAGAGGTCTCTGCTCTGATGTATGGCTGGAGACGGGTTTTCAGCAGCAGCCCATCTAGTTGGGAAAAGGTAATTTGTGCTGGGCTGGTACAACCTTTGTTGCTATGGCAACAGAAGTATAGAGGGAGAAAATGAAATCTCTTCCTGAAAAGGCTTCTGTATAATCCCACTTGTCAAATTAACGTGCCTTCAAAATAGTCTTTTAAGGTCTTTTGGTGAGCCGTATCTGTTGGGACCACTTAGGTCTTTCACAGGGAGTTTCAGGAACATGGAATGGTAAAAAGAGAGCTCCTCCAGGCCCCTGCTCTCCCTCGGCAGCCCCCACACTGGGGTCCTGCTCAGCTTTCTCTGCAATTCAGAATTGCATAGAATCACAGAATACCAGCTTGAAGGGACCTCAAGAATCATCTGCTCCAACCTTTCCCAGCAAAGCATGGCTTAGACTGGAGGTCCCAGCACCCTGTGCAGCCCAGTCTTAGCAGTGTCCAATGCTGGGGAGTCACCACTTCCCTGGGGACATTATTCCAGTGGCTGGTGGTTCTCAGTGCTACAAAATTCCCTCTAATTCCCAATCAGAATCTCCCCAGGAGTAACTCGTGCCCATCACCCCTTATCTTTTCCATGGGTTTTCTTGTCAAAAGGAAGTCTCCATCCTCTTTGTAGCCACCCTTTAAACGCTGGAACATGGGGACAGGGGTCTCCCCTGAGCCTTCTTTTCTCCAGGCTGAGCAGTCCCAGCTCTCTCAGCCATTCCTCACACACTGCCCAGTCCTTGGATCATCTCTCTGGCCCCTCTCAAGCCCATCCACATCCTTTTTGTACAGCAGTGACCAGAACTGTACCCAGTATTCCAGATGTGGCCTGGCAAGCACCAAGTAGAGTGGGAACAAGAGCTGATGGTTAACACGAGGCTTTGTGACCTGTTTCGTACCAGAAACAGGGCCAGGTGTGATGAACTGGTGGGAGCTGGGTGCCAGCAGCCAGTGGAAGCTGTTGAGAGGTGCCCAAGCTGAGCAGCCCCAGCCTGAGGGCTGCTTGTTAAAGGAGCAATGGGAAGGGGAACTGTTCATTAAAGCAGACTCTTCATCAGGACTGTAGTGATAGGACAAGGGGTAATGGGTTAAAACTTGAACAGGGGAAGTTTAGGTTAGATATAAGGAAGAAGTTCTTCCCTGCGAGGGTGCTGAGGCACTGGAACAGGTTAGCCAAAGAATGGTGAATGCTTCATCCCTGGTGGTGCTCAAGGCCACGCTGGACAGAGCCTTGGGTGATGCGGTCTAGTGTGAGGTGTCCCTGCCCATGGCAGGGGGTTGGAACTGCATGATCTTAAGGTCCTTGCCAACCCAAACCAGTCTGATTCTATGATTCACACTCTTCAGAAACATACTGAGGACAAGGGTTTAGCACTTGGAAAGCAGGGCCTGGGAAAGTGTGTGAGCAACCTGGGCTCTTTGTTGGGTGCAGAACAGTTTGTGGGGTTTCCCTTTTGCTTTTCCTTCTTTCTGCAGTTAAGGAAAGGTGCCGAGCCCAGAGTCGGTGCTGTGAGTGTCACTATAGGTGAAGTGCTGGAGCAAAGGGCTTGGAGCAAAGGAATGGGGGACACACACACTTGGTCACAGGAGTCCTGCTTTCTGCAGCGTGTTTGAATAAGCTGTGGTGAGGTAGCAGATGGAATACAACCACAACTTGGAAGAGGTGGTGACTGATAAAGCTGTTGGTCACGAAGCAGCTCGTCTGTCTGAGGCTGAAGTCTTTCTGGCTCCTGCTGTCTCTTGGGTTGGAAGCCTCTGAAGCACAAACCTACTTAGTGATAGATTTCTGTGAGGCATCTTACTCTGAGATTCTGGAATCATGTGGGTTGTTCTCAGCAACGTCAGCAGGGCAGCAGCTGATGACACATGTAGGATGGTAGGAAATAGGAAAGAAATAGAAAGTCTACTAAAAATAGTGTTAAACTTCTATGTAAACCCACGGTTTGACAGTCTCTTACTTGCAATTGTAGTTTTCCCATCTGAATAAGAAGAACTAGAAAAGGTTTAGGGACAGACAGCAAGGGTGACCCACAGCATGGACCACTTTGCCTTTGAGAAGGGATTAAATAAGCTGGGATTCTTCAGTTCAGGGAAGAGTTGCCCAAGGCAGATTTGTCAGAGGTTTATGAAATCATGAGTAGGCAAGGAGAAGGTGAATATGGAACAATAGTGATTTCTTAGTACAAAGGAATGAGGTGGCACTCTGTGGAATTAGCAAGCAGCAAGATTAAAATAAAACAAAGTACTTTGTCACTTTGCAGGTGATTAAATTGTAGAATTTATTCCTACTGCATGTTGTGGAGGCCAGAACTATAAATGGATTTGAACTGGGAGTACAGAATTACTGAAGAGTAAATCTGTGACCAGGAAGCACTGTGTGCTCAGGGCTTGAGGTGAGGAGTATGGTTACTGGCTTCCAGAAGCAGGAAGGTATCACGAGGGTGGATCACTGGCCCTTTCTTCTGTTTCTTATACTCCATCCTTTGGTGCTTGCTACTGACCATTACTCACCAAAGGATGCTGGTGTCAAGCCCCGGTCTTCTGCAGTACCTTGTCCTTGTGTTCTGGTATAGGAAAGGACGATAGGAAGAAGGACCCGGCCTCCCTCTGTACCTCAGTGAAGTGCTGTTGAACACTTAAGACTGACTTTAAACTCAGTTGGTTTTCTTCCACAGTGCAGTTCTTTGACTGCTCTTTGAGCACTTTATTTTCCTACCAACCATTTGGTGTCTCGGAGCACAGCATGGGTGTTTCCTGTGATGCTCCCTATGTGTAATGGTTTTCTCCCTCTCCTGGGTGGAGAGAGACAGGAGAGGTTTTTTTGTCACGTGTTAGTGGAGAGATTCATCGCGTGTAACTACAGACAGCTCAATACCTGTCTGCCCAACCTCATCGTCTGGGACCTCTTTAGAAGTATGGAGCAGCAAAAGGAGACTTCCAGGGTGCAGTTACTTTTCATCCAAACCCACCATTTAAGTCAGATGAATCACGACCTTGTTGTGTATTTTTGCTCATAGGGTGTGTGGGAACCATAGGAGTACTCTTGAACATAGAGACAGGTATAACATCACTGTGAAAACCTAGGCAAGATGCAGCCTACTCTAGGTGCTGCCAGCAGGAGATCTTCATTCAACTACCCGCTTAACCCCAGTGGTTTGATGGGCAAAAATAGGGGTTCCCACAGCAAAATTGACCTGACTGCAGATATAGAATCATAGAATCATAGAATAGTTAGGGTTGGAAAGGACCTTAAGATCACCTAGTTCCAACCCCCCTGCCATGGGCAGGGACACGTCACACTAAACCATATCACCCAAGGCCTCATCCAACCTTGAACACAGCCAGGGATGGAGCATTCACAACCTCCCTGGGCAACCCATTCCAGTGCCTCACCACCCTCACAGGAAAGAATTTCCTCGTTATATCCAGTCTAAACTTCCCCTGTTTAAGTTTTAACCCCTTACCCCTTGTCCTATCACTACAGTCCCTAATGAAGAGTTCCTCCCCAGCATCCCTATAGGCCCCCCTCAGATACTGGAAGGCTGCTCTGAGGTCTGCACGCAGCCTTCTCTTCTCCAGGCTGAACAGCCCCAGCTTTCTCAGCCTTTCTTCATATGGGAGGTGCTCCAGTCCCCTGATCATCCTTGTGGCCTCCTGTGGACTTGTTCCAGCAGTTCCGTGTCCTTTTTATGTTCCCTAATAGCACGTAACTCATCCCATGCAGTCACTTCCTTTTCCCCCACTGCACCAAGACTGCTGCTGTGGTCCCTTCCCCTGTGTTGTGCTCTGGCTCTGTGAATGTCTTCAGCATCCTTCTTGTTGTTTACTGACTTGGAGAACTGAAGGAGCAGAGGAGAAGCCCACAGCTTCTCTGCTAATTTCAGCTCCCCAGAGTGTTTAAGCACTGGGGCAGGTATCATCCTCCCCTTTTCTGGACAACAGACCATGCTTACTGGGGGACAGAAGCCGTTGCAGATGCCCTCAGTGAGTCACTGCAGACTTGTAGGCAGGATGAGAATTCAAAATCATCTGGAGGGATGGAAACTCTTGTTTGAAAACGCTCAGATGCAGTTCAGTGAGGAGAGGTGCAAATGATGACACTTGCAGAAAAGTGCTCAGCTGTGCAGTGCAGGAGAGAGAAGGAGGGGGAAAAGGTTCAGATGTTCACAGAATCCCAGCCTGGTTTGGGCTGGAGGGGACCTTAAAGCTCATCCAGTTCCAAACCCCTGCCACGGGCAGGGACCCCTTCCACTGGAGCAGCTTGCTCCAAGCCCCTGTGTCCAACCTGGCCTTGAGCACTGCCAGGGATGGGGCAGCCACAGCTTCTCTGGGCACCCTGTGCCAGCGCCTCAGCACCCTCACAGGGAAGTTCAGTGAATTCCAAGCTGAGCATCAATGAGCAGTATCAAACTCTTGTAAAAACCCAGGAAAATGGGCCATGGAAACACGAGTCCAGCAAACCTTCTCCTTAGCACTGCTACAGTATAAATTGAGGTGCTGGGCAAGTGTCTGCGTGGTAACAGTCTTCAGATGTGTAATTTAAACTGCAGAGGTGGGAATAAACTCTGCTCCATGGCTTTTGGAACAGAACAAGAGGCAATCAGCAACAATCACAGCAAACAAAATTTGAGCTCAGCAGTAGGAGAAAATTCCTCATTATAGGGGTAGGAACGCATTAGAGGAGATTGTCTCCGCAGTTATTTAAAGGTCCCTCATTGGAAAATAAAGAACATTTTAGACAAACATCTGTTAGGAATGTTTTGGTATAATTGATTCTGCAGACTGGGGGTTCTTTGGGTTTTGTCATTCCTGCTCTGAATGTGTTCCACCACTGGTGATGGGGCTGGTGTCACTGTGAGCCTTGAGCGTCATGAGGCAAGGGAACCAAAAGTGTTTCTTCAACTCGACCAGTTGTAAGTTATTTGTACCACTCTCCAGAGAGCAATTAAAAGCAGGTATTGCAGGAGACTGTCGTGTATCTCTTGAGCTGAATCAATAGCTGCAGAAGCTTGAATTATGACAAGTACTGCAGATTCTTACAATATCTTCCAGTGACTTTGTGTGGGTTTTCCTTTAGGTGAGAGTCTGCTGGTCCTTGTTCTTCCAGGGAGAAGCTAATCAGATCATTACTAACAGATGACATTAAAGAATTGTCACTGTTCTTTCCTCTCGCCCTTCTTCAACTCCGAGTAGTTCAATTGTATCTGTAAGAATTGCCAAAACCGTTTTCTGATTGGGTAAAATACGAGTGAGAAGGGGCAGAGGGAGAAGGGCCAATTACACTGGATTTGCCTTCCTGTGCAGAACAGCCTCTTACATTTTACCTGGATATTGGATTTAATTGTGAAGACTTTTGGTAGACTAAAACATGAGCGTATTCACATGACCAAACTGTTCCTGGTGTCCAAAGCCCTTCCACAGTTCAGGATTTACCAGATGCGGTTTTCCAGCAGAGGACGAGCATCATCCAGTGCAAAGGAAGTTAAAGGCCCTGGATCTTTTACCAGTATAATTTGGGAAACTGTTCGTTCCCCTCTTCAAATACGGTGATGATTTAACTGGGAATGAGTGACCTGGGGGGCCTTCACGAGCTGGCTCGTCCCATCCGCTCTCCTCCATCCTTCTCTGACCAGTTTCTAGTTTCACCTTCTTCTGAAGCTGCACCCACAAAGGGAGTGGGAAGGGGAGGTCGTTGAGGCGGGGTTGAGCAATGCAGATTGCAAGACCAAAAGCAGTCCCAGCTTCCAAAGAGCCTGGTCCTCTCCCATATGGAATTTGGAGAAGCAAGAATCTGCTTTTTGGCCCAGAGTTCAATGTTTAGTTGCCACCTCCAGGGGGAATTCTGCTTAGCTCAATGCTCCGGAGTCACCTCTTGAATTCTGAGATTCCTTCTCAGCATTTCTTGAAAATTCTAGAATACTGGGAGTATTTTCCTGTCAGTTTGTACCTACAAATAGTGATGTAGATGCCTCTTGGCCTTCTTTCCGTAGGAATAAATCTCTGATAGGAATTTCACGTTGTGAGACTTTCCTACACCTGGGATTCTCTTTTCTTTGCCTTGTGGTCTCCAATGTTTCTGTGTCGTTCTTGAAGACACCAGCTGGACTGTTGTGTTCTGAGGAGGTCATGGGTACAGAGGGAAGAGTGTTTCCTTTCCGCTGGCTCAGTTCTGTAAGTCCACACGTTGCCTTTCTTCTTGATCACAGTGAGAGCTCATGTTGTGGACCACTGACTGCAGCACAGGTTTGGAGGGGTCCTCATGGGGCTAACTGGAGGCAGCTGCCCCACCGGGTGTGTGTGCTTCCGATTACAGTTTTTGGCCTTCTGGTGAGCGTATTACCTGTAGGACACTAATGTCCTATGAGAAGGTTGTGATATCTTGGGTTAATTCATGTGCAGCGGTACCAAACTCTTAAGCCGTAGTAGACGATCTTCTGGGGTTGCCATCATGAGTTATATTGGGATCGTGACAAGATGCTTGACAGGTTTAACCTCCCATTAACTACACTGGTGATTTCCTGTTTGATCTTCTAAATGAAGCAGTCTGTTAATTTACTTAGGATTGGAGCCTGCTGATAGTTTATAGTTCCTGTGTCATTCCTGGCAGTCCCTTCAAGGTCTACAATTTCCCATGTTTCCAGACTTTCTTAAATATAGACATTTGTTACTGAGATGGTGCCTCAGCTGATTTCTCTAAAGCTCTGCAGTGTAAAGTATTCTGGCTTCTGGATTAGGAAATGCTTTATTTTAGCAGATGCTGCCTCATGCTCTCCATAGAGGTGACAAGTTTTCTATTCCACCCACATTGTTTTAGTAGATGATGACTGTGCCCTTCTCTGTTCCAAATTCTGCACCAAAGCACCTACTGGACATTTCTGCCTACATTACAGTTTGCAGTTTCTCACCTAGCTCAGTGCTGGTCTTGTACTTGACCCACCCATAACTTGTAGCCAGTCTCTTGTTGCAATGGCGATGCTGTAGGAGCTGTGAAGTATACATGCTAAAGTGGTAGCTGCTGTATACTACAGCTTGTAAATGCTCTTGAAATGTTTCAGGAGAAATCATAGAACCACAGACTGGGTTGGGTTGGAAGAGATCTGAAAGCTCATCCAGTTCTAACTACCTGCCATGGGCAGGGTCAACTTCCTCTGGACCAAGTTGCTCCAAGCCCTATCAAGTCTGGCCTTGAACACTGCCAGGGATGGTGCATGAGCCTTGACACTCATCAAGGGGACAAAAGGCATTCTGCCCCTTGTAACCTGTCCAGATTCAGTCCACCAGAGAGCTTTGTGAGAGCAGGTTATTTCAAAAGGGCTCATTTTAACTTTGCAGCCAAAGCAGGATCTGCAGCATCCCTTGTGCTCAGTTAACATGAGAGAGGTTTCTGTTGCAGGTTTGTTGGCGTGTGTGTTTTAACCCGTCCTTGGGCAAATGTTTGCCAAGATCTTCTTTATGCCAGTGGTGTCCTGGAGATAAGATGCAGTGTGTGCTCTTGGTTTATGGTGACATTTCCTCTCAGCCTGTGTGCCTGGAGTTCAGCTGCCTGTAACTTCCAGCACAGTAACTCGTGACTTGTGCTAAGATTACAGAGAAGGGTAATTCAAACCCTTGTGATGCATCTGCGAGAAGCATCACGCTTTGTAAGAGCAAGGACTAAAAATGTGATGCATATATCATCTAGTCGGAACAGGAAAGCTGTGAGCGCTGTTTCAGTGCAAGCTTGCTCTGATCACGACGTGGGGCCGTGCACGAATGTGGAGCTGCCCCTCGCAGGTCAGTCCTGCAGCATCGGACACGGACAGGCCGGAGTCTGCTGCCTGGGGCCCAGCATCATCACTTGGGCTTGAACAGCGAGGCTGATTTCTTGTTCAAGAGCTGAAGCATCTGTGGGGCTCCGCTCCGAGGGGCAACCCGACTGCACTGGGTGGACGAGCACTGGAGCAGGACCGACACGGTGAGAATCTGTCCCTTAGGGGAAGTGTCCTCAGTGAGGAGACACCTTCCTTGAGGCAGGGGTTGAGAGTGATTGTGAGTAAGCAGGGCTGCTGCAGCCAGTGCCCGGTGCTGGTCTCTGTTGGTCATGGGTGCCAGGGCAAGTGATGCTGTGTCCCACTGGAGAGTGTGGGGCAAGTGCGGGCATGGCTGGGGCACGTCGGGGCAGGATCATACTGAGACCTTGTGCCATGGTGGCTGTTTCGGTGTGAGCTGCCTGTGCTTGTCCAGACACCGGCTGCGCCCTCAGGGCTGGACAGGGGTTGTGGGATGAGCCACGTGCAGGAGCTTGAGGCTGCCGGCGTGGTTCAGACTACACTAATAACAGGTCTTTGGTTTGCAATTTGGATGTGATCCAGTCAGTACAACGTTTAATATGCTGACATCAGTTGTGGGGATTTGAAAGTAGCTTCTTGGCCCATCTTCTATAGGAGATGCTGAGGAAGAGAAGATTCATTCCAGAGAAATGGTTATAGCTTGTTCTGGCACTTCACATAAAGGCCGAGTAGGGCTTTAGTAGGGGGATTCAATCATCAAATGGGATACTGGATGCTTTAGTTGGAGATGTCATTTAATAATGGATCCTGCTGGTATTCCAGAAGAGCTGTTTTCATCCTCATGAAATATCTTGCTTTCTCCAGCAGGTTTTATAGACCTTGTGACAAGAGAAGGTTGAACCTCAGAACTTGGAGGTAATAGACTTGGAGAATCGTAGAATCATTTAGGTTGGAAAAGACCCTAAAGATCATCAAGTCCAACCATAAACCCAGCACTTGGCAGCGTCAGGTTCACCGCTAAACCACGTCACCAAACGCCACATTTGCATGGCTTTTAAATTCCTTGAGGGCTGGTGCCTGCAGCCCTGCCCTGGGCAGCCTGTTCCAATGCCTGAGCACCCTCTGGGGCAGGAATTGTTCCTCAGCTCCATCTAAACCTGCCCTGGTGCAGCTTGAGGCCGGTTCCTCTTGTCCCATCCCTTGTTCCTTGGGAGCAGAGCCCAGCCCCTCCTGGCTCCATCCTCCTCTCAGGCACTTGGAGGCAGCCATCAGGTCCCCCCTGAGCCTTCTCTTCTCCATCTGAACCCCCCAGGTCCCTCAGCCCTTCCCCATCTCCCCTGTGCTCCAGGCCCTGCTCCAGCTCCATTCCCTTCTCTGGCCCCGCTCCAGCCCCTCAATGTCTCTCTTGCAGTGAGGGGCCCAGAGCTGAACAAGGATTCAAGGTGTGGCCTCACCAGTGCCCAGCACCAGGAGGTGCTGCTGCTGCTTTCCCAGCCGCGCATGAGAACTGCACTGCTGAAACTTTCACCCCTGTGAGGGTGCTGAGGCGCTGGCACAGGGTGCCCAGAGAAGCTGTGGCTGCCCCATCCCTGGCAGTGCTCAAGGCCAGGTTGGACACAGGGGCTTGGAGCAAGCTGCTCCAGTGGAAGGGGTCCCTGCCCATGGCAGGGGTTGGAGCTGGAGGAGCTTTAAGGTCCTTTCCACCCCAAACCAGGCTGGGATGCTGTGATGCTGTGAAATGTCCTCAGTGGTGGACAAAGCTTCGTGGTACAGAGGAAGGCAGAAGAAGTAAGTGTATGACAGGAACCTGCAGGGCTCAGCGGTCTGGCATAGCATGGTTTGGTTGCTCTAGGTTAGCTCCAGGCACATGAATGGCATGTGCCAGCCTACTGCCTGTTTGAGGCATGTTTGAGATGTGCTGTGAGCAGCAGCGTGCACAAGTGACCACCGTTCCTGAGAAGGTGGATCCAGCACTTGGAGAGGCACAGGCAGTGCTGAGCCCAGCCCTAGGCAGGGGTGACAGCAGAGCAGTGGATGCTGTGGGGTGTTGTACTGGTACAACATCGGTGTGGGCCGAGTGAGCAGGATGAACCATCTGCACCTGTCTTCCCATCTCCGGACTGTGCTGGTCATAGGTTCCTGACTATAAATACTAAGTTAAGTTTGTCAGCAGCAGACCTGAATGCTGATTACCAACCTCAGCTCCATAGCTGATGGCACAGGTGGAAAAAAGCCTTTACTCTGCCCTGCAGTCCCTCCTGCCACACTTGTGAAGGGCATCTGTAAGAGCAGTGGGAAGGCTCTCAGATCACTCTGTCCCCGCTGGTCTTGGCCAGGCAGGAGGTGCCTCCAGCTGTGGTTTGTGTGGCTCAGAGCCCAAGCAGGACGCCCTCAGCTTGCTCAGCCCCTTCCCTCCTGCTGGGAGCAGGCTCTTGGTTCCTCGGACAGGGAACACTCGCATAGCCCCGGGCAGTGTGAGCAGCTACCCATATGTTCAGTGCATCTATTTGCATGCATGAATCCCAGCAGTGGTGTGCACAGTGGGAAGAACACGCTAACAAATCACAGCGGGCTTTCTAATTACTTTGTGTGGGTGTGAATTACTACTGAGCTGCAGGGCAGAGCAGAATCAAACCTGGATCTGTCCCTCTGCCTCCCCGCGCTGGCTTCAGAGCAGTCAGGGGTGCTGGGACACTCCTGCTGCTGCTGCTTGGGAATGTGCTGTGAGGGTGGTTTTCTTGTAATGGTGGCTTTGTTGGGAATGCTGGTTAACTTTCAGGCTGCTGATTACTTGGAATACTTACTCTTTGATGAAACAACAGTGTTCTCTTTGCTTTCCTCAGCTTTCTGCTGCACTTATGTTCTTTTCTGTCTTCTCAGGCACAGTTGTCAGGGTTGCCATAGGCGTTCCCATGGTGCAAGTATGATCAAAGTATTTCCATTCCTGTGACTGTCTTGGAGTTCTTCATGTGTGGTTTTCATACGTGTTCTTCACTTCCTTGTTGTTCAAACTGAAGTGGACTAATAAGTACATAATACAAGATAATATGTTGACTTCTCATAATATGAGAAGCTAATTGTGGGATCTTTCCGCTACTTCACCATCCCCTGGTGTTAACTCTGATGTGTTACTCTGCTATTACTGGTGAGTTGTGGCTTGTTAAGAGTTTGAATGAGAAAGAGGGAAATGAAATGTGGAGTGAGCAAGGCCGAGGTGATGGTTGGTGTCTACAGAACTGCTGGTGCATCCTCTATGATGGTTGGAGGAGCTTCCCTTGGCTTTGAACAGCCACAGAACACAGGGCTTAAGATCCGCATGTGCTTCTGCTCCCCTGAGTAGCAGTCATGCCTGAAAGCCATTTTCCACATGTTTTTCAGCAGATTGTTGCTTTCTCCCACACAAGCCTTACCTCATTACATGCCTATGTCATGGTCATATTGGCCTTTTCAGTTTTTAAAGGCTGCTTGTAAGCTTAATGCTGTGACAAACAGCTTACGTAGCAGCAAGGCAAGCTGGGCTAAGCATGTTAGGTATGCACTGCATTGATCTCCAGTTCAAACCAGCAGTGCTGAACAAGGCTCTCTGGAAAACGAGCATGAACTCTTCCATAATGGAACTCAACAGAGGGTTTGGGCTGACAGGCCTTGGGATGTGCTGGTGAAGGAAGGGGGCCTGGTGCCCCAGGAGTGTGCCCTGGGCAGGGAATGACTCTCACTTGCTCTTCAGTTGGCCTGTGTGGTGCTGATGGGTCTAAGATGGTCTCTCATTGCAGTATGTGGCATTTCTAGGTGGTTCTTTTTTGTGGGTGGGAGGACCCTTGGCGTCTGGACAACCAGCATGTATTAGTGTGAGTACAAAACTGAAAGAAGTAAATACGTTTCTGCAACAGGTCGCTGAAAGAGAGATTTGGGGTTGTCTGCAGTTGTGTATGTGACAGTCAGGAGGACAAGACACAAAGGGGAGGTGATGGATTGTTAACTAAAGTTCAGTAAGATATGGGAAAGTGGCTCGTGCCGGGGGTGAGGGGCTCTTGGTTCACATCTGCATCCAGTCTCTTTGGGAGTTTGAGAAGTCACTTTCCACATCTCACTGGGCTTGGGGCAAAGGAGCTCTCTTGTTGCATAATAGCAGCATTAGGGTTGTGCAAACCGAATTTCACTAACAGTGCTTCTAGTGGTGTCAGTGGAATAGGGGCCACTGTCACTGATGCCAGTAGGATTACAGAGTGGTTTGGGTTAGGAGGGATGTTAAAGCTCCTCCAGCTCCAACCCCTGCCATGGGCAGGGACCCCTTCCACTGGAGCAGCTTGCTCCAAGCCCCTGTGTCCAACCTGGCCTTGAGCACTGCCAGGGATGGGGCAGCCACAGCTTCTGCCCACAGAAATAGGAGGTAAACACGGGAGGTGGCCTAGTGAATGAACTGGTTTTCACATGATGTCTTTGCTGGTTGGAAACCCTCTGTAAGCACTGAACGCTAAATTGCCAACATGGAAGCTACAAAAAAGAGGTTTTGTTTCAGGGTGTTCATGTTCTAAACAGAGATGACAAAATATATAGTGAGAGCCCATGTGTTAACTGGAAGTTATTCTTAATTACAGTAAAAAGTTAATGATAATTATTACAGAGGAAATGTGTCAGCCCCAAGGGAAACAGCCACTGTGTTGGAATGAGAGTTGTGCAAATTACTGAATATCCTAAGTACGACCTGGAAATGTGAGTCCAGGAAGAAAAACGAGTGCTGGGGGCTGCAGTGTAGGGATCTCCAGGAGGATTTTCCAGCCTCTCCCAGAGCCCTGGGGAGCCAGTTTGTGAAATGGACCCATCCAGTGGGGTGGGATGAGTTCTTTTCACCTGATGGGTAAATCTGAAACCATCTTTGTGTGATGCTGCCCCTTCACATGGGGCAGGAAGCAGAGCTGGGGCTGCTGAGCTGCTCCTGGTCTCTCAGCCATGTTGGGGTGAGAGGTGAGGGTTGAACCCTGAGCTCTTGGTGCATCCTGGCCTGAGCAATGTTCAGTTCCACTGCCCCTTGTGGAGGCACCGTCACGGGTCAGGGGAGCTGCAGCTCCTGCCTGGTGTGATTCATGGCAGCACCGCACAGCCTGACAGCTGAAGACACAAACCCAAACCCATCATTCAGGGGGTTTTTCATTCTGAAGGTGGTAAATCATTTGTTAAAGAGACAGGAGCTGTCAGTTAGACCATAAAGGATGTGTTGATCAATAGTGACTACACTGCTCGTGTTCAGTCTGGAACCGTTGCAGTCGCAGTGTACACAAGGTATGGATGTGACTATGTGCTAAGCATATTTCTTGTTGCAGACATTATGGAAGGGATCCGTGCGTGTGCAGGCAGGGAAAGCCTCACCTTGGAGCTAGCAGCTGGTGATGATGGTGGCAGTGCTGTCCAGGAACACACTCCGATGGTTAGAGCAGAGACAGGGGCATCTGGTATTCTGAGACATCCAGAACTGCCTTGGGGTGGGCACAGCCATGCATGGCATCCCCAGGAAATCATCAGGGTCCCTTGACTCACCTGCTGAAGCAGCTGGTGACATGAGGCTGCTGGTACTGGAAGTCATCCCTGTGGATTGCCACAACAGCACAAGAACAGCCATAGCACACAATGCTGCATAAGTGACATCTATACTCTTGGAGAAATGAAATGACTGCTATTGAGCTCTTAGAGAATGAGGACTAAATTGGTGAAATCTCAGGTTGCAGCAGTACTCCTGGTAAAATACAACCATTTGTAAGACAGCAAGGATGCATTGATGCCTCTCTGAGTACCGCCTCCACTGAGGAACTGTTCTAAATCAGTTCCGACGTGTGACCCTCCAGCAAGTTACTGCGTCATTCCACGAGGTTTTGGTGTGCACTCGTGGTCCTCAAACTGGGCCCTCTGAGGGCCTCTGCTTCTGGTATTGCAGCAAGAGTGGGAAACTCTGATCCCCCGCAGCTGTGGGAAATGCAGGCACGAGGTGTGGAGCTGTGGCTCATTGCGTTCACTGCTCCATTTAGGGGACACAAGCTGCTTCTCTGATTGTTTTGAATGTCCTGTAACTCAAAGGACTTCTGAAAGACAATAAGACAGTTGTTCTCAGTGATTCTGGGGCCTACCTGTGGGCTTCATGAGGGTGATGTCAGAGTTGCAGCTATCACAGGGAGCTGGATTTACCTTTGATGCAGACTGCTATGACTTGAAGAAATGGTGCCATATCTTGGGCCATGTCGCCATCAGCAGGAGAAAGACCAGAGACTGTCTGCAGAGTGCAGCAGTTTCCAGTATTACAGGACTGAAGTGCTGCCCGAGGATGTTCAGCTCATTAGACAAGTGTGTGTGTCAAGAAAACCCGGCACCTCCTGACCTTGGATGAGCTGGTGCCCTCCAGTACTATTTCACCAAAGCAAGTGTGCCTGTAGGGCCAGGCCAAGGGGAATGGCTTGGACCTGCCCGAGGGGAGACTGAGCTGAGCTCTTAGGCAGAAGCTCTTCCCTGTGAGGGTGCTGAGGCGCTGGCACAGGGTGCCCAGAGAAGCTGTGGCTGCCCCATCCCTGGCAGTGCTCAAGGCCAGGTTGGACACAGGGGCTTGGAGGAAGCTGCTCCAGTGGAAGGGGTCCCTGCCTGTGGCAGGGGTTGGGACTGGATGAGCTTTAAGGTCCCTCCCAACACAAACCAGCCTATGATCTGGTCTATGATGACCAACACCACAAATGGAGCTGGTTGGCGTGGCCAGCAGCAAGCTGTAAGAGGTACCAGCATCACCGGCAGGAGGACAGGACTCCCGGACACCAGGTGAGTCCTGGTGTGGACATTCTGTAAGAGACATACAAAGACTGGTATGATTACAGTATGTCGTGGTTTAAACCTGACTGCTACTGCTAAACCCAGGACACAGTGTCAATGGAAACATCTGTAGGAGAGAGCAACGATAGAGGCAGCAGACTAGGGATCAGCGGCATGGCCTGCACTGATAACCCCAAATGCTCTGAGCAGTAAAACCTCTGCTGATTAGGGCTGACCACAATGCAGATGTTGCTAGAGCCTTGCCCACTGAGGCATTAGGATGATGGGCCTGCAGCACCTTCTTTCTCTGCTGGTACCCTGTGAGAAGGGGCCTCCCATGTCTGCAAGCCCAGCCTGAGTCCTGCTGTGCTTCTGGGCACCATGAGTCGGACATCTATCACCCACGATGTACCTGAGACACTGTAGTTCTCTGCTGCCTAGTCCTGATGGGTGATCCTCTCCTTTTTACTCCATAACCTCTTGGAGAAACACAGGGAAGCACAAGCTGTAGTTAGTTTCTCTGGAGTGGCCCAACCTTCTCTGAGTGCTGCTTTGATACCATGGTCATCTGAGCCTGCTCTGACAGGCTTCCTGCTCCATAGCAACTGATGTAGTATCAGTTTTGATGTCTTTGCAAATCGTTCCATAGATTCATGCTTTGCCCATCATGCTGTGTTTCTACATTTAACTTGCAAGAGATCACGATTCTCTCCCCGTTCCTCATTTGAACGTGGTTTCAGCTCTGTGAAGGATCTTTTCTTGGGTTTAATAACCTCCCTTCCCTGCTGTTTAGCCATGCCAGCTTCTTCCTGTTCTTTCTCAATCTGTGGCATGTATTCATACTGTGTCTCCAGCACGGTGCCCTTAAACAGTCTCCATCTGTCTCTTTTGCTGAGGATGGAATAAATCCATGCTGTAGAATTTTGATTTTCTAGGACCTGTTTTTGTTATTTATAGAAATAATTGTTCTTTCCTGAATGCACATTGGGCAAGAGGCAGAGATAATGTTCTTAAATCTCCTTCCCAAGCAAAGGGAGGTCTCAGGCGTCATCTCTCCTTCCCCAGTGCATGTGGCAGCTGGAGGCAGCGCTGGGGTAACTCCTGGAGCATCCCTCTGTCTGTGACCGTTTTCCCCTTTGAAGAGAAGCAGGATGAATTGTGTGAGCTCGTGATGCACGGAAAGGCTGGAGCTGCTGCTGTGCGTTACCTCCTCTGTGCCTCTGCGCAGCCACACAGCTCCACCTCGGCTGGGAACGGCGCTGTTCCCAAGGAGCAGAATTCCCACAGGTGACATTGGCAGCGCTGAGCCTGGATCAGAGCCTGCCTTTGCCTCCTACTTGAGAAGACACCATTTTGCACTGAAGAAGGGGTAATGGGAGGCTTTTGAGTGATGGACCTGACTTTGCCTCCCAGTGGACTGAGCCCGTGTTTGCTCTCCCCTGGTCAGTTGTCACTGTCAGTGTCAGGTTCTCTGGGGCACATTCAGGGGGAAGGAGCTGGACAGAATCCCCTCATCAGCTGCAGCACCTCTTCTGGCAACGCCTCTTCCGGGGATGAAAACCCAGCACAAAGAGGTTTCTCCTGCCAGTATAAATATAAGCCTGATTATTCCAGGGTCTCATCTTAGAATCACAGAATCATAGAACAGTTCAGGTTGGAAAGGCCCTTAAGATCATCCAGTTCCAACCCCCCTGCCATGGGCAGGGACACCTCGCACTAAACCGTATTACCCAAGGCCTCATCCAACCTGGCCTTGAACACTGCCAGGGATGGAGCATTCACAACCTCCTTGGGCAACCCATTCCAGTGCCTCACCACCCTAACAGGAAAGAATTTCCTCCTTAGATCCAATCTAAACTTCCCCTGTTTCAGTTTTAACCCCTTACCCCTTGTCCTATCACTACAGTCCCTAATGAAGAGTCCATCCTCAGCATCCCTATAGGCCCCCTTCAGATACAGGAAGGCTGCTGTGAGGTCTCCACGCAGCCTTCTCTTCTCCAGGCTGAACAGCCCCAGCTTTCTCATCTTCTGTGCCTCTCTGCAATGGCATCTTTTCCTTGACTGCTTGTTGGCGTTTGCAGCAAGGTCTCAGTGGCTTTCTCAATATTGCTGCTGGTTTGAGTCAGGCAAAACATATCTTGAGCATTCTTAGACATCATGCTCCCTTTCATGAGCTGTCTTATTGTCTCTTTGAATGTTTTGGTTAATGTCCTAGAAGTCACCAGTTTGATGTGCTTAAATGAAATTTAAGTGCTGAGAACTTCCTGTGAAAGCTGCCTTTGTTTGAATGGGGAAGATGCTGCTTTCCAGTTCCTTTCCCTAATGCTCTTCCTCACCTTCTGCAACAGCCTGTCTTCAGAATTCCTCCGGTGCTCGCAGCCCCCATTTCACCTTGGACTGGGCAATGGTGAGTTTGGTTTTTAACTGGTCTCTGAAATGCATTTGACCAGTGCTGGAGGGAACATGACCTGGAGCCAGGCATCCTTCCTGGGGCCTGGGGGTGTGTGACTGGAAGATGGTTTCTTCTGAAGCTAGAGTTGCTTTTCATCTGTCAGTTTGCTTTTGACGTAGCTCATAATCAGAGCCTTGATGAGCTGCCTCCTGCCTGAATTAAACAGAAAATCTTACTGATGATAATCAGTGCTCCAGGACCAGTTCAGAGCACAAACAGGCTCCATTCCAGCCCCCTCTCCATTTCCTGCTGTCATAGAAGCACACAGCCACAGGTTGGTTTGGATTGAAGGGACCTTAAAGCTCCTCCAGCTCCAACCCCTGCCACGGGCAGGGACCCCTTCCACTGGAGCAGCTTGCTCCAAGCCCCTGTGTCCAACCTGGCCTTGAGCACTGCCAGGGATGGGGCAGCCACAGCTTCTCTGGGCACCCTGTGCCAGCGCCTCAGCACCCTCACAGGGAAGAGCTTCTGCCTAAGAGCTCAGCTCAGTCTCCCCTCGGGCAGGTTCAAGCCATTCCCCTTGGCCTGGCCCTACAGGCCTTTGTCCAAAGGCTCTCTCCTGTCCTTTCCCTACTGAAGAACCACTGTCACCTGCATCCCCAGAGGTATCCTCATCTACAGAGGAGATTTAAGTGGTTTACTTTTCCATTTGGGATAGGGCTTTTCCTAGTTTCACTTCAGATGTTGCTGCTGGGGTCATCTGGCTCCAGTCTCTGCGCTGGGAGCTCTTCCAAGCCAGCAGTAGGAGACTTCAGACCTGCTCCTTTCTGCTTTCCCAGGCTGCTGCTCTCAGCATATGTTCAAGACAAGACTCCTGCTTGTGACCCACTGTGGTCATTCTTTTCCTCTCATGTTCAGATAGAGCCAAGCAATGCAGCTCCAGAACACTGTGCCTGGCGTCATGCTGCAGGGGAACAGGGCTGTGACATCAGCCCCTCAGAGCCCTTGGGGCTGGGCAGCTCAATAGCGACCTGCTCGCTGATCCCAACCCCCCGGGACATACCCATTCCCCAGTGATTCCCGCTAGGAGCCACAAAGCCTGTTTGCAGATAAACCCAACCTTCTCCCTAAAGCTTCATCTCTCTCAAGTGAGACCTGGCTGCTGTCTCCTGTCCTTGCTACCTTGCTGAATAGCATAGATTTGATCCCTGCCAACTTGCTCTGTCCTGGTTGAGCACAGCCATAGGGCAAGGCCAGCCCTGGCCAGAGGCAATCTCTAGAATGCAGTTTGGAATGAGCTACCCTGTTTGTGGCTTTGATGTTTTGCAGGGAGAGAAGAACGTTTGTCTATAAGGACTCGGGCTGTACCACAAGCTCTTGGGGCCACAGCATGGTCTGTGCCCCATGTATTTAACATAAATAATCCCTGTGCTGTGGGAGATGTTTCCTGCACAAGCAGAATTGAACCCCTCCCAGTGCCTGGCTGGAGGTGTGGAACACCATGGTATCTGCGTGAAGTTTCTAATGGGAGAGGCCTGAAATGGTCCCTTTCTCCACCAACAGCAGCTTCAGCTGAACTTTAATTTGAGAGAGATCTCTCTGAAAGTTCCCAGTGAGGGGCCTTCCATCACCACCCCCTTCCCATGCTTCAGCAGTGTTAGTCCTTAAGCATTTTCTCATGGGAATAATCAAGCCAATCAGTCAAACCAGGCTTTTACTTTCCTGCTGGGCTTTTTACCTTCCAGTGCCCCCCTTGGGACTCTCCCCTCCTGACCCACACCCTTCTGGAATTGTGGTGCTATGATCTGGGCAACTGGAGTGTTACCTAACCTCATGATGTGGTTCCCATCGCTTGTAGGTGTGTGAGCTCCTCCGATGCAGATGTGTGCAGTTGCTGGAGCCATTCACTTGACAAAATGTGGGAGTTGTTTCAGCATGGGGTGACTCACAGCTCCATTGACTTCATGGAGCAGCTCCTCTCCATTGAGTCCAACAGGAGCCCAGAGGATTTCTCACTGCAGGTGCCTTTTTTGTATGCACCCACATTTCAGTAGGTGACTCCAAGGCTACTGCAGCATGGGGTAGGGCAAGAGGATTATTTCAGGATTCAGACAACATTCCTGCTCATGGATCCCAATCAGGTTGTCATCTTGTTTTTACAAAAGCACAACACTGCTGCCAATGTTTCCAAATCCAGGATGAATCTGGCGGCCCCTCCTGCCAGCCGGCTGCCCAGACAGACCTTCTCCATCTTCTGGTTTGCTTTTCTGAGTTCCTGCCTGCAGGACCTTGCATTTCTCCTTTATCCTCTGTGTCTCTTCATCAGGGACTGGTAGCGATAGGACAAGGGGTGATGGCTTCAAAGTGAAAAAAGGGAAGTTCAGGTTTGAGAGAAGGCAGAAGCTCTTCCCTGTGAGGGTGCTGAGGCGCTGGCACAGGGTGCCCAGAGAAGCTGTGGCTGCCCCATCCCTGGCAGTGCTCAAGGCCAGGTTGGACACAGGGGCTTGGAGCAAGCTGCTCCAGTGGAAGGGGTCCCTGCCCATGGCAAGGGGTTGGAACTGGATGATCTTAGGGTCCTTTCCAACCCAAACCAGTCTGGGATTCTATGATTTTTCAGACCATCTCTCCAGTGGTAGTACCACGTGAATCCAGATCTGCTCTTCCAACATGCTGCTACCCTCTCAGATGGTATCTTCTCCAAATTTCACATTACTCTTTGTTACATCCTACTCATTGATGAATATGTTGAGTTTGTCCCACGACAGACCCCTGTGAAATCCCACTTGATACATCCTTCAGGGGTGAAAAATGTGTCAAACCTGCTACCTACTTTGCAGTAGTTTATATTCCCCTTGATTTTTATGAGAACGCCTTGTGAGAGCGTTCAGAACACTTAACTGACACCCTAGAAGGTATCACAGAGCTGCCTTCCCCGTGTTCATGAGCCCTATCACGTTCAAACAGAAATGAGGTTCATTTAGCACCATCGGTTCTTTCAAATCCATGCCACCTGCTCTTTATCCCTTTCTTTTCTTCTGGATGTTTTCAAACTGTTGTGCTGTTTGTTAGAGGATTTTCCTGGGAATTAAAGATGAGTTGCTTCGTGTTATAGTTCCTTTTACCACCTGTCTTTAAGAAAGACAAGCATCATTCCTTTTTCACATCCTCATCCCATCCCACCTCCAGAGACAGCCCATTGCTGGCGTAGGGTGCTTTCTATTGCTGAGGCACCCTCAGTGAACTCCTCTGGGCCCAGCAACTGAAATAAACACTGAATTCTCTTAACTGCATGTTTTTGACTTTAGGGTAAGAGCCTATCTTTGCTGTTTAGACAAAAGTGAAACCAGGAGCAAGTCTGGCACTCAACCCTGCAGAAACGGGATGGTCTGGGAACCCCGTGTCATCTCAAGGAGCAGCTCTGAAGAGCCGTGAGCTCTGTGTCATTGCATTGGCTCATCTGTGTGCTCATTTCCTGGTGCTGTGTGGGGCACAGTGCCCTGGCAGTGAACTCGAGGTGCTCTGTTCCACTGCCTATCAGAACTTTCTTTAAGCATCTATGTCACAAGGGTATTGCATCATTATTTTGCTTAGTCCTTCTCTGATACCTTAAAATACCTTCCTACTACTTTCTGAAAGTTCCTATTTTCATTTAGACAGAAATAAGAAAATGAGTAATCCAGGTTATTTTTTGGTCTGACACTGTCACGGGTCTTTGATGGCACTGCTTCAGCTCCTTGCCAGGCAGGGTTTTACTGCTGCTCCCAGCAGTGCTGATCAGCAGCACTCTGGTGTCTCTCTGTTCCCCATGGTTCTAGTTCACAAAGGTGGAGGGACTTTTAATTTCACTTTCTAGAGTTATCTGTCTATAGAACTGAGTAGTGTGGTTCTATCAAAACGTGAAGGTGACCAATGGGTTTTATGAACCTGAGGACTTTTCGGCACCTGTAGAGCTGGGTGGCAGGAGGCAAAGGGTTTGTAGGTTCTGTATGGACTGAAACTGGGAGTGCTCTTGCAAGATCCCTCTTGCAGATCTTAACTTTATAAATCTCTCTGTGGATGACACAGAGCAAGAGAGTGAGCTAAATCCATGTCCAGCGTGCCCCAAAATCCCATAGGGAGCTCTGCACAAGGACTTCTGGAGTGCTCGGGGATGGAAAGCAGCATGTTAGGGAGTTCTCCTATTGCTCCTGACAAGATTATGGGGTTGGATTAAGGTACTTCTTGTCAGTTTATTTGGAGGAGGAGGAATAATTTGGAGGTGGTGGAAGGAATCAAAGATTCCTTTTGCAGAATAACTTGTGGTAAGAGCAGCAGCAGGTTGAACGCGTCTCAAGTCTTGGTAGATGAGGACTGGGGAGAGGCTGGGTGAAATTGTGCTTACACAGGGTACAAGCAGTTTTGGCAAGAGTTTTGTCACTTTATCAGGTGGGTGGTCGAACCCCAGAGGAGTTGGAGGTACCGGATTTCCTTTCATTGTGGATTCCTGGCTTTCTCAGTGCAAAGCCATCACAGCAGCACTGACAGAGCACCTGAGCCCACCACAGGAATACGGAGATGATGATTTTGTACTTAAACATTTGTTTCTCTTTTTTCTCTTTCTCTTAAATACACACGGGCACAAACACGCTCTTAGAAGTGGCATGGGGTTATGGTGTAGTGCGGGACATCTACAAGGATTGACATGTCATATGGAAAAGGAAGTATGTCCCTCCCTATGCATACGAAATGTCTTAAGCCTAGGTCTCCTGCTAATGGTAAGTCATGGTTCAAGTAGGTGACAAAGGCTTACCGCAGGTTTGGGTTGGAAGAGACCTTAAAGCTCATCCAATCCCAACTCCCTGCCACGGGCAGGGACAGCTTCCACTAGAGCAGCTTGCTCCAAGCCCCATCCAACCTGGCCTTGAGCACTGCCTGCTGTGGGGTAGTCACAACTATTCTATAGGGGAATCAAAGGTCTGAGGTTCCCTGGCTCTTGGTACAGGGACAGGAGAGTTATGTTGCTGTTATGACCTCTTCTGGGCATGGTAGTCATGACCCTGTTTCCAGTAGGACACACTACACTTTGGAAGGGAGGATTTTGTTGTAGAGGGGAGAGTTTTATGCATATTGAGGAACATATGTACAACCAGCTCTGCTTTGGAGAGACAGGCAGTGTGTTGAAAACGTGGCATAAAGGGATGGCTGTGACAGCAGCTGCCTCCTGTGAAGTGGTTCACTGGTTTTGTTGAAGTTTATCCATGTCTGGGTACTTTGTTGCAGGAAGTCAGTGGTTTTATAGATACCCTGTTTTTTCATGGATGATGCCTAAGTACAAAATTAGTGAAATTTCAGGGAAGCCCAAGGAATTCAGGCTAATGGGTGTTGCATTAGTTTCTGTGGATGATGTCTGTTGGATATCTTCCAGACTGCCTCGGTACCTGCAGCCGTGGCATCTTTCTGTGATCCCCTTCCTTTGGTCTGGAAAACAAAGGGATATTTCTATCCCTTTTGCTAGGAGCTGGATACTGATACGGCAGTCACAGGATTACCTACCCAGAAAGGGGCTGTGATGCCTGCGAGCGCCGCACTGCCATATGAGGGATACAGAAGGTGTGTCCTGTCCCGCTGTGTGTCGGTCGCAGCCCATGGCTGCTAGAAAGCGTGCACACCAACGCGGGATGTCAGCACATCCCCCTCCATGCACATCAGCCGCCTCCCGACCCTGGTGCCGGCGGGATGACGGGGTCCAGCCTCAGGCCCCGCAAGCGACCCCTTCCCCGCAGCAAGGGGAACGGGCTGTGTGCCGGCGGGTGCGTGCCCGCCTGCAGCTCCGGTACCGCATGTTGGAGCCCCTCGTACCGCAGTGTGTGACCCAGCCCGCCCCGTGCCGGCACGGCCTCCTCCGGCCAGCGGCTTTCCCTGCCTCTGGCAGTGTGCTGGGTGCGGTGCGGCACCGGGCAGACCCAGCGCTGGCTGCGCGCACCGTGTCGGGGGCCGGCCCGCGCCATCGCTGCCTCCCCGCCTCTCGCAGCCTTGGCTTGGTGTGTAAAGCTCCATCCCCGCGGAGCAGCGAGGCCCTTGATTAATTCCACGCTGATGTCAGCCATGCGGCTCTGCTGGGAGGGATCTGCAGGGCTGCGCTTCAGCCGCCCTTCGCTGCGAGGATCCCCCTCCCGCCGCCCCCCGGCGCACGCAGGGCTGGGCTGCTGGAAGGGTCGCTGCCGGCCCCGCTGCGCCGCGCTGCGCTGCGCCTCCGTCCGTGCCTCCCGCCCTCCCTCTCCGATGCCGGATTTTCCCTGCTGGTCGCTCTGGCCCGGCCGCGGGAGCAGCGCAGTTAAAGTGGGACAATGCGCCGCGTCCCCCCTCTGCTCCTGACAGCCCGTTCCTTAGCAACGCGGGGGGGGATTTTAAGAGAAGATCAGAGCGCCGGGATGAGGATATAAACTCTGCTGTTCTCCCTCCCGGGGAACTTACCAAAGAGGCGCCTCGCCTGTCGTCAAGCGTCTGATTTCCTTCCGTACAAGAGGCAACGGGAAAGTCTCCGAGAGCTGCTTCCCTGATGGATGGCTGCCCGTCCCCCCCCAGCAGCTCCTCTGCTCCGGCGCTTCACTCTCCAGTTCCACGCTCGGGGCAACAGTTAAAGGGAAGCCCGAAGCGGGATCAGTAAGCTCCCTGCATGCGTATGCAGGTGACTGAGCAGGGGGCCGGTGGGCAGACGGGGGATCCAGGCAGCCGGGGCTTTCCTCCTCCTCCTCCACGCTGAGGGAAAGTAGCTCTCGTCTTTTTGTTCTGACTTTGGGCAAGGGAGGGCGGGAAGCAGACTGAGCCCAGCTCCTTGCTGAGATGAAACGGTCGATGAGAAGAGGTCTCCTTGTCACAGGCACAAAGACCACCTCCGCCTGGCAGCATGGTGCTGAAATCTAACCCTAGCATCATTCTCTTGTGCTCTTTCCTGCCCAGTGACTACATCATTGAGGAGAAGACGGCCGTGCTGCAGAAGAGGGAGCATGAGGGATTCGGGTTTGTATTGCGAGGGGCCAAAGGTAAGGGCTGCTTCTTTCGCTTGGTCCCGGGGCTGGGAGGGAAAGCTGCTTCTGCTCACTTCACCCGGGGCCCCAGACCCCGTGTCCCTGTGTGAGCCCTTGTGCTCTGGGGTCTTGGAAGGACCCTTCCCCGGCAGCAGGCGATGGGAGTGAGCTGGGCTCTGTGGTTGCCTGCATCCTGCAGGAATGCCATTTGTGGCAGATGAGCATCACTCACACTCTGGGGTGTTTCTCGGTGCAGATGCTGTTGTTCGTGGCTTTGCATTTGTAGCTTTCACTTCTGCCTGTTTGTTGGGTGTCTAAAGCGCATCTGCCCTGTATCAGGCATAGGTGTGAGCCCCATGGGGCAGGGCCTGTGCCCTCTGTGGCTTTCTAGTGCTTATAGTATTTGGTGTTGTGATCCTCCTGCTGGGAGCCCTGGCTCTGTTGGCGTTCAGCCCCAGCATGAGGGCAAGCTGAATGATGTCTGTCCTGCATCGTGCCTTCAACCCTGGACTCCTGGGAGCCTCAGCTCATGCCGGGGTACCATCCCCTGAGATCCCTGGAGTGCCTGAGCTCCTGCAGCTGGGACCTTGCACTGGCTTGTTACTGGGGCTCCTCTTGCCAGAAACCAACCTTTCTGCTGCAAAAGAAAGAGAGTCCCTTGGGGACTGGTAATGAATGTGCTTGTATTCACATAGGAAACGGGCTTCAGCCCCTGTGCTTGGGAGGCAAGTCCACCTCAGCTGGAGGCTGGTGAGAGGCAGGGGGGTCTCCGAAATGCAGCTGCTGGCAGCAGAGCTCAGCGGGGCATGTAGGGTGCAAGATGCAGGAGGGGAAGCTCAAACAGTGGCTGCCAGCTCGTTTGGTGGTGCTGATCCTTCTCTGGACCTCAGGGTGCCTGCAGATTGTTGTGATTTGGGCTTTAATGTTGGGTGTGATTGTCTGGGGGGGGTCATGAGCTGCCTTTGTTCTGGGGGTACCGCAGCAGGACTCTGTGTGCCAGTGGGTGCGTTTGCATTCCTGTCAGAATACGGTTGCTGCCTCTTCCTCCCCTGTCTCCCCTTCCCTATGTATGTGACATACGTGTCTGTCCATGTGCTGCTCACATCAGTCTGTGCAACATGAAGTGAAACTTCACAGCTCAAAATGGCATCCATTTTTTTTGCCAGATCAGATTTGCAGTTATTGTGTTAGGGAAAATGGAATAGAATTTTGTCCTGTTTCCTTTTTTCTTTCCTTTTCCTCGTTTGCCCTCCCAGCATCCGCAGGCTCTATAATTCCCTTTGTCTGTGAGGCTGGAGAGGGGACTTGCAGTGGCTCGAGTGGTGGGCGTGAGGCTGTGTGGGACTTGGGTCTGGCTGTGCTGTGCTGTGCTGCAGGGGCTGTGAGCAGCGCAGCTGCAGAGGGTCGTGGCTCGGGAGTGGGCATGGGCTGTCCTGCTGGGATAGAGGCACTGGGGGCTCTGCTGATTCCCCTTGGGGAGCAGCGCACCCATGGCAGGGAGGTGGATGTGGTGGCTCTGCATCACCCCCGTGTTTCCCAGCCTGGTGCTTCGTTCTGCTGTGGAGCTGGGAATGCTCTGTCTTGTTCCTGTCAGGTCTCACCACCACTCATGCTTCATTTAGACACTGTGCAAAATGCTTCCGGCCTCGTGGGGTGAACTGGAGAAGGGGTCTGTAAATGGGAGGGACCAGAGCATCAGCAAAGTCCCTGCAGAGGGAGGGGGCTGCTTGTTAGGTGAGACGCAGCTGGATGATCCCCAAAGGAAACTGCCCTTTGTGCTGCAGAGGATGGTGAAAACCTTGCCTGGCTTCTGCCAGTGTTGCTGAGGGTTGAGTCCTTCCCAAGCCCAGCCCTGGCCGTCCATGTGAGCTGCCCCATCATCTGCACCCAGCAGAGAACACCCACCACCACGCTGGGGAGCCAGTGCTTCCTAACCCATCCCCTCTCCACCTCAGTCAAGTAGTGGGAGGTGATGTCCCAGTCAAACCATCCGAGTGTTTGGATATAGGTTATTTTATCCTAGCCTCAGCAACAGATGAGCTGCAGCTTTTGGACATGAGGCTTGCTGCAGCCATTGCCTATGGGAATCGTGGAGCAGATGGGAGGGATGTAGCAGCCCCTTCATGCAGCACTGTAGTGGGAAGTGATGAGCAGGTGGATTCATTTCTTTGTTTCTTGGCCCCGAGAGGCCATCCTGCCTTTCACATCCACAACTGATAGTCCTGTTCTCAGAATGCTGAAAAATGGTATTTCTTGGCTTGTACTACGCTGAACTCAACCAGTCATCCTTCCATGCCTAGACTAGAGCAACCTCCCTCCTCCTGGCCGAGTACCACAGGTCTGTTTAGTGATATGATTCATACAATGCTCATACATTGCTCCCCAGGGCCACCCTGTAAACAGTGGTTGCAGCAGCTCGTACAGTGACTGCATCTCACGTGGCCACAGCAAATCCCTGCTACCAGTTTCCTGGACAGAGGAATATTGTTCCGAGGCCATTGATGCTCGTTGGTGTCTGGTTGTGGTGGGTGCTGTGGAAATGGTAGGGAGCATGGAGCTCGCGTTGGGAGGATCTCTGCTGTTTGTCAGCTGCTCGCTTCTCAAGCTCCCACTGGTTTTTTGCCACATTTTCTCCACAGGAAGGTTCAAGTTTGATGCTCAGCATCACATGTTGTGTGCAAATACCAGCTAGGGCAAGTGGTATTCATTTACTGAGACCAACCACCTTGGGGGAACCCAGCGAACCAAGCACCAAAGTGCAGAACGTGCTTGGATCTGCAGCAGTTGGTGGATCATCAGAAGGGATTTGGGGTTTGTTTCCTGTGCAGCCCTTGCTGTGAGGACCTTAAGGTCAGCCGTCTGTGCATGCTGAGGTCTGGTGCTGTGCAGTGCCCAGTGCTGGCTCTCTTTCACCTGATGGGTCTCCAGCAGCCGCATCTGCTGCCCTGCAGCCCTGGGGCATGAGGAGGGGTACAGTAAGGGAAGTGCAGCCAAAGCTGAGGGATCTTCCTGTTTTACTGAGGCAGAGGGCAGGTTGTCCTCAAGCCCTGCAGCAAGTTCTGGAACACGATGTTGGTATCATAAAGTCCCATGGAAATGGAAGAGCTCGCTGATAGTTTTCAGAACTTGGGTCTTTTGCAGAGGAGCGTTGTGACACTGTGACCCTCAGGGTGGACAGGAATTGGGATTGGAGGTGTTTAGACAGACTGTGTCAAACACCAACTGTGTCGTCTGGTGGTGGTGGTGTGGTGCTGGCACAGGGTGCCCAGAGAAGCTGTGGCTGCCCCATCCCTGGCAGTGCTCAAGGCCAGGTTGGACACAGGGGCTTGGAGCAAGCTGCTCCAGTGGAAGGGGTCCCTGCCCGTGGCAGGGGTTGGAACTGGTTGAGCTGTAAGGTTTATTCCAACCCAAACCAGGCTGTGATTCTGTGTCTTCATTATGGAGATCTAATGGAAAGCTAGAAACAAGACCCAGAAGAGTCTCCCTATGGAGAATGCTACTTGTGGCACACCTTTAGTACCCTTAGGAATTTAAACATTCCAGAACTGATGTTAACCAACTGCTACTGCACCCCTGTTGGGTGCCTCCAATATGCGCTCTCCATCAGCAAGTGTCATCTGTTGGCCACCAGCTGCAAGCAGGTACCTGCAGCTCCAGCGCTCAGCATCAGAACCGCGGTGTGCATCTGCCTGCCCTGGCGTTAGTGGCTTTAGGTGGGAAGCACCAAGGCAGCTATTGCATTAGCTTGTTTTCCACTCTATAAATGTGTTTCTGGTGAGGTTCCTGGGATCTTGCTGTGGTTTAACCCAGCCAACAGCTCAGCCCCACACAGCCCCTCTGGCGCTGTCCCCTGGTGGGATGGGGAGGGGATTGAAAGGGTACAAGTGAGCAAACCACTGGGTTGAGATAGAGACAGTTTAATAGGTAAAGCAAAAGCTGTGTGTGCACAAGCAAAGGAAAACTGGGAATTCATTCCCAACTTCCCATCACAGGTGGGTGTTCAGACCTCCCAGGGATAGTGGACTCCATCCTGCATAACACCTAATTGGGAAGGCAAACCTCACCACTCCCAATGCCCCCCTTCCTTCTTCTTCCCTCAGTTCATATGCTGAGTGCAATGTCCTATAGCATGGGATGTCCCTTAATTGAGTCAGGGTCACTGTCCCAGCTGTGTCCCCTCCCAAATTCTTGTGCACCCCCAGCTTGCTCACTGGGATGAGGAGCAGAAGAGGCCTTGACTGCACGGAAATACCCCTGTGTAATCAGCACTGCTCCAGCACAAACCCAAACACAGCCCATAGGAACTGCCGTAAAGAAAATATACTCTACCCCAGCCCAAACCAGTACAGATCTCAACAGTTTACTCTGCTTGAATTAACTTGTAATATTTTTCACTGCTAATCTTGGCTAGTAATAAAAGTACGTTGTCCAGGAAAAGCAGTGTTTGCAATGAGTAGAGTAGGGTAGGGTGCAAATAGGAGATGGATAGGATAGGATAGGATAGGATAGGATAGGATAGGATAGGATAGGATAGGATAGGATAGGATAGGATAGGATAGGATAGGACAGGACAGAGCAGAGCAGAATAATAGATTATTTTCAAGAGGGGTTCTCCTCCCCCTCTATTCTGCCTCGGTGAGGCCGCATCTGGAATATTGCATCCAGTTCTGGGCCCCTCAGTTTAAGAAGGACAGGGAACTGCTTGAAAGAGTCCAGCGCAGAGCCACAAAGATGATGGAGTGGAGCATCTCCCTTATGAGGAGAGGCTGAGGGAGCTGGGTCTCTTTAGCTTGGAGAAGAGGAGACTGAGGGGTGACCTCATCAATGGTTACAACTATGTAAAGGGTGAGTGTCAGGATGATGGAGCTGGGGTTTTTTCAGTGATGCCCAGTGCTAGGACAAGGGGCAATGGGTGTAAACTGGAGCACAGAAGGTTCCACGTTAACATCAGGCAGAACTTCTTTACTGTGAGAGTGCCAGAGCACTGGAACAGGTTGTCCAGGGGGGCTGTGGAGTCTCCCACATTGGAGCTATTCAAGGCCCGCCTGGACAAGTTCCTGTGTGATGTACTCTGGGTTACCCTGCTCTTGCAGGGGGTTGGACCAGATGATCTCTTGAGGTCCCTTCCAACCCTTGGGATTCTGGGATTCAGGGAAGGGACTTAAGAGAAGCCCGACCTCTCCAGGGCTGATCAGAAGTCAGAGCATGTCCTTAAGGGCATTGTCCAAAAGCCTCTTCAACCCAGACAGGCTTGGGGCATTGACCACCCCTTCAGAAAGCCAGTGCCAGGGTCTGACCACCCTCTAGGTAAACAACACTTCCTCACCTCCAGTATGAAGCTCCCTGGCTCAGCTCTGAGCCATCCCCATGCATCCTGTCCTGGGGAGAGGAGCTCAGCGCATCCCTCACCATGTCCCCCCCTTAGGAAGCTGCAGAGCGATGAGGTCTCCCCTCAGCCTTCTCTTATCCAACAAGACAAATCCTTGTGCTCAGCGCTGCTCAGAGGCCAGGCCTGCAGCCCTTCACCAGCTTGCTTGTCCTCCTTTGGACCCATTTGAGGACCTTCACATCCTTCTCCAGTGGTGGGGCCCAGCACTGCACGCAGTGCTCCAGATGAGACCACACCAGCACAGAACACAGTGAGACAATCCCATCTCTGGTTCTGCTGTGGCTGGTGCACCCCAGGATGTGGTTTCGCTCCTGGAGCCAGGAATCCCAGGAAACCTGCATCTTGAAGTGCAGGCAACTGTACAGCTGCAATAACCAAAATCCGGGCAGGGGTTTATTGTGTCAGGGCCTGGAGTGCAATTCCTTGTGGAGCTGGGCAGCCCAGGGGAAGAGGCAGTGCAGGAGGGCAGGGGAACGGAGCTCTTGGTCTGGGCATGCTTCTGGCCATGTCAGGTAACCCTGTGGCATGGCCATCACCTGCATGCCAGCGGTAATGCTGTATTCCCATGTCAGGTAACCCTGTGGCATGGCCATCACCTGCATGCCAGCGTGATGCTGTATTCCCATGTCAGGTAACCCTGTGGCATGGCCATCACCTGCATGCCAGCGGTGATGCTGATTCCCATGTCAGTAACCCTGTGGCATGGCCATCACCTGCATGCCAGCGGTGATGCTGTATTCCCATGTCAGGTAACCCTGTGGCATGGCCATCACCTGCATGCCAGCGGTGATGCTGTATTCCCATGTCAGGTAACCCTGTGGCATGGCCATCACCTGCATGCCAGCGGTGATGCTGTATTCCCATGTCAGGTAACCCTGTGGCATGGCCATCACCTGCATGCCAGCGGTGATGCTGTATTCCCATGTCAGGTAACCCTGTGGCATGGCCATCACCTGCATGCCAGCAGTGATGCTGTATTCCCATGTCAGGTAACCCTGTGGCATGGCCATCACCTGCATGCCAGCAGTGATGCTGTATTCCCATGTCAGGTAACTCTGTGGCATGGCCATCACCTGCATGCCAGCAGTGATGCTGTATTCCCAGTGGCAGGCGCAGAGCCAGTGCCTCTCAGGACCCTCCCCTTGGCTTTGGGTTGCTGCCAGTGCCCTATAGCACAGGGCAGGGTTGGGGGGCTGGAGGCCTTTGCTCCCAGAGCTCTGGTGTTGATGGGCTGTCAGAGTGGTGATCCAGGGGTTCTCCAGGTGCGGGAAGCTGGCGTTCCTGGTGGGAGCAGCCCAGGCATCAGGGGTTTAAGATAGCCACGAAATGGCTGGTGTGATAGAAGTGCACAACCAGAGCTCCTCAAGGGGTACCGAGTGTGGTTCCTGAGGTTTAAAGCCACGAGCTTTCATGGGGAGCAGCAGACCTCCTTGTTAGGGCATTTTACTTCATTACCAGTGAGACTTTCTGTAAGGTAATTCCAAACCCTATGAGCAAGTTTTGCCATTGCCAAACTGAATGGGAAATAGCAAAAGTTGGATAAGAGCCTCCTTAAACTGTGTTACCTTCCCGGGCAGGCACTTACAGATGAGCTGTCACCAAGTTGCATAGTCCTGGCCTAAAGCTTCCCAGGGGCTCTGATCTGGAAACCATATTTGGAGGGTCTGGTCCCAAGCTGGTTTTTGTGGTGGCTGCGCTCAGCCTTCACTCGGGTCTCCATGAGAGGCACAGGTCAGGATTCCCAGGTTGCATAAAGGGTACTGGTGTCCTCCTCCTCCTCCATCAGCGGGGCTACAACCACCTCTGAGCACTGTGGGTTGTTCTGGTTGATGTTTCATTGGTTGGGGGCTGACAATGCTGAGATTAAGCTTAGCAACAGGAGGCCAAGGATGCCTGGATGTGGTGATAACCTGGGCAGTGGCATTGAAAATACTGGATTTGAGTGCAGATGTAGCAAAACTGGGGAGAATGGGGTAAAGTTACTAGAGGCAGATTTTTGCTGGGGCATCGAAAAGGAGTGTTAAGATCCATGGACAAGGTTATGGAGGTACGTGAATGATGTGAGTGGGGCTGTGTAGTGGTTCTGTGCTTGGTCACCACAGCCCAGGTCAGGGCAATAAACCAGCTCTGTTCTTCTGACCATCCCTGTGTGCCCAACCTGCTCCTTATTCTCAAGCTGCCAGCAGAAGCCTAAGAATGGATCAAGAATCTTGATGCCAGCTTGGTGCTTGCTTCAGTCCTGTCAGCAGCTGTGGCTGCCCCATCCCTGGCAGTGCTCAAGGCCAGGCTGGACACAGGCGCTTGGAGCAAGTGGAAGGGGTCCCTGCCTGTTGCACGGTGCTGGAGCTGGAGGAGCTTTAAGGTCCCTTCCAACACAAACCATCCCATGGTTTTATGGGATACCCCTGCACATGGTGTTGTCTGCAGGAGCTCCATGGAGCTGCTGTCAATGCACATTTCATGTTGTTCTAGTCTGTTCTGATTAAATGGTGTGCCCAGGACCCATCAGCATGACAAGCAGGGCAGGACTGAGCTTTCAGGCAGTAACTCTTCTGGCCCTTGCTCAGTGTTTGAGTTGCTGTTGCTGCAGGAGAACTTTCCCCCTTTGCAAGTGCTTTGCAGTAAGTGCAGAGCAGTCTCTGTGCTGATGGGGTATGAGCACAGCCTGGGGATACTGGGCTGAATGACAGCTAAAAGCAGCTGTAAGGGAAGGTTCTGGTACAAGGGAGCCCAGCTGCAGGCTCCAGTGAACTGAAGGTTTCTCCTGCATTGCCTGAGTCTGCCGGTTAATTGGGGCAGGTGGGAAACCAGTGCTGGATTGTGCCTACTGCTGGAGGCCTCCATCCACTGCCCACCATGGCTGTTGGAGACACCTGCAGCCAGCAGACCTCCAGACCTTGTTCTCTGCATAGATACAGCGGTGTGTGTGTGTGTGTGATTTTAGATTATTTGTCCATTCCTAGAGCTTTTTTCCCATTCCCTGTGAGTGAGTGCTGGGACTCAGGCAGCAGAAGGCAGCTAGTTGCACACACAGAGTGGCTTTCTCCCCTTCCTGTCTGAAACTCGGCTTCAACAGAGCTCAGAATTCAACAGAACAAACAGTTCTGGCTTCAGGATGCATCTCCCTGTTTCCTGAGGCACCGGTGACGCTTTCCAACTGTGAAGCATAGCGTGTGGGCCCTGTAGATGCACGGTTCCAGAGCGGTTCTGCCCGGAGTCCTGGTGGCACACGTCAATAGTGCCAGTGACAGCGCTGGCTAGAAGGCTGGCTTCCTGCGTTGGTGCTGTCCATGTGCCCTCTCTGGTTTTGTCTTCACTTACCAGTATGAAAAACGGGTCCTGAGGTGACTCTTCTCCGGGCTGCGGCTTAGGATTTCTGTGGGGTATCTGGAGCCACTGTGGTAGCTGTCATCTGTCCCAACTCCATCCTCCCCAGCGGTCGGGGCTTCCACTTAACCTTTCCAGGACTTCATTGTGCTGCGTGTAGGCTGAGGGGGCAGCACTGGTGTGTGGTGCTGATGCTGTGTTTGTGAAGCGTGGGGACCGTGTGGCTCATCATCATTAGCTAAATCATGTACTTGACATGCTGAGAGCCCGAGTCTCCCCTTGTCTCATTTTCAGAGGCTCAGGCAATACACAAGGTCTTCTTCAGCTTAAACCTCGTATCCTTCTAGGCCTGGGGTTAGCGTACCTTAATGCACACTTAGGTTTGCAGTTGCACTCTGTAGCAGAACCATATTTGTGGTTCTTTGAACTTGAGACTGTTGAAAGCACTTGTGGGTCAACACTGATCCAAAGCATTGAATTTAATACTGGGGAAGTCCCAAAGGATTTGGAGAAATCAGATGTTACACTGGCATTTCTAGGAATAGGTGGGATGATTTGGTGGCTCTTTGCTGCTTTAGTTAGCTTCCATCAAAGGAAGGAGTCATGGGAAGCTGTTGATAAAAGATAAGACCACCCAGGTCATGGCATGTCAGGCAAACCTGGCCTTGCCCTGGTGCCAGCCAGTGGCTGGCTGAGGTAGCAGCAAATAGTCTTGCATAAAGATTTTAATTAAAACAATCAAGAAGCAGTGTGGTAACTGCTGGAAATGATTTCATCTGGATCAGATCAGCATCTCCGTGTTCTGCACAAATGAAAGAGAATGTGGGTCACGTTTACTGGAGTGACCTGACATCAAAGCAGGCGCTTGCTGAGATTATCCATGGACTGTGATGTTAAATCTGCTGCTTCATTAGGGGATTGGCACAGCTCTTAAAAACTGTATTGTGTTGGTAGTAGGCATAGAGGGATGGGTAACTGCAGTGCATCATTATCCGTGCTGCTAACAGAAGCACACCATGCTGTCTGCATCCATCAGCTGGGGTGAGAGGTGGCCCTACAGGGACCTTTGCTGAAGGCTCTGGCCCATCATGCTACCAAGGGGAGGTAGGGCCGGAATGAGCCTGTAGATACTGCTTCCTGGGAGGCTGCACGGGGCAATGGCTGGGTGTCCTGATACTGGGAAGCAGCACTCTTCCTGGAAAGGTCACTTCCCTCTTTCCCCACCCACAGCACTGGCTGTTGGGAACGGCTGTAATGTGAAAGCTGGTAAAGAGATCACACGCTGTTAGAAAAGGGCGTTGTGAGCTTCTCCTGCATCCGCTTCGGGTGTTCCCAGTCAAATAAGGCCTAGTGAAGAAGTCTTCACTGATCCAAAGCCATGGTCTAGTGTAGCAGGAGGCAAATCCCCTCTGCGCAGTGCAGGTTCACAGGCAGCAGGTCTGTTTGCAGGCAAGAAACCTTCTCAGAGAATCATGAGCAGCCCCTGAAACAGCCACAGTTCATAGAATCATCCCAAACTGATGGAAGGGACCTTAAAGCTCATCCAGTTCCATCCCCCTGCCATGGGCAGGGACCCCTTCCACTGGAGCAGCTTGCTCCAAGCCCCTGTGTCCAACCTGGCCTTGAGCACTGCCAGGGATGGGGCAGCCACAGCTTCTCTGGGCACCCTGTGCCAGCGCCTCAGCACCCTCACAGGGAAGAGCTTCTGCCTAATGTCTCTTGTTGACCCAGTCTGTGCTGGGGACAGCATCATGTGAGTACCACTGGTAGTTTGAGGTGAGCAGAGTCTGGCCAGCATCTATAGAGTAGCCATGGCCTTTTTGCTCTGTGTCTTTAATGGATGTGATGTTTCTGAACATCCACAATGGCCTTTTCCTGATAGACAAGGGAAGTGTGTCCCTTTGTCACATCACGCAAGGCAGCACCCATCACACAAGTGTCTCTGCCTTAAGATGGGCATAACCTGTGCAAAATTCCTTCATCCTGATGGGCAATGATCCTTCATCCAGGATGGGCTGGGACTGGAAAATGTAAGTGCAGTGCCTTACATTAATTACATGGTGCATCTGCAGAAGTCCCTTCCCTGGAAATGGTGTTCTTTCGGGGACAGGAGCAGGTTTTCCATGTAATTTATGTAATAAATGTTTTTATTTATTTATTACAAATTATTGCAAATATTTATTAACAAATAAATGTAATTTATACCTCACTGGTGAAGAATGGGGTTCATCTGCTTAACAAATAAATGTAATTTATACCTCACTGGTGAAGAATGGGGTTCATCTGGCTAATGCAGATGTCCATCAACACGGGTACCTCTGCTCCTGAGCTGATGGTCTCCTGTAGGACCCCTAGGAAGGGCACCTCTCCAGGGCACTGAGAGCAGGCATCATGTCTGCAGCAGCACGGGTGCTCATGTGTTTGCTCTCTGGCTATGAAAGAGGCCTGGAGCCCCTAACTCAGATGTAGACACAGAAGTGAGTTCTTCCCTTCCTGGTGTTGTTCATTTGTGTTGTTCGCATTTCATCTGTGGTACCAGGAGATGGAGGAGGCTTTGGGGACCCTGTGGGAGCAGATGCGACTCTTGGGGCTACCTGGGGGTCTAAGCTGATGATAACAGTATGCATGTAGCACTAGCTCTGCCTCCTGTAGCACTAGCTCTGGTTCCTGCACTGATGTCAAACTAAGCCTTGGATGTGTATTCTTTCTTAAGCAAAATACAGAGACTTTCCCATGCTCCTGGACATCCTTGACCACCTTCTGCTTGGTTTCTGCCACAGCATCTCAACCTCACTCTCCCTTCGTGTTTTGCAGCTGAAACCCCAATCGAGGAGTTCACCCCGACCCCGGCCTTCCCTGCGCTCCAGTACCTGGAATCAGTGGATGTGGAAGGTGTCGCTTGGAGAGCAGGGCTTCGCACGGGGGACTTTCTGATCGAGGTGAGCCAGGAAGGGGCAGGAGGGTGAGCGGTGGCTGCCACCAGCATCTGCCTCTGCAGGTCCTGTGTCTTGCATGAAATTGGTTTGCTCTAGAAGGGATTTTGAGAGCTGGGTAATAATTGTTGCTGACATGACTGCTGCCTGATGTCTTGATGAAAAGCTGCAGTTCAGGTACAATAATTCAAACAGTTGCATGTTCTCTGTGCTAGAAGATGAGCTGACAGGTTCCCTCCTGTTAACTGAAAACAGAGGCTGGAGAAAAGACTCCTCAGATGCTCTCTCTGGAGGCCAGTGTCAGGGTTGTTTTGTACTGGTATTGTAGCTTTGCCCAATGTGGTGTAAGTATTGGGGTGTATACAGAAGATTGATCAGGTATGAAGGGCTCTGCTCTGGTATCACCCCTCTGGAGGAGGCGATGCTGGGGCTGTGCATCACCTTCATTCCACTCCGAGGCCACAGGCGGATGGATTTTCCTGGTCATGTTTAACAGAAAGGAAAGCAAGACCTCGAGTCCTGTTAAACGAGTGCCCGGGGGGCTCAGCAGCATGATACAGTGAGGTGAGATCGAGGTGCAGACTCCCTGGGACACAGGCAGGAGACAGAAGAGAAATGACACAGGATCAGACAGGGCACAGAGCAGTCGTGACACAGGAGCTGCCTCATGGTGAGTGAGCGCAGCAGAGAATTGGCTTAAGGAGTGACTTAAAAGAAAGCAGTAACAGTAATTTTTTACAGGGATGCTCCTCACTGAAAGAGGAGAGTGCAGGAGACAGCAGTGTGGTGCTTGCAAAGGGAAATGGTGTTCAGAAGCCAGTGGGTGCGGTGTGAAGAGCCCAGGTCTGCGTTCTTACAGCCGAGGGAACGGCTGTTGCGATGCAGTGTCGTTCTGATGAGGAATGATTCAGGTGCTTGTGAATCACACAATCACGATGCCCATGGCTAGGCCTTCATTGTAAAGGGATCCCAGAGAGTTTGTTTCAAAGATGAGTCAGTGCAGAAAGGGGTGTGAGATGGATCCTGCCCTTTCCAAGGGAGCAACAGGGGCAGAAGAGGTGGAGTGAGGCCGACCGTGCACTAGATGGGATGGGAACTGTGAAGGTTTGAGGTGTGTTATGTGGTTGGACTCCACTGCAAGTCTCCTTGCAGTAAGTCTGAGCAGGACACACGGGACGGGCAGTTGTACAGCCGGAGGGAGGGCTGGCATCCCCTGGGATTCTTCTCTCTTGCGTCATCTCATGCAAAAATCATGAGGCTTTAAAGCCAGTAATGGAGGATGTGATACCTCTGCTGGTCTGCGGTAGGCGGAGGGGATGTAGGTTGTGTTGTGTGTGGTGCTGGGCAAGCAGAGCTGCACCTTCTGGTAGGCAGACAAGGGAGGTTGTGCTGACTGTGGGGCTGGGACCGGGGGGCGGGTGATGAGGCTTCGCTCAGCTCGGCTGCCGCAGTTCCCTCTGCTGACAAACACTCCCTTGGCCGGGGTGGCCATCACCAAGGAGCAGGCAGTTGGTTGAGGCACCCTGGGGCTCCCAGCAGTGCTCGGGGGGTTCACTGCAGCGAGGACCTCTGACACAGCCATGGACTTGACAGTGGATGTGCGGCTGGTGTTTGCCTGAAGCAGGGCTGGCTGAGCTGTGTCCGTGTTGTGATGTGTCTGTGCTGAGGTGCTGAATCTGCTGTGCCCTTCGTGGGAGACATGAAGTCCCACAGTGGTGCTGGCCAGGCAGGAGGATGGATGGGTAGCATGTGGGACATGGGCCCCCATAGCCAGGGAGACTGGGAATGCCACAGTGAGTTTCACCCATCAGCAGAGGTGCAGGTCGGGAAGAGCACATCCCTCTGCCGCTCTCTTTCCTGCTCTTAGTGGGCTTAGATCTCCCCCCCATACCAGCAGCAAACCTTTTGAGAGCAGCTCCCAGTAGGGCCGTTCACTCCATCCATCCTGGGCCCAGGTCCTGCAGCCAGAATGTCCTCAAAAGCTGCAAGTAGGAGGTTGCTGGCAAAGGCTGCGTGACCCAGATAGCCTTGTGCCAACAGCTCTTCTCTTCTTGGGGTGTCTTCTGCTGCGTCCTTGGGGTGTCTCCTGCTGCGCCCTTGGGGTGTCCCCTGCTGCGTCCTTGGGGTGTCTCCTGCAGCCTCTAAAGAAAGCTGGTGAAGTGCCAGTTGCCATAAGCCTGACAAACCCGTTATAGAGCTGGTACATTTTCTGATATGTGCTATTACAAAGCCAGGAAGAATTTCAGATGCACATAAAGCCACATGGGGTGCAAGGAGGAGGCTGAAGAGCAGGTCAGTCCTACAGCAGAGCAGCCTCACCTGGACTGGAATCTGTGGTCCTTGTCCTCTCCCTCCCAGTTGGGATATTGAGCTGCAGAATGGATGCACTTACTGGTTGCCATTTCCTTGGGATCAGCTAGCTGAGCTGGCTTCCCCTGTGGCTGCATGATCATTAAATCTATGGCAAGTGGAGCAATAGGCATGTGTGGTTTCCCTGGGAAGGGAAGCCGGAGGTGGGTTTAGAATAAGCACAGCAGCTTTGCCGCAGTGTAAAGCTAGTTCCCACCGGCAATAGTCAGAAAATGAGATGCTGTGATATGGCTTGAAGCCTTGTACAGGTCTCTGGGACCATCTTCAACCTCTCCAAGTGTATGAATTAGAAGTGTTCGATTTAGATGGAAGGTGCATGGGCATTTTGAGACTTCATTTCTAGCCTTGTATCGTGTATCCCAAGACCATCTCTTGCTGAAATTAATCTTTAGCCTTTTAGCTTTAAAGATATCCTAGTATTGGACATCAGTGCTAGATGTAGGTAAGGTGCTTTAACACTGGAGTTAGCAAATTAGAATCCCAGACTGGTTTGGGTTGGAAGGGATCTTAAAACTCATCCAGTTCCAACACCCTGCCATGGGCAGGGACGCCTTCCACTAGAGCAGGTTGTTCCAGGCCCCATCCGAGACCTCTGAGCACCTTCCATACGAATGAAGGGCCATGAGTGGTCTTGCCTGACGTGGCAGGCTGAAGCCTGCTTGGATGGTGGGTTGGGGTGGCTTTGTCAGTGGGACCCGTGGGATGGCTGTATGGAGCTCAAGACACTCGCTTGGCAAGTGCTGGTGTCCTCACCTGATGCTTCCTTCAGCAAGGCTGGTCTGTGTTCGTGTTTAACTAGGAAATGTCTCCTTGATTTTGTGAAGGTGGAGAACTCCATCAGAGCCCTCCCTGGCTCCTCCAGTCTCCCCAGTTGCTGGCACTTGAGTGCATGAACCCCTGAGACCCATTTGTTGGTACCCGGATCTCTCGGTACACGTGCACACTGATGTGCACACCCACATGCACTGGATCCCATAGGCTTTAGACACTGGATCTGTCCAGCAGCTGGTCTTCAGCCCCCATGTCTCCCTGGCTGCCTAATGCACAGGCACACAGAGGCACAAGCAGTCTCCCTGGCTGCTCCGGACACTGTGTTTACCAGTAGCTGACTTTCAGCCTACTGGTCAGCTACTGGTTCTTCTGTAGTAAATCCCCAGACCCCAGTCCCTTTGCTCTCCTCTGCTTGTTCTTGCCCGATCCACTATCATCCCACCCTGCTCCTGCCTTCAGTCCTTTCATTGGGCATCTTGGTAGGTCTCACACATGACAACACAGAATTAACCCAGGATCCAGCATTAGCAACCCATCCTGTCTTCAGTCTGTACGTATTGATGTACGCTGCCCGCTCCCCCCTCTCTGCTGGGATTTATCTCCTGTTGATCCCAGCTTTAACAGCATCTGCTGCAGGACTGCCCAGCTCCCTTATGCTCCTCCACCTTGGGCTGTCTTCTGGCTCTGAGCTGTGACAGAGGGAGCTGGGAGCTATGCAGAGAGGTAACCTCAGTCCTGCAATGCCACCTACCAACAGAAATCCAGCATCAGAAGCAGCATGTTTAAAATGCTGTCCTCATGGCTTATTCTGGGACCCCTACACCAGCCTAGTCCCTGGTCTTCCAAGTCTTTGCAGCTCTAAAGTACCATAATAATAGACTGGAGTATGTTGCTCTCATTCCACTGGCTCTTTTTCCCTTGCTTTCTGTATTTGTTGCTTTTTCTGGTCCCTTTCATTGTGCTTCAAATCCTCTCTCAGGAGGTCCGGACACTTCTCACTGGAGTGAACAGGTTTCATTTCTAATCCCAGTACATCCTGTGGAGTGCCCACCAGTGCTGAATCGCTTTTTGTGTTGGCTCAGCCTCTGCTTGCTGCAAAGCATTCAGTGGAGATCTGGAGTTGGTTACTACTGCAGGTTGAAGCACTGTCTGGGTTTTAGGCTTGCAGGAGAACCCTCTGATGCTGGACAGGATTGTCCGGACACTTCAGTGCCCAGCTCGCAAAGGGGAGATTCTGCCTCGAGGAGCACAAAGCCTGCACGAGCAGGGCAGGAGATGCATCACACAGCACTGCTCCTTGCTTCACTGGAAGCCTGTGCAGTGGCAGGGCAGCCCTTTGGTCTGCTGGGGGAACCAGGCATGTCACTCGTGGTTGTCTTGCAGTTCTTCAGCTTTATCCCATGAGCTGCTGCTCACCCCCAATCTCACTGTTCCATTCACTTCCTAACCCCTTAATATACTTCCCAGCCCCTGTCCCTCTGTTCCCTGGCTTGACCCCCCCATGGCCACTGTCAGAAATGTACATCTGGTTGTGCTTTCTTATGGGCACAATTGCTGCTTCCTTCCTTTATCTGTCAAAAGCCCAGAGGCCTCCACACAGTGCATGTGCCCATGTGTCAGGAGAAGCCACCCAGGTGAAACTCTAGCAGTAACTGCTCAGCATCTTTGTTATCTGCTGATTCAGCAGCCGGAGGATCCCACTTTGCAGATTCTTATGCTAAAACAAGTACATGAACCAAGTTATTTGCTATCATGAGGTCTTCTCAAGACAGATCCTCAGTTCATCACCAGTGTGGAGGCTGCTCTTTCTTCCTTGTGGCTGACCTTGCCCATCTGTCAGGAGTGGGACTCGGATCAGCCACGGGCAGAGCCGCCTGTGGTGCTGGTTGACACGGGCTGTGTCTGGAGTGTGAAGGGACAGACAATCCCCAGGGTTTCTGCTTGCTTAGGGCAGGTAGGTCAGAGGCACCAAGCTCAGGCCTTCACCTTCCAGTGCTGAGATCTCCACCCCTCTCGCTCTCTCGCACAGTATTTCTATGTATAGATGAGTAACCTCAGTGTTTACACAGCATCTCTTTTAGCTGCACTTCCATCATATCTGCTCCAAGAAGAGTGCTTGGAGGACAGCTCTAACATGAAGCCAAGTGGCTGCTTTTCTTGACTTGTCCATGTCCTTGTTTCAACACCATGGTGCCAGTTGTCCATGGGGCACTGTAATCTCCAAAATACCACCATGGTCCTACAACCATGAGGCTGCTGCAACAGCGCAGACACAGGTGACCTTAGCACATGGCTTTGGTAGAGATCTGTGATGGGATTCATCTCACTCACCTTTGACTTCAGTTACCTGGGTGCCTGCACTGCCTGCCTTGCCTGGTCTGCCAGCGGTACCTATGCAGACCAAATACATGTGGAGATAGAATTTGGGGCAGTGAATTCATCTGACCTGGCCCTCTGTTTGCCTTAGGATGTGACAAGTCTGGTAGATTCTGGAGAGGGGCTTGGGACAAGGGCCTGTAGGGCCAGGCCAAGGGGAATGGCTTGAACCTGCCCGAGGGGAGACTGAGCTGAGCTCTTAGGCAGAAGCTCTTCCCTGTGAGGGTGCTGAGGCGCTGGCACAGGGTGCCCAGAGAAGCTGTGGCTGCCCCATCCCTGGCAGTGCTCAAGGCCAGGTTGGACACAGGGGCTTGGAGCAAGCTGCTCCGGTGGAAGGGGTCCCTGCCCGTGGCAGGGGTTGGAGCTGGAGGAGCTTTAAGGTCCCTTCCAGCCCAAACCCAAAGCATGGTTCCAACCAGCTCTCCCCTGAACGTACAGGAATCCCAGGAAAGCTTTTTCCAGGGCAGGTGCCTGTTGTGTGAACAGAAAGTTGGGTCAGGTGAATCCCACCGCCGCAGCCTCTTCACAAAGGTGCATTATTCCATAGTGCTGTGGGTACCAAACAGGGAGCATCCCCTTGGAGCATTCTCTGAGCTCTCGGGGGCTTCTCTCAGAGGAGCTGCCAGAGTCTGAGCACTCTCGACACTCCTCAGGTGTAGCCGCATTTGCAGTTGCAGTGAGTGCTTCTCCTCAGGTTTATGGGTGGCAAAGCCTTCAGGAGGATCCAGCGATGACACTCCAGCATGAAGTCAGGGAATTTTGTGGTGTCCTTGTGCTCTTAGGCGCTGACCTCTGGAGGCTCAGAAGCAACACCGAGGTTGCTGTGAGCCTGTCCTGTTTGCTGGTCTCCAGCAGCAGACACAGGAGAAGGAAGCTCTTCCTGGACACTGTGCTTCAGTTTGGAGGTTCAGTCTTTGAACATGATAGTGGTGTCTATAAAGAGGCTTAATACACACACATGCACACAAACACGCACACACACACGCATGCACACACACACACACATGCATGCACACACACATGTATGCATGCACACACACACACACGCATGCATGCACACACACACTCCGCTTTCACAAGTAGTTCCACTTTATTCACTCAAGCATGGTAATATAGAGCATACAGATACGGGTCCGAGCCATGAAGCCAAACAGAAACCACATCATTCCCAGTGGCTGTTTTCAGTCACTATACGTTCCATTCTCCCAGCCTACTTCCCAGCCTGACCTTGCACCCAAACACTCCTGGGCTTACTCAAGGCCCAGGTGCACTATCAGCAGTTATATTCTTCTTTAATTATCCACATAGCAGGAACAGGATGGGTTGCAGTTCCAACAGATGATTCTGAGCATGGTATCTCCGTTACCTCAAGAGAAGATGCAGTTCATTTCTCCCATTCCATCCCACGTGCTCATTGCAGTCCGCCTGTCTCACAGAAGTCATTTTGAGTTGATGCTGGACCAAGAACTTCAATAGCACAAGGTTTCATCACAGCTCTGAAACTTTTCTCAAGTTCCTCACTGTGGAGGCCATCACATCGAGGTGTGTTGAGCCGTATGGCAGCAGGGGACAGTGTTGGAGGCCTGGCATTCCTCTGTGTGTAGTACTGGATTCTATACCGTGACTGTGTTGCTAGAGATGCCTTCATCAGCAGTGCCTTCAGTGGTGGCAGGATGTGACTGGTCTCTGATGAGAATGTGGATGGTTTGTACTTCCCCATCACTGCAAGTCCCTCTCTGTGCTGCTGAGTGCACCCTGCAGCATCCCCAGCTCCCACATGGCTTGGCTTGGCTATCTGGAACTCCAGCTTTCAGTGAGTGGCCTGGATGGCAGGTAGCTCTGAGGACTGCTCATTTCCTGTGAGAGAGACTCCTTTTAGTAACAGAAAGACCATGAGTAAATGTGGTTATGTAGCTTGGTGTACCATATTTTCATCCTGAGCTATGGCCAGGGGTTTACCCACTGCAAAAACTTGAGTCCTGGTTACATATGAGTCTTTTACATCCTCGAATGAAGGGATTTCCTCTTAGTTCTCTCAGCATGTGTCTCAGTACAGTTTCCACATAGCTTTTAGTGGGAAGGTGGAGAGAATCTTCTCCCATTGCTCCCTGTCAGGGCTCTCTGGGAATATTTGAGGTTTTTTCCATCAATGACTTACTCTGTTGCACAAAGAAACTGTAAGTCTGGGCTGATCTTCTTCCTGAGCCAGCTTTTGAACCCGCAGCCGGGTGTTCTCTTCTCTTGTACAGGTACACAGGTGCTGGTTGGAAGGGTTCTTTGGGATCCTGCTCTGAGAAGGACTGCGTCAGGTCCACTGTGGCTCTGTCCAGCCAAGCATTAGGAACCTTCTGTAGGCAAACACGTGCATGTTGGTGCTGCTCTGCTCCTTCTGGTGGCCTGCTCTGAACCCTTCTGTGCTCCCGGAGTCTTGTTCTTTGTGCAGAGTCTGGGCCCAGCCTGAGCCTCCCAAGCCTCAGTCTGTGGCTGTTGGCCATGTTCGGTACATGAGCTGCTCCTTCAGGAGCAGTTCAGCTCAGTCATCTCTGTAAGGCCCTGCGAGCACTCACAGCCTCCTAGCTGGCTTTTCATTGTGCAGTCTGGGTCTGGAGCCTCTTCAGTTTGTCCCCATCTCTTGAACTCAGTGCCTGAAAACTGCGCACAGTATTGCAGTGCAGCCTCCCCAGCGCTGAGTGCAAAGGGTGATGACTCCCCTCAGGCTGCTGGCCAGGCTCGGAGCCCAGCCTGCTTCAACAGGAGCGTGTGTGACAGGCTCGTACTCAGCGCAGAAGCTGTAGAATCATGGGATGGTTTGGACTGGGAGGGACCTTAAAGCTCCTCCAGCTCCAACCCCTGCCAGGGGCAGGGACCCCTTCCACTGGAGCAGCTTGCTCCAAGCCCCTGTGTCCAACCTGGCCTTGAGCACTGCCAGGGATGGGGCAGCCACAGCTTCTCTGGGCACCCTGTGCCAGCGCCTCAGCACCCTCACAGGGAAGAGCTTCTGCCTAAGAGCTCAGCTCAGTCTCCCCTCGGGCAGGTTCAAGCCATTCCCCTTGGCCTGGCCCTACAGGCCCTTGTCCCAAGCCCCTCTCCAGCTTTCCTGCAGCCCCTTTAGGCACTGGAGCTGCTCTCAGGTCTCCCCTTCAGGAGCCTTCTCTTCTCCAGGCTGCCCCAGCCCAGCTCTCTCAGCCTTTCCTCATAGGAGAGATGCTCCACCCCTCTGGCCATTTTTGTGTCTCCTCTTGAACTCTTCCAACGGATGCAGCAGCTGTTGTACAAAGAACCTGTTGCTTCCCACTACTGGCTATCTTATACTGCCTGTCAGGCTCCAAGGTTTGTGAGCACACTTTGTCCATGAACACTGAGACACAGCCCAGAGTTAAGCACTTTGGTCACCACCTGTATTGGCCACGACTGAGTTTTTGTCAGCACACTCACATTTTCCCAAACTTCCTTTTGGTGCCAATGAACCCCAGAAGATGTCTTTGTTCTACTGAATGTCTTCTGATAGTCTTTGTTCCAGCTGGGCTTTGGCCTTCCTGATCCTGTGCTTTGTGCTTGAGTATTGGTTTCATTGCTTTGGTACCTGTCATTGTTTCTCCTCACATGTTTTGTTTCAGGTCATTAAGAAGCTTGATTCCTCCCCAGGCTGCCCCTCTGCAAAGTGCCTGGTCTTCTAAATGACAGGGTAGGTGGGTTGTTACTGACATTCAACAACTTCTCTTTGCAAAGCATCCCCCCCTTCCCTTCAGGGTCTTCACGGGGAGCTGAAGCCTGTCCTGAGCCTCCTCCAGGAGCTCAGTGCAGCCACCTCACCCTTGCTGCCCCATCACCACATTCCCCACCAGTTTTGCCCTCTTGGTGAGCAGCAAGTCAAGCAGAGATCACCTCTAGCAGGCAGTGTTTGTTCTGTTTGGGAACTGTCACCAGTGGTCTGGGATCCCCTGGGATTCCCTGGCAGTGACCATTGCCTTCCCAGCAGACACTGCACACTCGAACTCCTGGAGAGAATGGGGACTTGCAAGACTTTCACTAGTTGTTTGTGGACGACCTCACCCACCACCTCCTCTTGGGTGACGATGACAGACCCCACTGCTTCTGCCCTTGGAACACAGGTGTTAGACACATGTATTAGGCAGGCATGGGTTAGATCTTAGGCAGAAGCTCTTCCCTGTGAGGGTGCTGAGGCGCTGGCACAGGGTGCCCAGAGAAGCTGTGGCTGCCCCATCCCTGGCAGTGCTCAAGGCCAGGTTGGACACAGGGGCTTGGAGCAAGCTGCTCTGGTGGACCTTTACTGGAATATTTCCTCTGATCTCTGGGCTTAGGTCCCCGTTCTCTGATGACCCAGGTTAAAGCCATTCTCTGCACTGCAGCAAGTGTGGCTGCTGAGGTGTTCTTCCCTCTGGCAGTTACACAGGGTCTTGCTCTTCCTGGCAGTCTTCTGTCATCCCCCAGTGGGGCACCAGGATGGGGGAAGCTCAGTCGCAGTGGGCAGCATCATCTGCAGGGCCAGGCATGGCTCTGGCAGGCGTGTGCGCTCCAGTGGGTCTCTACTTCAGCCTGAAGAGTTTCTGGGAACAGACTGTTGAGGATGGAGCTGGAACATGCTCTTGCTGTGTCTCAGGGGCCTATGGCCCCAAAGCCTTGCAGACTTCAAGCTACCCAGGGTGTTTCCTGGATGTGTCACTGTGACCCACCTGGATGGGCAGCAAGGGGTAGTGATCAGAAGGACAGGGTCTCCAAATCATTCCACAACACTGCCAATGCAGTGGGCAGGCAGCAAACCTTCCAGGACAGTAGTTCTGGCTGGCACATAATGCCTGTGTTCCATGTCTGGTGACAGCCTTCACTGAGACAATACCAAGGGATGCGATAGATAGCAGAAGACCTACTTATGCTCCCTCACTCTTCCAGCACAACGTCACCTGGCAGAACTGCTGAAGGTTTTTCACCAGAATGGCCTCTGATTTGTGTGGTTCCTTTCCTTAATTCTGTTCTTCTAAGCAGAGCTCTCTCTCCATTTAAATGTGTTTTGTACTTCTTTATTGTAGAATCATAGAATGGTTGGGGTTGGAAAGGCCCATAAAATAATCTAGTTTTAGCCCTCTGCCATGGGCAGGGATGCCTCACACCACACCATGTCACCCAAGGCTCTGTCCAGCCTGGCCTTCAACACTGCCAGGGATGGAGCATTTACCCCTTCTTTGGGCAGCCTGTTCCTTATCCATTTAACAAATCCTGTTCAGAAGTCACCTGCGTCTCCCACCCTCTGCAGGAGAGGTGTCCCAGAGGCAGCATCTGAGTGCAGAGACTCCTGCAGGGGAGCAGCAGGGCACGATTGGGTGGCTGAGGCGGAGCTGCCGGCAGCTCTCCGTGTTATCCCAAAAGTGGGTGCATCACCCAGTGCCGGTTTCAGGTCATTAGATTTATACATAAGAGGTACAAGGTGGAGCACTCCCAGTTAGAATAATTGGTCAGTAATGTACTACTGCTGCTATTAGTAATTCTTGTGTCTTTCAACCTAATCACCGTCCATGGGGGTCTCTTGATGGTCATCAGTGGTCATTTAATGAGGTTTCTCCCCAGAAATTCTCCGCCAGGATCAACCATCAGTCGACTTCATGCTGTTTGAATGGCCTTGATTGCAACATCAGTTTTCCTGGTTTATAGCCAACAGTTCTTGGATTCAGAGCCAGGGATCTCTGCTGGTTTTACATAAACAATGGACTATCCCTCAACGTCAAAACTCCAGTTAGTACAAGGTCATCCTCACAGAAATAAACCGGTTTTGCTTGTAACATCTGGGTGTGTTTCAGTAGGGCTCAGGTGTCCTCTGGGTCATGTTTGGGAAGTGTCTCCATTCTTGAGTTCCCTGTATACCCAGGAAATTCCCATGTCAATGCCAGCGCTGCAGCCGTTAGGTAGGACACAGGGTTGGGGAGGTTCCGTCACCTCCCTGGCCAGGAGCTGTCTTCTGCTGTCACCTCTTTGCTTTGGTGCTGCTGCGTGGTGTGAACTGCCACGGAAGGATGCACGTAGGTAGGGGGGTTGAAGTGGAAAGGAGTGCTAGGAATTTTGAGGAATTCAGTATTGGCATTCACAACACCTGAGCTCCTTTGCTCAGAGCTGAATGGCTTGGCAGGCTGTAGGGGAAGGTGGGTTCACCCTTCTGTGCCTCATTTGGACAGTCTGGGTCAAGAAACCTGCAGATACTGCTGAAGCAAAGGGTGCCTGTGCTTTGGTTGAGGATATGTCCTCGGCCAGAGACTGGAGGGGCTTGTGGACAGTGCACGTGGAGGTGCTCTGCTCACTGGTAGAGGTTTTCAGAGGGCAAGGGAAGTGGACGTGGCTGTTAAAACGTGGTCTTGCTGGATAGAATGCAGCAACACAAAGATGTGGATTTTCTTGAGGGAGGGCTCCAAGCTGCAGGGATTGAGGCAGCCATGCAGAGAACAGCAACGGGCTGTGTTGAGGTGCCTTTGGATGAGGTGGGATGTGAATGCAGTAGCTGCTGCAGACGACACCCGGTGGAAGCCTCTCCAAACCCGTCACCAGCACGGAACACAAGGCAATGCCACCCTTGTGCAGTTAGTGCTTGCCTGGCTCGCTGCAGTCACTGAGGCAGTGCCAGGCTGTGGAAGTGTCACCATCTGGGACAAGATGAGAGCTGTCAGGGTGTGGGGTTTGCAGTTCCTGCCATGTCTGACCGGTACTGAAGAGCACAGTCCATAGGGCTGAGCCGTGTCTTCATCTGAGCCTGGCAGGGTTTAGAGCCTGGATTTTTTCCCTTGAGGAGCTTGTAACAAGTGATGTGAACAACAGCCTTTGGACTTACATTTCTATTTTATACGTATGTTGAGCATGTGTGTGTCTACACAAAGGATTTACAGACATCAGATACAAAACTGGGTATAAATTTGTGGCTATTGTATTATTTGGGGCTTTATTTCACAGTCATACAAAAGCATTGTTAAAATTACAATTAACAACTGATGAGGGATCTCAGTGCCAAAGCCAGGTGTGTGGCGCAGGGAAAAGCTGCTGGGGCATTGTCTGCACTGGGTATGAAGGGACCCCACAGTCACCTTGCCCTGTTGGTAAGGAGAAAACCTGCTGGGCAGAGACTGGTTCAACAGGGAAAATCGTCCTGAATGTCCCTTCTGCCTCTAGTGAAATGCTGTTGCTGTGGGATACACACAAGAGGGACACGGAGCTGTTGGAGCGAGTCCAGAGAGGGCCATGAAGATGCTGGCTGACTATGAGCTGCCCTGCCTGCAGAGACCAGATACATGTGGAGATAGAATTTGGGGCAGTGAATTCATCTGACCTAGCCTGGGGTCTGCCTTAGAATGTGACCAGTCTGGTGGATTCTGGAGGCGGGCTTGGGACAAGGGCCTGTAGGGACAGGCCAAGGAGAATGGCTTGAACCTGCCCGAGGGGAGACTGAGCTGAGCTCTTAGGCAGAAGCTCTTCCCTGTGAGGGTGCTGAGGCGCTGGCACAGGGTGCCCAGAGAAGCTGTGGCTGCCCCATCCCTGGCAGTGCTCAAGGCCAGGTTGGACACAGGGGCTTGGAGCAAGCTGCTCCAGTGGAAGGGGTCCATGCCTGTGGCAAGGGGGTGGAACTGGAGGAACTGTTCTTTTCCAGCCCAACCATCCCATGATTCTGTGAACTTCATTTCACACATCTGAAAACAGAATCGATTGCTCCAGTGGCATTGTACAGGTGTAGCAGCAGATCCAGCTGTGGGGCCCTGATCATGTGCAGAGCATGGCAGCAGCCTGGAGCATCTTCTGGACAAGAGTGCGACCTTTGTCTGAGCCTGAGTTTCTCATAGTTGGGTACATAAATCTGACATGATTAACGCAATCAAAGGGTTATGTGAGGACACGCTGCTAAATGCAGTCCAGAAATCAAGGCGGGGGAAATCTGCTGGGCCATCACCCACTTGAGTGAAATAATGAAGGAGCAGTTAAATATTGCTTACAGACACACATATCCCCTTCTTGCTGGAAAGGTTAGCAAGGGAAGGAGAAGGAAATGCGGTTAATTTGAGCTGGAGTGTGTAGGAGGTTGATAGGGGGAGCCAAAGGAAATATCAAAGGCCGATATGTAAAGATAATAAGAAATTTTGGAGCATTAGAAGGGAAAAAAAAAGTCTGGTAGAGATCCATTTCTATATGTAAATGATGAAATTGTATATTCTGGTGCAAAAAAAAAAAAAAAAAGGCAGTAATGTTCTGCTCTGAGTTTGGAACAAATCAGGAAGATGTATCTATCCATATGATGTGCTTGGAAGAGAAAGTTTCCCAGCTGTAACCAAGGAGAAAGTGAGATAGTATTTGCTAAAAATAAAGCTACTCAAATTAACAGGCTTGAATAACAACTCCCAAGTGTCGAGGAGCCTGCAGGAGCTGCTGTGGGTGCCTTCTAGTCTTGGGCGCCATGAGCTCCCCAAGAGCTGGTAGAGGGCTCCTGCTGTTCTATATGCCGGGGTGTAAAATAGGTGATTCGGGAAGCAAGAGCTCGTTTAGCTCAGCATCGATGCTGGGGAAAGTAACAAAGTGATTCATGGGGAGCACGATCAACAAAGAATTAGGGAAGGAAAGATAGGATGAATAGCATGCACTGTGGTGCCATGGGAGGTGGGAGCAAACGTGGTGTCTTCTCTTGAGATACCATGGGACTGGTCAGAGGGAGGCCTATGGTCACAAAGGTTTGACTCCCTTAATAACCACATGGCTCATGTATAAATGAGCTCACAATAAACATAGCTTAGAAGCGCTGTGAAGTGAAGCGGGGGGACATTGCCCAAAGCATCTCCTAAGGGGAAGGTACTAGCAGGGCCATCACCATCAAGGTCTCATTACATTTTTGTTGCCTACAGCTCAACATTTCTGTCAGTGTTTCAAAACAGTGCCAAATCCCCAGGTTGAGAGGATGCAGGTACCAGACAGGGGATAGCTGATGCTGGAGGAACTGCTGCAGAGGGATCCAACTTTCCTGCTGCAGCAGACCCATCCCGAGCAAGGTGACGTGTCTGCAAGCAGGGAATGTAGGTTACAGAATATGAAATCACCCTGGAAAAATGTAATTCAGTGAAGGACATAGGTTTCTCCAAGATAATTGTGTTACTGTTCATTTGATTGCGTAGGATGTGGCGGAGATTTCGTGTATGTAAAGGGCAAACTTCCCCAGTTCTGTGGACTCCCCTGTTCTGGTTGCAGCTTCAGAAGATCACTAGAACATCACTTTGTGCAAGTCAGACATATGCACCTATGGTCTGATGTTACCAAGTGGGATTCTAAAAGGCCCTCAGGGTGATTCACAAGCTGAAAGGGGAATTGAGGCTCAAGGAGTCCATCTTGCTCAGGATCCTGAAGGAGCTCTGATGGGGGCAGCAGCTCTGGCTGGTGGGTACCTAATTCCATCACCCAGCTTGGGGGAGACAGCTCACTGCAGATCTGGGGGCATGTGCGGAAGATCCCCTGGATAACCACAATCATGGGTTTTAGTGAAACAACATTTCAGAGCATTTCTGCACCGGTAAAACCTATGACTGGAGAATGACATTGCCTGGAGAGGTGGGAAAGCCAGTTTAGGGTTCATGTTCTCAGAAGGAACATTTTAGGGTGTGGATAATCTTGCAGCTTGTCTCCAGGGTGAGCACTTTGAAATGCTGCAAGGGTGAAGTTGTCAGTCAGAAACCCTCTGCTCTGCGCTCTGGAGGGATGGACAGGTTTGTTCTTGTCAGTGAAGGCTGATCCCCTAGTCCCCAGGCCCAGCAGTCTGTGCTTGTCCTGGTTGGTGGACCCGTTGGTCTCCTGGTGGGTGGCTATGATGGAGCTCTGGGGTAGAACAAACTTAATTCAAACTTCAGAGCTTATGTTCATTTAAGTAACAACTTGTTCCTTGGACGTGTATGATTCAGGTGATTCATTGTCAGGTCAGGCTTCTTGTGTACAGATACCACATAAGGAAGGTGCAGACAGATAACCATCACATCACGTGTGGTTTTTCCAGTCTTTCCTCAGAACTCAGCTTAGCCTTTCTCATTTTCTGAGAATACTGTGCATTTCTCAAAGCTGCCTCTCACTGATCAACATAATTTGGGTTATGAAGTGTCCAGAATGGACCAGAGCATGCTTGCTGAAGCTGTGGTGATAGCATCTTCACCCTCCTCCAACAATCAAAGGCTGCATTGTAGTGCATTTTAGATACTGGTGGCCATTAAAGGATTCCTTCCTTCACGGGGACACTGGCAATACAAGAGGCTGTTAATGAAGGCGATCACTCATCCCTGGCTGCTCCCCGTCTGCCTTCGCACATCCAGCATCATTGTACTGAGGACATCCGCAGGAATGACCCTGCTCAGCCCTCTTAGTGTCTGTGCATGGACCCATTCCCAAGGAATTCATCTGATCTCTCTCCAGATCTGCCAGCACTGTCCACCTCAGGCCTCCCATGGCAATGGCAGTGAGCTCCAGAAGACCATTGTATGCTGCATGAAGATGTCTTGCTCTTGTCTGGTTTCACCTGATCTGCCACTGGTGCCATTGAGAGCCCTGTCCTGACATTGCAGGATGTAGTGAACAGCAGTGCTGCCTTTGGGGCCTCTGCCTTGGGGAGTTCTGTAAGCCTTGCCCATGCACATGCTTCAGCCTTCTCTTCTCCAGCTGCAGTCCCAGCCTTCCCAGTCTGTCTCATTGGCCAGTTTCTCTATTCCCTTGACCGTCTTGGTTGCTCTTCTCTAGTCCTACCACTTCTTCCTTGAGCTGCTGATCCAGACTTGCACACAGCACCGAAGCTATGCATGTGCAGGGTCAGCACAGGTGACGTTCCCCAGCTTGGTTTCACTCTCTGCCATGATACATTTTCTTGGCTGCTGATGTGCATGGAGCCCATGAATTCTGAGACCAGTTGGTGTCAGCTCCAAGGCCTGTCTGGAGCTGCACCCACCAAATCTGTATTCAGCATCAGCATAACTTCAGAGGGCTCTTCCCTACAAGCATTACTCTGCATCTATTTGCATGATGGCCTATCTGCCACCTTTTGCCCTCTCACGTGGTTTGAGAATCCTCCTGGATGCACCATTTGGCTCCTCAAAAGGTAGTTGCAGCAGTTTATAATGCCCAGACTTTGATATCATGTCTCCACATCTGTGTGTAAGTTCTTTTATGTTTTGTAGACATTTTCTGCATGATTTTGTCTCCTGTCCTCTTCCAGGCCCAATGCACATCTCCAAGAGCAGGACATCCTCATTAGGCAGCTGTTGGAATTCATTATTGTTGGATCACACTGAGTCACGGGTCCACTGCTGCCACCACTGTCCAATCTTTCTCATCCCAACACCTCCCCAGTTGAAGGCCAGCAGTGACTTGGAATGTGTAGTTCAATGGGCAGGACTGCCAGCTGCTGGTCTTCTTGAAGATTCATCTCTTCACTTCATAGACTGGGACCAAAAACTGATTTGTGGGTCTGTGTCTCAGGCATCCCTCGTGTAGCTCCAGCATCATCAGACAGCCCTGTGCTGTCAGCTGCAGAGATCCTCTGTACTCAGGTCTGCTCAGGGGGTGGAACACTGCTTGCTTTATTTTGCTGCCTTGTTTTTATGTCCTAGTGCCTTATTGCCCCTGTGGGAGAAGGTTTTGTGCTCCTGAGAGCACAGTTCTGATGTTCCTTACTGCTGCAGGTAGGGATGGCCTGGCTGAGACCCTCACCCAGCCCAGCAGTCCCTGTTCATAGAATCACAGAACAGTTCGGGTTGAAGGGACCTTAAAGCTCCTCCAGCTCCAACCCCTGCCACGGGCAGGGACCCCTTCCACTGGAGCAGCTTGCTCCAAGCCCCTGTGTCCAACCTGGCCTTGAGCACTGCCAGGGATGGGGCAGCCACAGCTTCTCTGGGCACCCTGTGCCAGCGCCTCAGCACCCTCACAGGGAAGAGCTTCTGCCTAAGAGCTCAGCTCAGTCTCCCCTCGGGCAGGTTCAAGCCATTCCCCTTGCCCTGTCCCTACAGGCCCTTGTCCCAAGCCCCTCTCCAGCTTTCCTGCAGCCCCTTTAGGCACTGGAGCTGCTCTCAGGTCTCCCCTTCAGGAGCCTTCTCTTCTCCAGGCTGCCCCAGCCCAGCTCTCTCAGCCTGGCTCCAGAGCAGAGCTGCTCCAGCCCTCGCAGCATCTCCATGGCCTCCTCTGGACTTGCTCCAACAGATCCAGGTCCCTCTTGTGCTGCTGCCCCAGAGCTGGATCAGGGCTGCAGGGGGGTCTCCCCAGAGAGCAGCAGAGGGAGAGCATCCCCTCCATGACTTGCTGCTCACGCTCTGGGGATGCTGATGGCTTCCCCTTGGGCACCTCGCTCTGTGTCTGTTGTCACCAGCAGCTCAGTGCTGGTGTCTGGTCTCCCTCCCACTGCAGAACAGTGTCTTGGACCACTGGTTCCCTCAGTGGTGGTGAGAGCTCAGCTCCCTGCAGGTTACAGATGCTGGGAGCTCGTTTTCTGGTGCTGTTTTGGCTCAGGGCACATTTGAAGCTGAAAAAGAACTGAAAATCTTCCCACTGTCATCTCAGTGGGGTAACCTCATGAGACGTGCATTTGTCTTTGTATTTTGAATTCTTCAAGAGCATCTCTTAGAGAAACTTTGCTGATATGAGGGTTTAGCCGAAGTTGTTTGCAGTTGAAGGGTTCTGTAGTTTATGTTCTTGACCATCAGCAGGAATTGGGGATAAATCAGGATTTCGTATTTCTCAGGAACTGTTTCTTTCTGGACATTGTTGCTTAGTGCAAGCAACTGTCTGATCAGTCTCCCTGTGACCAGCTGAACCGTGTAACATCCGTTCATCACCTTCCAGGTTACGTAGCCTCTTGACTGCTTCTCTTACCTGCTTTCTGCAATATGTACTCCTTGAGCTACAGTTCCTCAGCGTTGAGCACATCCTTGGGTTTACTCCGTCTTTCACAGGAAAGACCTGGGGACCTGGGACACCTTTCATTGCTGCTCCCTCTGTTTTCAACAATGCAGAGATGTTTGTTTTCCCGAAGGACAGACTCCTCATATTCCCACACCAGTGACCAAGCTGCCCTTTGCAGACTGGGGAGCTGCACCCAGCTCTGGCACATTTCTGCCCACTTCGGTTGTGGCTTTGTGTTGACATCCTCTAGCCAAGGATGTTTCAGAGTCACAGCATCAAGTCAGGGCTCCCAAGCAAGCGTGGCACAGGGACTCTGTGCTTCCTGTCCAGTGTCATGTCCTTCTTGTCCTTCACACCTGGCCTTTAGTGTAAAGCTGGTGTTGATCTCCCTGAGCTGCTCCAGACAGCCAAGGAGCACCCAGCAGAAGGTGAAGTTGCGCAGTGAGGCCAGGCTGGCATCTTACAGCTGCATGACTGCATGGAGACCTCAGAGCACCTTCCAGTGTCTGAAGTGGGCTATGAGGATGCTGGAGATGGGACTGTAGCTTCCTCAGGGACTGCAACAATAGGACAAGGGGTGATGAGCTCAAACTAAAACTGGGGAAGCTCAGGTTGGAGATAGATAAGGCAGAAGCTCTTCCCTGTGAGGGTGCTGAGGCGCTGGCACAGGGTGCCCAGAGAAGCTGTGGCTGCCCCATCCCTGGCAGTGCTCAAGGCCAGGTTGGACACAGGGGCTTGGAGCAAGCTGCTCCAGTGGAAGGGGTCCCTGCCCATGGCAGGGGTTGGAACTGGATGAGCTTTAAGGTCCCTCCTGACCCAAACCATTCCTTGATTCTATAAAAATCATCTGATCTGCTGCCCATTTGGGTGGACAGGGTTGGATGATGAAAAATGAAACAGAAAGCCCAGGCATGTTTTGTCAGTGTTTGTTCTTTATTTGGAAGGGAGCAGGGTGCTGTGCACTGTCACATGCGGATGATGAAACGTGTTCCAAGCCATTAGTAAGTGAAGCTGGCAGCATCTGCCAGGTGGTAATTTGTCAGTGTTTGTAGTTGGTGGCTGTGGTGCTGGGGCAGGGCCAGGATACTGGAACAGTGCTGGCATCTGGAAGGGGCAAGGGGGATGGTCCCATTGATCATAAACCTGTGAGTCTGGTGTCAGTTACTGCCAAAAAATAATTGTTCAGATACTGCTGATGGATATAATGACCAGCAGAAACCTTCACAAAATAAGCTTCATTTCATTTTTTGAGGTGTCAGGTTTGTTGGGTGAATGTACCATTGAGATGTAACAGGTTTAGTTCACCACCCTCTTAACGTCTCCACTGCAAAACCCACAGAGCGATGGGAAGCGGTTCACAAGCATACCACATGATGGGACTTGGCAAGTCCTTGTGGGTGAGGAACCATTATTAGACACGGCCTCTGGTGGATCTGGCCAGGGCTGAGCTCTAGAGCTGCTGCTGCACGGTGACCAGACCCATTCTAGATGGACCTGCGGTCATGACTGGTCTGTAAGGGACCTGCAGCCTGAGGTCAGTAGAGCAAAGGGGCTTGGTATGATGAAAGGGAGTTTATCCAAAAAAAAGATTAAGAGATGATTTAACTGGAGCAGGTTTGTCATTTCACCAAAATCAGATTTCAGAGGGGATCCTGCCCCTCTGCTGTGCTCTGGGGAGACCCCCCTGCAGCCCTGATCCAGCTCTGGGGCAGCAGCACAAGAGGGACGTGGAGCTGATGGAGCGAGTGCAGAGGAGGCCATGGAGATGCTGTGAGGGCTGGAGCAGCTCTGCTCTGGAGCCAGGCTGAGAGAGCTGGGCTGGGGCAGCCTGGAGAAGAGAAGGCTCCTGAAGGGGAGACCTGAGAGCAGCTCCAGTGCCTAAAGGGGCTGCAGGAAAGCTGGAGAGGGGCTTGGGACAAGGGCCTGTAGGGACAGGCCAAGGGGAATGGCTTGAACCTGCCCGAGGGGAGACTGAGCTGAGCTCTTAGGCAGAAGCTCTTCCCTGTGAGGGTGCTGAGGCGCTGGCACAGGGTGCCCAGAGAAGCTGTGGCTGCCCCACCCCTGGCAGTGCTCAAGGCCAGGTTGGACACAGGGGCTTGGAGCAAGCTGCTCCAGTGGAAGGGGTCCCTGCCTGTGGCAGGGGTTGGAACTGGAGGAGCTTTAAGGTCCCTTCAACACAAACTCATCCCTGTTACATCTAAACCTCTGTTACCCATGGTGAGGGTCTGTCTGTTAACAGCTGTGGAGAACCTGGTGTTGGTTGGTGTTCAGCAGACATCCAAGTACTGAGATTGCATTTTCCTATATTTGGGGTTTGTGTCCCAGGGGTTGTCTGACCTGTCCTCAGCCCAGCGCTTGTTGCCCAAGGAGCCAACAGGTTATGTTAGCACTAAAAGCAACCACAGCAATGAGCTCAGTGTGTGTCCTGTAGACACTGGAAGGAGCAGATCATCATGTCGGTAGCTGGGGGAGCAGTTTGCATCTCTGCACCCATGGGTGGGTGCTGTGGGGACAGGGCAGCTGCATGGGTTGGGGTTATCCCCCTCCATGTGCTCTGTGGCTCTTGGAGCACCTCTTCCAGCTCCTGTAGCAGCAGCGCAGGACTTGCAGGTCCAGAAGCCCCCCTGTTGTTGCCAGACCTCCCGGCAGCACGAGGAAGTGCCCAGTGTTTCGGGATCTGCCTTTGTAGGCAGTAGGAGTCATAGAGTCATAGAATGGTTAGGGTTGGAAAGGACCTTCGGGTCATCCAGTTCCAACCCCCCTGCCATGGGCAGGGACACCTCGCTCTAAACCATCTCACCCAAGGCTCTGTCCAGTCTGGCCTTGAACACTGCCAGGGATGGAACAGGAGGTCCCTCCTGCCACTTGCGTGCACAGGTTCACACTGAGCTTGCTGCAGCTCCCTCTGCGTCTCCAGAAGGTTGTGGTCACTTGTGCCATCCCGCAGGGACAGCTGAAGGATGAGAACGTGCTGGACTGTAACACCAGGTGCAAATCATGGCATTTGGGGGCTGGAGGTCGGCCTTGCTCCTTGGCAGCCAGCCCTTACACTGCTCTCTTGTTTGTGTCCTAGGTGAATGGCGTCAACGTGGTGAAGGTGGGGCACAAGCAGGTCGTCTCCTTGATCCGGCAGGGGGGGAACCACCTGGTGATGAAGGTCGTTTCTGTCAGCCGCAAGCCAGAATCGGAAGAAGTTGTTCGGAAGAAGGGTAGGTCTGGAGCTCTGTGTTTCCCCCAATGGGGGTTGTGTGGCCTGAATGGGAGCAGCCATGCAGAGACCCGAGCAGCCGTGCAGAGACCCGTTGGTGCTGCTGGGAGGAGCCGTAGCACAAGCCCACTGCACACACCCACACTATGAGCCCACTGCATTAGCCTGCTGCATGCAGGCATTGTATGAGCCTGCTGCATGCACCCACTGTATGAGCCTGCTGCATGCAGGCACTGAATGAGCCTGCTGCATGCACCCACTGTATGAGCCTGCTGCATGCAGGCATTGTATGAGCCTGCTGCATGCACCCACTGTATGAGCCTGCTGTATGCACCCACTGTATGAGCCTGCTGCATGCACCCACTGTATGAGCCTGCTGCATGCACCCACTGTATGAGCCTGCTGCATGCACCCACTGTATGAGCCTGCTGCATGCACCCACTGTATGAGCCTGCTGCAGGAGCGCAGCATGAGCCCACTCAATGCACCTGCTTCATGAGCCTGCTGCATGCACCTACTGCATGGGTGGGCACCATGAGGCTGTGGAGCTGCAGCTGGTGAGGAAGGAGAGCATCACCCCTCCTGAGCATAGAAACCTTCACACGTGCAGTGTTGCTACACCAGGATGCGCTGGTGGCTGCGGCTGGGAGCAGCACAGGGGCACAGGGATGGTGGTCTGGTAGCAGGGCAGCAGCAGAGCCCCGCAGCTGCTGGCCAGGGCACCAGTGGGTGCCATCCTCAGTCAGGCTGCAGGACACCAGCAGCTTTGTTCTCACACAAAGGGGGAGCCGCTCTCACCCCTTCTCAGGAGCGGAGCTGCTTCTCGTGCCTGCACTCTGTGGTGCCAGTGGGAGCCGGTGCTGCAGAGCAGGGACAGGGACTCCCCTGCCCTGAGGGGTGTCCGGGTGGGCACCAGTCCCTGCGTTGGCAGGCAGGGGGTGTTGTAAAGAATTGGCTTTGGTATGTGAGGGGGGTTGTGATGGAGAGCTGCCCCCACTAAATGTGGGTTGTTGGGGATCTGTCCCTGTGGGGGTTTCAGAGGGGAGAATGGTGCCCACAGGAGCACAGGGGATGCCAGGGTGGAGGACAGACCCCATGGTGGTGTGGGGTGCCAGGCTGGAGCCTGTCCTCTCTCAGGCAGTTGCTGTGCCTGGGAGCTGCTCATGGCCTGGTTGCTTCTGTGATCACGGCCAGTCTAGGGGCTGCTGGCCATGTGTGGGCCCCCAGAAGGTTCTGGTTCACCCCATCATTCCCAGGGCAGAGCTGAGACCAGTGGCTACAAGTGAGGCCTGAAGGAGAGCTTGGTGGTGGGCTTATGTGCTCCTGGCCTGCAGGGCAGCTCTTGGGTTGCTGGGCATCCAGCTGTGGAGTGCAGGGCCAGTATGGATGGAGGGCAGCTGGATGGGAGGCTGCCAGCTGTATGCAGCGGGGACACAGCATGGCATACAGCTATGGATGGGAGGCTGCCAGCTGTATGCAGCGGGGACACAGCATGGCATACAGCTATGGATGGGAGGCTGTCAGCTGTATGCAGCGGGGACACAGCATGGCATACAGCTATGGATGGGAGGCTGTCAGCTGTATGCAGCGGGACACAGCATGGCATACAGCTATGGATGGGAGGCTGTCAGCTGTATGCAGCGGGACACAGCATGGCATACAGCTATGGATCATGGCATACAGCTATGGATGGGAGGCTGTCAGCTGTATGCAGCGGGACACACCATGGCATGCAGCTATGGATGGGAGGCTGTCAGCTGTATGCAGCGGGACACACCATGGCATACAGCTATGGATGGGAGGCTGTCAGCTGTATGCAGCGGGACACAGCATGGCATACAGCTATGGATGGGAGGCTGTCAGCTGTATGCAGCAGGGACACACCATGGCATACAGCTATGGATGGGAGGCTGTCAGCTGTATGCAGCGGGACACAGCATGGCATACAGCTATGGATGGGAGGCTGTCAGCTGTATGCAGCGGGACACAGCATGGCATACAGCTATGGATGGGAGGCTGTCAGCTGTATGCAGCGGGACACACCATGGCATACAGCTATGGATGGGAGGCTGTCAGCTGTATGCAGCGGGACACAGCATGGCATACAGCTATGGATGGGAGGCTGTCAGCTGTATGCAGCGGGACACAGCATGGCATACAGCTATGGATGGGAGGCTGTCAGCTGTATGCAGCGGGACACACCATGGCATACAGCTATGGATGGGAGGCTGTCAGCTGTATGCAGCGGGGACACACCATGGCATACAGCTATGGATGGGAGGCTGTCAGCTGTATGCAGCGGGACACAGCATGGCATACAGCTATGGATGGGAGGCTGTCAGCTGTATGCAGCGGGACACAGCATGGCATACAGCTATGGATGGGAGGCTGTCAGCTGTATGCAGCGGGACACAGCATGGCATACAGCTATGGATGGGAGGCTGTCAGCTGTATGCAGCGGGACACACCATGGCATACAGCTATGGATGGGAGGCTGTCAGCTGTATGCAGCGGGGACACAGCATGGCATACAGCTATGGATGGGAGGCTGTCAGCTGTATGCAGCGGGACACAGCATGGCATACAGCTATGGATGGGAGGCTGTCAGCTGTATGCAGCGGGACACAGCATGGCATACAGCTATGGATGGGAGGCTGTCAGCTGTATGCAGCGGGACACACCATGGCATGCAGCTATGGATGGGAGGCTGTCAGCTGTATGCAGCGGGACACACCATGGCATGCAGCTATGGATGGGAGGCTGTCAGCTGTATGCAGCGGGACACAGCATGGCATGCAGCTATGGAAGGCAGGAGCACATCTAGGGCAGCTGGGAGCAGCCTGTGGGGTGTGTGTGGAGGCAGCTGTGGGGCAGAGCCCAAGGGGAGGGGTGGGAGGCACGTGGGGAGGGAGGAGGCAGCTCTGCGCTGACACCAGGAGCTGCAATTACATTGTCACTGCATGAAAGCAGGAGTCAGTGGGAAAGGCTGAGGGGATCGGTGCTGGGATCACCGCTTGTTGCTTCTCCTGGTGCTTCCTGTGAGCCCTGCAAGCAGTGAGCAGCTGCCTGTCGCTGCCCATCGCTTCCTGCCTCTGCTGTCACTGCCCATTGCTGCCCTGAGCCCACGGAGCTGGACGGATACTCTTCAGAACAGGGCGCAGGGACCGGGGCCAAGTCCCCACCGCAGGACCACAGCAAAGGCCCCCGCCTCAGTCCCCCCCTTCTTCTGGGGGAGATGGAGGCCTGTGTGGGACTGGCGTTTTCTGGCTGAATCCGCCCCTGATGGGGTCTCTGATGCAGGCAAAGCCTGGAGCTCCGGTTGCCATGGCAATGCCTGAGCGTTGAATCCAGCCTTGTCAGCGAGGAGGAGGAGGAGGCGCCCCAAGTGAAGAGAAAGAGCCTTCAACTGGTCTCTGCTCGGTGGGCTCATGGCATGCAGCGCCTCGGGGGCAGCCCTGCGGGCCGGCCAGGCTAGGCAGCCCCTGGGGACAAGGCGCCGGACACCAGCAGCCCTTGGCTAGGGCACGGAGCCTCGGGCCGGACGCTGCGCAGGGTGGGTGGGATGTGCTATGCTGGGCTGTGCTGGGCTGTGCTGTGCTGCGCCGGGATGCGCCGTGCCGAGGCGGGAATGAGAGACTGAGCCCTGGCCTGTTGGATGCGTTTCTGCCTCCTACCCTCCACCCATGGCGTGTGCGGAGGGGAAGCAGCCATCAGAGCTGGTTGCTGAGTCCTGCAGGCAGGCAGGCAGCTGCCTGGGACACAGCTAATCGGCAAGAGGCGTTCATAGCATCTCCGGTAGCTGCAGGGGGGAGGTCCAGCTGGGGACATGACTTGGACTCTCCTCCTCCTCCTGTGCTGAGGGCTGAGGGGGCCTGCGGGAGCCACCGGCCCCTCCGCACTGGGGCCGGCCCCGTGCCCCAGGACTGTGCTACCGAGACCATGAAGAAGTTTGCTTCCACGCGCAGCCTCAATAAGATCCTGCAGCAGTGCGACTCCTCATCCCGCGAGTACGAGGAGATCCAGGCTGTGGAGAAGAAGTGGCACCTGCATCTGGCCACTCCTCGTAAGTTCCTGGACAAGAAATGCAAAATGCCGTCTCTCTTCCTTTCAGCTCCGCCGCCTCCCAAGAGAGCGCCCAGCACCACCCTGACCCTGCGGTCCAAGTCCATGACAGCGGAGCTGGAGGAGCTGGGTAAGCGGCGGTGGGCATGGCGGGGAGCATGCGGGGCCGTGCAGGGAGCCGAGAGCACAGGGAGCGCGCGGGGCTGTGCCTGGAGCCAGCAGCACCGGTTTGCCCGCGGGAGCACGAGCACGAGGCGACGCGTCTCCTGCTGTCAGGGCTCCATCGTGCTCAGCGGCATACGGGACACAGTGGAGCTGAAAGCCCATCCTAGGGGTGCAGGACCCCCCCCCCCCCGAGCCAGCCCACCCCTTCCATGCTGCCTCTCCAGCAGGCTCCATGTGCCTGAAGAGCATCTACCCATCCATCCCCTGCTCCTCCTGCACCACAAACAGCCCCTTGTTCCCATTTCCCTCTCCCTGCGGGATTAGCTGCACCCCCCTCGGCACTTCCCGCTTCCACACACACGACCGTGCACACACACTCACACGCTCTGCTGTCACTACAGAGCCAGCCCACGGCTCCAGATGCTTTCGTATCCCAGCTTCCATCTCCATGTTCCTGTATTCTCTTAAAGCCTCTCCACCCCCACCCCATCCTCGCTTCCCCGTGCCCTGTGCCAGAGCCCCTCAGGCTTCCCAGCTATCCTGGAGACCTCCCTGAGCCCCCACCTTCCAGTAGCACTGGGTTCCCCCCAGTAGCACCCCACCAGTGGAGAGCCCTGGCAGTGCCGGTGCTCACGCTGCTGCTGGCTGCGGGGATGGTGTTGCCATGCGGAGACACGGTGATGGGTGCAGATGCGCTCGCTGGCTGTGGCTCAGGGGCTGTGCGTGGCAGATTCCTGCCCTGCCTGGCCAGAGACCCCCCCGAGAGGCATGAGCCTCAACGGAGACCCCGCTACCCCTCTCTTTTTTGGGGTCCGCTCCCTGTCCTACCTGCACATCCAGGCTTTACAACCCTGTGGGGTTCTCCTGGAAGAGCAGACCTTCAGAGCTCGGGCTCATACTCAAGTATGGGTTTGAAGGGATAAATCTTAGCATTTTAGTGTTTGCATCAGCTGGTTGATGGCCGCTGTGATTTATTTGCTGAGCCCACTGCCTTGACCTTCACCCCAGCCCGCTCTCGCTTCTCCAGAGCTGTACCCCTAAACGGAAGGCGCTGTGTTTGCTGGTAGCCATTAGGAGAGGCTTCAGAATAGCCTGTTTCTTCCACGTTTTGCTCTTCCTTTTGCACGGACACTGCACAGAGCCCAGGGTTCATGTTTTCTCTCTCACGTGCTGGCCCTGAGAGCAGTTCCTGGCAGCATGAGGGTGGCTCCTGGCACACACAGGCAGCACGTTCCACATTTCCCACCCATCTGCGGTGAGCATAGGGCCCCAGTCGAAGCCTGGCATGTGTAGTGTGGGCGCCTCCGCTGGGGGACAGGCCCCCGACCAGTGGGACATGGCCACTCCATCCCTGTGTGTGTGCTTTGGGAAGCAGAGCTGCTGGGCTCAAGGGGGGCGAGCGGGGGGAAAGAGAAGTCACGAAAAGCAGAGACCAGCCCTGGCAGGGAGCCTGTTCAAGATGAGTCCTCCAGGTCTGCCTGAGCTTTCTGCATCTCTTCACTGCCCTCTTGTACCCGGAGAGGGACCAGGAGCAGCAGCTGCCCATGTCTCCTGGAGGGGGAGAGTTGCAGATAGTGCCTGCTCTTAATGCGTGGATTTGCCATTGAACTGCAGTGGTCAGTCCCTGCCTCATGTCCTGTAGCCAGGCCCAGCACACATCCCAGGGAAAATGGGGGACGGTTCTTCCTTGTTTTCTGGTGTTGATCCTCCAGCTCTTACTGCCAAGGGGGAGGTTTTGTGCAGGCTCCCATCCCCACACCTTGGCACTGTGCAGGATTAGAGCCCGGTGTCCTCTTCTGAGGGGACAGTGGTGCTGGGGAAAGGGACATTTCTGCCTGCATCTTCTTACAGGGTGAGGGTCCCTGCCCCTTTTCGCTTGGATCCTGTCCCTGTCCTGAAGCTCGCAGAGCATCCCTTGTGTCTGTAGCTGTACCATAATGATTTCTTGCTGCGTGTTGTGCCAGTGCCCTTGGACAAGCAGATTCCCAGGAAGCTGCTCATAAAGCTCTCCTGTCCTGCACTCTTGCCATTTGCTAGCTGCTGAGGAGGCTCGCTCTGGGAGATGCACAGGTAGCCCTGGAGAGCAGGGAGTGATGGAAAGCTTTTAAAAGGGTTTCCCCATGACTTGGGCATTAAATGCAGTCCAGCCCTCCTCCTGCTCGTACCCTTCTGACATGGCACCTCCCTCAGCTTTCTCAGCCTGAGGAAGAGGAGGAGGGCTGGTCCCTGTGGGGGGGGCTGGTGGAGAGCTGGTGCCTGTCCTGCCCATGGGGCCCGTCTGAGCACTCGGCTTCCCTCCAAGGAGCACAAGGAGGTGCTGCTCCTCTGCCTTCATCCCCAGAGGCCCAGCGAGGCCGGGATGTGTTCCTCTGCCAGGGCCGGGTCCTGCAGCATGCAGGCGAGCCTGCAGGAAGAGGCACAGCAGGCAGGCAGCAAGGCTGGAGCTGTGCATGAACGCAGGAACTGTGCATGCCATTCATGTTGTCTTTTGTTTCTTGATTCCAAGCCTCCATGCGGAGAAGAAAAGGGGGTGAGTGAAACCAAACTGCACTTCCTGGGGGTCCTCCTTTCCCCTTCAGCCACCCAAGCAGCACCCAGACAGCACCCAGGCCACAGCACACATGGTGCACCCAAGGCACCGGCACCAGTCACATCCCCTGGTTGTCCTGGTTGTGTTGGGATCCTTCAGGGCACAGGCAGCAATGGCCATTTGCCAGCCAGGACTGACTTCTCCTGCTGGTGTGCTTGCTCTGTGTTTGCTCCATGGTGGAAATACATTGCACAGGGATGTCCCCTTGTGTGGGGAACGAAGCAGGGCCTCCTTCAGCCCCAGGTCAGGCCTCTAGCTCAGTCAGATGAAATGGCAGCCATGGTCTTTGCTGGGTCCAGCAGTGCAAGTACTGCCTCTCCTCCTTCCGCCATGCAGCCTGTCAGCGTAGAATCATGGAACCATGGAATGGTTTGTGTTGGGAGGGACCTTAAAGCTCCTCCAGCTCCATCCCCTTCCACTGGAGCAGCTTGCTCCAAGCCCCTGTGTCCAACCTGGCCTTGAGCACTGCCAGGGATGGGGCAGCCACAGCTTCTCTGGGCACCCTGTGCCAGCGCCTCAGCACCCTCACAGGGAAGAGCTTCTGCCTAAGAGCTCAGCTCAGTCTCCCCTCGGGCAGGTTCAAGCCATTCCCCTTGCCCTGTCCCTACAGGCCCTTGTCCCAAGCCCCTCTCCATGTTTCCTGCAGCCCCTTTAGGCACTGGAGCTGCTCTCAGGTCTCCCCTTCAGGAGCCTTCTCTTCTCCAGGCTGCCCCAGCCCAGCTCTCTCAGCCTGGCTCCAGAGCAGAGCTGCTCCAGCCCTCGCAGCAGCTCCATGGCCTCCTCTGGTGGAGTTGGATCTCTGAAGACACCTGCCCAGACCTCTGTGCTGAGCAGATGTGTCAGTACCCAGAGGTGAGGCAATGCAGAGGTCCCATGAGTCAGAATGATGAGCTGGAGGTCACCATGGGTGTCCTGATTGTGAAGATCTCCAAGTGCATGGTGGAGAGCTCTTGCCCCTTTGGACATGAACCACCCATTTCTGGGGGTTCTCTCTTGAAGGGGTCTCCAGCACTTTCTCATCTCCCACCCCAGCAGCTCGGACAGACAGGGGCCACTCCTGGGTGTTCTTTCACCTCCTGCAAGGGCACAGCAGGTACGAGGTGCAGTGAGTGGTGGTTTGTCTCCCTACGCTCTAATGGCACTGGGAGATGGGAAGTAGAACTGGCCTGAGCTGGTTCTTAGAGCGGGTGCAGATCCTGAGCCTCAGGGCCTCGGTGGCTACCTGCCCCCAGGTGTGCTGGCCTCAGAGAGGACTAGTCCTCTTGGCAAAGACAGCTCGGCATCAGTGTTCACACAGGGCTCCCCCCTCTAGGCTGGGCTTCCGAAGCACCTGGGACTCAGTTTTAGTTTGCTAAGTGCACATGAGTCCCTTCAGGCCCCGGCAGGGTGTTCCAGGAGGAACACAGGCTGATGGTCACAGCACCCCAGGGCACCCCTATCCTGAGCACCAGCAGAGCCCTCCCCACAGTGCTGACGTTTCATTGTCCCAAGTCCAACAGCCAGAAGACACATGCCTTAACCTGAACCCAGGCAGAGCAGAGGACATTGCTCGTGTTCTCCTATCTCCACGGTCTAGTGAGAGGTTTCCCTGCCTGCAGCATGGGGCTGGAACTGGAGTAACTTTAAGGTCCCTTCAACCCAAACCATTCCATGATCCTGTGGTTCCCTGGGCAGTTTATGGGGACAGAGCATTGGTTGTGCCATGGAGGTGGAGGGGTCCAGTTGTGACGAATGCCATGGCAGCCACACTGGCTCCAGTGCAGCACCATGAGGCCACGCTCCAGGGCCTGCTGCCACATTTATGGCATGGAGCCCACATGAACTGAACTGGGCCTGTCCTGGTAGCTCCCGAAGCTGGGGCAGGCACAGCACGAGCCCCACAGCCTGCATTAGCTGCATCAGACCTTGCCTGGCTCCATCAGAGGGAGCTGGTGACAGGGGCCAGCATCCGCTTGTTGCCCTTCCGCATGTCCTAAGTTTGGGGGTACTTGACAGTGCCAGGCAGAAGAGCCTGCCCCAGTCGGGGCTGGTGCTGTGTGAGTGCTGCAGCTGGCGAGCAGTGAGGCACAGATGTGGTGCACAGCTGGAGGACCAGCCCCACCGCCTGAGCACCCTTGGACATGGGGGTGCACAGGGGCCAGGTTACTCCTGCCAGGGCCATTCGGGTGCATGAGTTCACTCGGAGAGGAAACATCCCAGTTTGTCCTAGGCAGACACTGGAGTCACACTGGTTGTGCTGGAGTCTGACTGAGTCCTGTGGAGTCCCACGGACTCCTGTGTTGCTTGTGGTCCCTGCAGCACTGGGTTCCCCTTGCCCACACCTCCCTCACCCAACATGGGGAACTCATTCTGAATATCACCAGCATATCTGGGCAAACATCTGCTCTTTTAATGTAAGGATGGAGACTTGCTCAAAGCGTGGTCCCCTGGGCACAGACCCCACAGCTCGGGCAGGCCGGGCAGGGTGCAGCCGGGGTGGGAATGCTGTGTGGCATGGCATGGCATGGCACAGTGCCGCTGCACCAGGTCCTGACACTGAGCCTGGGTGTGCACTGTGGTGGGTGGGTGACTCCAAAACGCCTCCAAAATCTTCATTAGGCTGGGGAGGGGAGAACCGGCTGCATCCTCGCCCCAGTGTTCACCAGGCCTTGGAGGCACGCTCCCTGCAGGGGGTGACCCCCAGCTTGGCCGTGCTGCAGGGGCAGGGCTGTGGCTGGGGAGCTGCCTCAGTGCACTGGCCCTTGCTAACCCCTTGTCTTGTGTGTTTGGGTTTCCAGAGAAGCTGGATGAGATCCTGGCAGCCGCCGAGCCAGCACTGAGGGCAGACATCGTCGAAGCAGATTCCAGGGCAGCCACTGTGAAGCAGCGACCAACAAGCCGGCGCATCACGCCAGCAGAAATCAGTGTGAGAGAGGAGGGCTTGTGGTGGGAGAATGGGGGCACATGGTGCCATGAGCAGTGCTGAGCGCTACCAGCACCATGAACCTGGCATGGGGAGCTTGGGGAAAGCAGGAGAGAGGCTGTGGGGAGGCTGGGACATTTGGGCATTTGGTCACCAGCAGGGGATTGCCACGAGGAGGACATAGTTGCTGCTCTGAAAGGAGTGTGGAAAGCTGAGCGGGAGAGCTTTGGCTGGGATTTTCTGGATGTAAAACTGGAGATGAGGAGGAATCAAGAGGGGAAGCATGGAGGGAGTAGGAGTGGGGCTGCCAGCTCCAGCCTGGCTGGATTGGGAAAGTGCTGCAAGTGGTGGGAGGCAGCTTCTGGAGCGGGAGGTAAAATGGGACAGCAGCTTCTGAGCAGTGGCCTGAGTGGAGCCTTCCCACGGGAGGAAACTGCTGCTGGAGTCAGCAGCGCTGTGCAGCTACACAAAGGGCCTGGGAGCAGGCAGGGGAGAGAGAGAGGATTAGCCCTTCAAAGGGCATTAGCAGAGTTAGGGAGGTGCTGGATGCTCCAGCTCTTCTGGTCAGCTGAAGGCAGAGGTGGGGAAGGCTCCATCCATGTCCCTGGGAAGCCTCCCTATGGCGGGGCTGTGGCAGAGCTTCACCCACTGCCCGAGGGATGGGGTGGTCTGAGCTGAAGTGTCCTTTCAGCTGCCATCAAGACTGGAAATGTCCCTTTCTCTCTTGCAGTCACTCTTTGAACGCCAGGGCATGGCTGCACACCCCGGGGTCCTTGCGGGAGCTGAGAAGCCCCACGTGTCACTGCGCAAAGGAATTCCACGGACAAAGTCTGTAGGTAAGGCAGGCTGGGGGGAAATCCCTTCCTCAAGAGAATCGGACATCCCTGTAGAGCGTCTGTGCTGTGCAGGAATCAGCAGGGATGGCTCAACCCTCTCCACTGGCTTGGAGCTAAAGAGCTTTGAAAAGGGGATGTTCCATGTGATCTCTGCTTGGCAGGTCACCTGTGCCTCGAGAAGCCTGTTCTGACTCTGAGCGTGCTCTGAGCAGGGGGGTGGAGGGAAAACCCCTGGGGTCCCTCTCAGTCCTTTTATGGCACTGCTGGGGTTAGGGGAACCTGTCCAACCTCCGCGTTGGGACATGAGGGTTGCAGGGGGCCTGTCAGTCCATGGAGAAGGCAGGGGGGTGTGAGGTGATGAGCACGTGGTGGTTGAGCATCAGCCCATGAGTGTCACAGGCTGACACAGGATCAGGGAAAACAGGGGTTTTACAAGGAAAAACAGGGCAGGGTCTGGAGCAGACTACATGACGTCCATGGACTGCGCTGGGATCTTTAGAGTGTCCCAAAAAGTGTATGGTGCATCTAAACCTTGAAATGCTGGAGGAGGGAGATGGGAGGACAAGGCAGTGAGCAAGGGCTAGTGGCACAATGGCTGGGGGAGGCTCTCATTTTCTGTCTAGATGTTGTGTGTTCTATCCGGGTGTTGGGAGGGCCTGAAGGTGCGGGAGTGTGCAGGGTCACTCGCATGGAGGCTGAGGGGCGGGGGGGAAAGGGCAGAGAGAACAGCGCTGTGCTGTGTGTCAAGTGATCCCTTAAGGCATCACTGGATGGCAATAGTGATGCCAAAACAGATTGTGAGTTTAAGACACAAGTCAATAGGAAGTAAATTCTGCTTCGAGCTACAGATGAGAGCAGGATGATCCCAGCAAGAGTGTAAAAACTAGTTGGAAACTGCAAGGCTTAGTATTCCAAACGTGCTTTTTCAAGTACAGAGCACTGCATATGTGCCTCATGCTCCCGTTCATGTGAGAGCGGCTGGTACCTGTAGTCCCACATGAGATTGCTCTGAGAGTAATAGATAGCTAGAGGGAATCATATGTGTGTATGATTCATCTGGAAAACAAATAGGAAGAGCTAGTCTTTAAACCATAAAAGATCGGGTGTTCAAGGGCTGCCCTGGTGTGCACTGACACACCGTGCTTGTGAAGCTGCTGTCTTGCTCTGAAATCCAGAGGCAGAAGCTCCTGTAATGCCCAAGAGCTGAACTGGAACCTGATCAGAGAGGTGCTGAGATAGATGCACAGAGGTGTCCCTACAGGCCTTGTCCCAAGCCCCTCTCCAGGTTTCCCGTAGCCCCTTTAGGCACTGGAGCTGGTCCAAGGTCTCCCCTTCAGGAGCCTTCTCTTCCAAGCTGAAGCAGCCCAGCTCTCTCAGCCTGGCTCCAGAGCAGAGCTCTTCCAGCCCTCTCCTATGAATCACACTCCCCTAAAATCACACATAGCTCTTCACTGTGTTCGATGCAAGAGTGGCATGAGACGGTCTGCACCCAAAGGGAGCAATTCCTGGTGAGGAGGAGCCAGCAACTTCTTATTCCCATTTGCCTGCCCCAGTGCACACCAGAAGCAGTGCCTCTTAGAGATCAGCTCGTTCCTGTGGAATTCCAGATAAGCTAAAATCAAAAATAGCCAAACAGTAGAAATGGGGTTGCAATTGGCTTGCTTTAGACGTCCTCCCCGAGCTGTCATTTCACACCCACAGTGACAGGCTCATAGGCTGCTGCACAGTCAGTTGACTTCATGATAAAAATCACTACTAAAAGTAAGAAACTAGCAGCAAAATAAGCAGAGGTTGCTTGGTGGTTGGGGGTTTTGGTGAAGAAAGCCTTAGGTATTTGCATATCACACGGCTGGTTTAGATTCCCAGGGCCTTGTGATAAAAGATCAAAAGACTCCATGTTCGCATCTAGAAATTCCTTGAGCGAAGATGGGTAGCTCTCAGCAGGCTGCAGGAAAAGCAGGATGGGAGGATTGCTTTGACAAAATGGGTAGGAATGCACTGCAGTGGGGAGGCTGAGAGAAAAGGAGATCTTTGTCAGCCTTCCAAGATAACCGCCACGTCATCTGCTCCAGCATCAGAAGATGCACACACTTGGGAGTCTGCAGAGCTGATGCTGCTGAGGCTCCCCTGCACATCTCCCAGTGCTGCAGGGGATGGTTCTGTGCGCACAGAAGGAGTTTGTGACCCCCCAGCAGAGAGAACCACGACGGGCTCCAGGCAGTGCCTCTAGGTGGCAGATGCACCTCAGCAAGTGCTGTCTGTTCAACCAGTCACTGAGGATGCCGAACTCCTGCTCTGCCAGTTCAGGGCAGTGCATGCAGCAAGGGGCTGGCTGCTCACCCTGATCCTGGTCCAGGACTGTTCTTCCCCAATCCTGGGTGAATCCCAATGCTTTCCCCTCTTCTAAACAAGTTCTCAGGATCATTCCAGCTGCAGTTCAAGCTTTGTGCCACAGCAGCCAGCATAAGACTGTTATTTCCCTGCTCTCTGACAGGCAGTGGGCTTTCCTCCTCCTGCCAGTTCTGTTGTTGCCTGGGGCTGATGCCAGCCCCATGCACCAGAGGATGGTGATGCTTACCCAGTTTAGGATCCCAGACTGGGTTGAGTTGGAAGGGACCTTAAAGCTCATCCAGTTCCATCCCCCTGCCACGGGCAGGGACCCCTTCCACTGGAGCAGCTTGCTCCAAGCCCCTGTGTCCAACCTGGCCTTGAGCACTGCCAGGGATGGGGCAGCCACAGCTTCTCTGGGCACCCTGTGCCAGCGCCTCAGCACCCTCACAGGGAAGAGCTTCTGCCTAAGAGCTCAGCTCAGTCTCCCCTCGGGCAGGTTCAAGCCATTCCCCTTGGCCTGTCCCTACAGGCCCTTGTCCCAAGCCCCTCTCCAGGTTTCCTGTTAGACTCTTAGGTATTGCAAGGCTGCTCCAAGGTCTCCCCTTCAGGAGCCTTCTCTTCTCCAGGCTGCCCCAGCCCAGCTCTCTCAGCCTGTGTCCCCCAGCCTGTGTTTGTCCTTGGAATAACACTGAGCCATGTGCAGGACCTTGCAGTTGTCCTTGTTGAACTCCATGAGGTTCACACAGTCCCACCTCTCCAGCCTGTCCGGGTCCCTCTGAATCCCATCCCTTCTCTCCAGTGTGTCCACTGCACCACACAGCTCGGTGGCATCAGCACACGTGCCGAGGGTTCTCGATCCCACTGTCCATGTCACTGACAAAGCTGTTAAACAATGCTGGTTCCCACACAGATGCCTGAGGAATGCCACTCATCACTGGTTGCCTCTTGGATATCGAGCCATTGACCACAACTAAAGTGCAACCATTCAGCCAGATCCTCATTTACTGAGTCAACCATCAATCAAATGCACGTCTCTCCAATTTAGAGGCAAGGATGTCATGCAGGATAGTGTCAGATGCCTTGCACAAGTCCAGCTTGATGGCAACAGTTGCTCTTCACTTACCCCCCATCATAGAAGGCCACCAGATTTGCCAGGCACGATTTGCCTTTTCTGCTTCTGTACATGAGTGGAGCCACGGCATTGGAACCTCTCTGCTGTAGCTCAGGGGTGGCTCTGGGAGCTCTTCTGTCATCCCTGCACAGAGAAAACAAGGCTGGAAACAGTGGGGAGTGCTCTGGAGAGAGCCACCTCATCAGCCAGCCCAAATACATGCACAGCTCCATTCCCACAGGGATTGAGGCTGTTATGGCAACGGGCCCAGAAGCCTTCTGGAGGGTTTTTGTGTTCTCCTTGGAGATGAGCAATGCACCAAGCATGCTGTGAGCTGCAGAGGGGTTGCCATGAGGCATTGCCAGGCTGCTTCAGGCATGCGCCCCAGAGCATGACTCTCATTACAGACCAGTTTCCTCCTTGTGCTGGGAGGCTGGGCTGTTTGCTGGTCCTGCTGTCGCTGGAGGCTCTGTTTTGGCTCAGGCTCTTTATTCCTGCATGCACTGACCTCTAGTTTGAGCCTGGTGATGTTGTGTTGCTCTTTGCAGGAAGCATGTACTCCACCACTGTGAAGACACAGGGTATGCTGTTTGAGGAGAACTGGGAGAAAAAATCCCAAGGGCAGTTAGCAAAGGAACACATCTGTTAATTGGAGCGGGGCCAGAGAAGGGAATGGAGCTGGAGCAGGGCCTGGAGCACAGGGGTGATGGGGAAGGGCTGAGGGACCTGGGCGGTTCAGTGTGGAGAAGGCTCAGGGGGGACCTGATGGCTGCCTCCAAGTGCCTGAGAGGAGGATGGAGCCAGGAGGGGCTGGGCTCTGCTCCCAAGGAACAAGGGATGGGACAAGAGGAACCGGCCTCAAGCTGCACCAGGGCAGGGTTAGATGGAGCTGAGGAACAATTCCTGCCCCAGAGGGTGCTCAGGCATTGGAACAGGCTGCCCAGGGCAGGGCTGCAGGCACCGGCCCTCCAAGTGTTCACACAGCATGTAGACAGGGCCCTTAAGTGACATGGAGGATGATCAGGAACTGGATCACCTCCCATAGGAAGACAGGCTGAGAACACTGGGGCTGTTCAGCCTGAAGAAGAGAAGCTGCTTGAAGACCTTAGAGCAGCTTCCAGTGTCTGAATGGGGCTACAAGGATGCTGGAAAGGGACTCTACAGAGATTGTAACGGTAGGACAAGGGGTGATGGGTTCAAACTAAAAAGGGAAGTTCAGGTTAGACGTAAGGCAGAAGCTCTTCCCTGTGAGGGTGCTGAGGCGCTGGCACAGGGTGCCCAGAGAAGCTGTGGCTGCCCCATCCCAAACCATTCTATGATTCTGTAGTTTAGTAATGGCCTTGACAGTGCTGGGGAACAGTTGGACTTGATGATCTTGAAGGTCTTTTTCAAGCTGGTTGTTTCTGATTCCATGATTTGCCATGGAAGTTTAATCTTCCAGTTATGCACATAAAGAGGGACCAGGCACAGAGAGAGGTCCCGGGCAGCACATGAAGGGTCATGCTGTTTCTGTCTCAGAGATCTCAGAGATCATTCCCACCTCCACCACCCCTCTGGAGAACAGGGAATAGCACACAAGGTTTCAGTCATCCGGCAGATCACTGGGGTGTGGTGGAGGGACATCTGGAGGAGGTGGAGGGCTCGGACCTCATGCGTGTTCCCAGTCAGAGGAATAGCGAAGGGCAGGTCAGTAATTGCTGGGTTGAGATGGGATGAAATGAAAGGACAATCTAATTCATGTGCTACGAGCTGGAAGGAGCTGCCTTTCCCCAGTGTTGTGCTGTGTGTTAAGAGGCTGGCTGAGGCTCAGCATTGGAGACTTGTCCTGTTGGCTGATGGCCTGTTCTGTGGGTGGTGAAGTGCTGCTCTGCTATGTCTTGGGTGCCTCCAAGTTGTGTAGAAGGGCTTCAAATGCTGCAGGAGTTGGTCAGGCTCCTTCTGCAGACCACCCATCCCCGAGCCACGTCTGCCCATCACAAACATGACATTTAGCAACAGGCAAGTGAGAAAAGTGAAGAGTGAACATATTTACAACAGGTACCCAACTGTTCATGCTTCAGTTAGTAGGAGAGGAGATGGAAGGAGAGAGCTGTGCTTCCAGCCACTGGCATTTTGGGTAGATTCAAACGGATTCTCCCTCCATTTCAAGTTAAAATCTGGAATAGTTTCAGCAGTCCATCATTCTGGGGAGGACCCTTGTCCTCGACACTGCTTCCAAGGGGATTTCTGGAGGCTGTAGGCCTTGCTCTGCAAGGACTGAATACAACTCATAAATCCAGTCCTTAACCCAGAAATCAGGTTTCAAGGTGGCTCCTGAGACGTTACTGGTTGCCTCTGTTCAACATCAGACTCCCCGAGCAGAACTGCATCCTGTACATAGAACTCAGCAGTGATTAGTCTCATGCTTAGCTATGAACAAATGCTTCTCTGTGTCAAGGGAGAGGTTTCACTTTGCCCTTGTGATCACATTTAAACATCAGGGAAGGCTTCCTTTCTGTGGAGACTGTATTTTACAGAATTCACTGTCACAGTAGGAGCAAGCAGTGAAAGATTTGGGTAAGACAACATAATAACACAGCAAGAGGATTCAAAGAAAGCCTTGTGAAGGGTCTTTACAGGCCAGGTGGCCATGAAATTAGGTTTGAGGCAGAAGCTCTTCCCTGTGAGGGTGCTGAGGCGCTGGCACAGGGTGCCCAGAGAAGCTGTGGCTGCCCCATCCCTGGCAGTGCTCAAGGCCAGGTTGGACACAGGGGCTTGGAGCAAGCTGCTCCAGTGGAAGGTTGCCCATGGCAGGGGTTGAAACTGGATGAGCTTGAAGATGCTTTCAACACAAACCATCCCATGATTCTGTGGTTCTATGAATTGGACTGGTGGATGGAGCTTCAGAAGACAGAAGAGGAGGTGATGCTGCACACAGGGCTCGTGGAACACAGAGCTCAGTGCTCAGGACATTGGGAGTGCAAGAAAGCTGCCTGGGCTCCCAGAGCACTGCCACGGGGCTGAAGGAAGAACATCTACCAAGGGTTAAGCACCAGTGTGACTCAGGCAGCTCTGGATCAGTAAGCTCTGGGAGCTGACAGCCTCTGCATCCTTGGGCTCTGTACGCTTCCTCATGGGTTCTTACTGGGCGCTGCAGGCAGCACATGGGCCTGAATGTGCCTTTGATCTGCTGTACTGGAGGGGAGGTGGGGAGTGGAGTATGGAGGCAGTCTCAGCTGATGGGCAAGCTGCATGGAGGGGAGGAGAGGCACACGAGTAAAGGGGTGTAGTTTATGCAGGGCTCAGATGCAAGGATGCAGATAGGGTGAGCAGAGGAGCTGTAGCAGTGATGAGCTGCAGGTAGTGGAGAAACGCTGACAAGAACTTGCTTTCCTCCCCTTCTCCCATCAGAGATCTCTCCTGAGGGGGGAGCAATAGGAGACATTCATTGTCACAGGGAACAGACACTGTTCCTGCTACTCCAAGGACTGGGGTTGTAGAGACGATCAGCTTGGGAACCAAAAGTGTAGTGAAGCCTCTGTTCTTCTGTCATAGGATCAAAACTCAGGTTGGAAGGAGGAGGTCTCTAGTCCAACCTCCATCTCAAAGCAGGGTCAGCTGTGCCATCAGTTCATGTTGCCCAGGGGTTTATCCATTCTGGTCTTGAAAACCTCTGAGGATGGAGCCTACCCGCCCTCTCTGGGCAGCCTGTTCCGCTGCAGGCCTGTCCTCATCATCATATTGCTCCTCTGACTAGTCAAAACCCTTGTCTCAGTTTTGCCCGTTGCCTCCTCTCCCGCAGCCATGGCCTCTTGTCCTCCACTGTGAAAAGCCTGGCTTTATCTTCTTTGCAGCCTCCCATATGTACCAGAAGGCTGGTATTAAGTTCCCTCCAAAGCTGTTCCTTCTGCAGGCTGGACAAGCCCAGCTCCCTCAGCCTCTCCAGAGCAAGCTGTGACTGTCTTTGTAGCTCTCCACTGAACTCCCTTGAGTTTGTTGATGTGTTTCTTGTGCTGGGGGCCCGAAAACTGGATGCAGCATTGTAGTGTGGTGTCATGGGAGGGCAGGAGAGGGGTAACCTCTTTGCTCCTGTTCAGGCAGCCCCAGGCACTGTTGGCTCTGCTGCTGAGGCGCTGGGTTAGCAGCCTACCAGCCCCGCAGAGCTGCTGCCCAGGCACCAGTCCACAGCCTCCTGCACAGGGACCTTCCTCCTCAGCTGTGGGACTCTGTCCTTGTGGGATTCATGGAGATCCTGCTGGCCCGTTCCTGCAGGGCTCCTGTTGAGATCTCCGGCTGGTCACTGCTAGTGCTTCAGATCCTGTTTTCCATAGCGCTCCCCTCCTCATTTAAGAAAGAAATGGAGTAGTGCTCCCCTTCTCATTTAGGAAAAAAATGGAGGAGAAACACTTACAGCCCAGAAAAATAACAAGTGGGCCACAGCGCAACTAAAGCAGAGCTTGCAGAAGCGGTACCTAAAACAGAACAGAAACTAATACCCACGTTCAGATTTTCTGTCCCCTTCCCCTCCCTTCACTGGCAGTTCTTTGCCTTTGGTGCTTTACACAGAAGGTAGACCAGGGGCTACCAATCCATCAACTCTTGAGTCAACAGCTGAGAGCTTGGAGCAGCAGTATCTCTTGGTAGTTGGTGTCTCCTCTGGTCTGGCAGCTGGTGACTAGGCCACTCTTTGCAGATCAGGGACTACAAGAAGGCGTAGCAGCTTTCTGGTTTTCATGTTCTGTAGTCAGCACAGTGGCGCCAATGCACAGGATGGTCAGCACATCCCTGCAACAAGCTCCGGTTGCTCTAGACCGTGTTCTGGAACAGGCTGCGCATGGTAACAGAGCTCAGTACTGCATAAATCTCCTTGGTTTAACTCCTGCCCATTTCCGTGTGAGAAGCAGAAATAAGCATAAAGGCATGTGGGTGTTTTTTGGATCTTCATGCTGTTGAGAACATGATGATGTCTGATCTGAATCATCCACTGCTCCACCTAGTGCAGAATCCTGTCGTAAGCGTTGCTCTTAAGCAGATGCCCAGGGAAGAGTGAAAACACAGAAAGGATATGATGTTTCTCCAGAATACTCAGGCAGCTACTGACTTCAGTTCACAGGTTTCTGTGCACATAATAGCCCACAAAAAGTGCATCCTCCAACACTTTGTCCAGTGTCTCTATGAACTCATTTCATGTCTCCAGTTCATTCTGTTGCCTTGGCATTAAAAATCCCCAAATGGTGCTCAGCAAAACCAGCCCATTTTTGCTCTTGGAGCACAGCAACGGTCTGAGCAATGTGGTGAGATGGAAAGGCTGCTGGTCACTGGCCAAAATACTCTTTTTATCCCCTGCAAACTCTACATGTGCAGGCATTGGGTGAAACTGCTCACGTAAGACAGGGCACAATTGCCAAAGCACTTCGAGTGCTAGGGAATGATACAGAAAAAGCACTAGAGCCAAAAAAGCAGGTGGTCACGGTGCTGCTGTGCTGAACCATGGCCCTCTGCCAGCTCCAGCATCCTCTGAAGAGCAAAACCCTTGAAAACAGCTGAGCTGAGACTGAAAAGGAGGAGCTGTAGCAAGTGGGTGACAGCACAGCAGGATCTGGTGTGGTGGGCAGGGTCTGGAGCAAGCTGGGCTGATTCACTTGTGTCCAGGCAAGTACCTGCCCCATACTTACTGTGCTAATTCATTTTTTCTCCCATTACTTTACTTAGCAAGATTCTCATACTCTTTGCCCAATTATTATAAGTACCTGGACAAGACAATTGCAAGTATCTGCAGAATAGAAGGCTCTGGGGAGACCTTAGAACAGCTCTCAGTGCCTAAAGGGGCTGCAGGAAACCTGGAGAGGGGCTTGGGACAAGGGCCTGTAGGGCCAGGCCAAGGGGAATGGCTTGAGCCTGCCCGAGGGGAGACTGAGCTGAGCTCTTAGGCAGAAGCTCTTCCCTGTGAGGGTGCTGAGGCGCTGGCACAGGGTGCCCAGAGAAGCTGTGGCTGCCCCATCCCTGGCAGTGCTCAAGGCCAGGTTGGACACAGGGGCTTGGAGCAAGCTGCTCCAGTGGAAGGGGTCCCTGCCCGAGGCAGGGGTTGGAGCTGGAGGAGCTTTAGGGTCCTTTCCAACCCAAACCAGTCTGGGATTCTATGATACCTGAAAAAGCTCTCATGGTGCACCCAGGTCGTAAGTTATTAGTAAGAATGACAGAATCTGGCTTCCTTGAGTACTTCCAGTCTTGAAATACATAACTTAAGTTTCTGGTAGACCCTGCTTCAGGATTCAGTCTCACCCGTAGAACCATATGTAACTCATTGTGGGGAAGGGGGACGTGTGACACGAGAACGGGAGCGCGGATGTGGCACTGTTGGCGGCGAGTTGCACAACCTGCTTGCACTCGGCTGTCTCACGCATTGACAGTTGGTGTCGGGAGGTTTGATGGAGCAAGTGTTCAGTTCTGTCTGTTGGGTTGGTCTGAGAGCGTGCAGCCTGCCTGGAGGATGTTGGGCACAGCTGTCTGATGGATCTAAACCAGTACAAGGCATTGTAAGAGTGTGGCTGCCCTCTGTGCCAAGTGAATATGAGCAAAGGTCCAGAATGCAACCGCATGCACCAGGCGAATGAAGGATGAAGTGAAAAGTCACCTTAGCATGAAGGGGTTTATAAGGGGGGGAGGGGGAGAAAGGGATGTCACATCCCATTTACGGTGACTGACACAACTGGTCTGTCTGAAGACATCCTGTCTGACTTCACTGTTCTTGTTTTCCAGGTGAAGACGAGAAACTTGCTGCTTCCTTGCTAGATGGGAAGTTTCCCCGGAGCACATCGATGCAAGACACTGTTAGGGAAGGACATGGGATTCCACCACCACCTCAGACGGCCCCACCTCCACCTCCTTCTCCATATTACTTTGACACAGGCCCCCCTCCATCCTTCTCACCACCTCCACCTCCAGGAAGAGCTTATGATACCATAAGATCCAGCTTTAAGCCAAGCCTGGAGGCCAAACTCCATGGACTCCCTCAAGTCCTTAGCGCAGCTGAGATGTATGATCAGGCAAGGACTTCCATTCCTTACCCCGAAAGGCAAAAGAGGGCCCGATCCATGATAATCCTACAGGATTCCTCTCATCTTCCCGTGGAGCCAACAGAGATCCCCCGCCCTGGCCCATCTGCAACTCCTCCGGAGAAGCTGAAGAGGAAAGGAAGAGTGATTGACAACCCTTACGCCAACATGGGTCAGTTCAACGTCAGCCTTTTCGCTCCCACCAAGCCACAGAGGAAGAAGAGCCCTCTGGTTAAGCAGTTACAAGTGGAGGATGCACAGGAGAGAGCAGCACTGGCCATCACTGGAGGCTTTTCAAGGGAGCCCTCTCCCACCCGCAGGAGCCATCGCCTGAGTGGTGTCGAGTATCAGCACCATGCCGGCATTGCTCAAGTTGAAGCCACAGGCATCCCCTTCGCCACTGCCATCGCTGGAGTCATGAAGGACAGAGACCGTCGTCTGGATGAGAGGAGGAAATCCACCGTCTTCCTCTCGGTTGGGGCTATCGAGGGCAGCCCCCCCAGCAGCGACATGCCATCCTTGCAGCAGTCCAGGTCCATTGATGAGCGGTTGTTAGGAAGCCGAGATGTTCTACTGCCTTCCCCTGTCTCAGCTTTAAAGCCATTGATCAGCAGCTCATCCTCAACGTTCATCCACCCCCTCACAGGAAAGCCCTTGGATCCAAACTCGCCTCTGGCGCTTGCGCTGGCCGCAAGAGAACGGGCCCTCTCAACTCAAGTCCCATCCCGGTCGCCCACCCCAATCCACAGCCCAGACTCAGAGCGAGCAGCACCCCTCTTTGTGGACATCCAAACCAAAGAACCAGAGCGGGTGGAGTTGGAGAGCTTGGTGTCCCCTGCGTACTCTCCCGGAGGCAAAGGGGTGATCGGAACAGAGTCTGGGACTTTGGCCCCTGCAAAGAGCCCATGGGGGACTCCATCCACACTGCGGAAAGAAACGGAGGCCCGAGCAGAAACCCCAGGGAAGGAGGAGAAGAAACAAGAAGACAAGAAGTCCATGATTATTAGCATAGTGGATACATCACAGCAGAAGACCGCTGGCCTCATCATGGTTCATGCCACAAGTAATGGCCAAGATGAGATAGGACTTGAGATGAAAGAGGAGACACCAGCTGTCGCTGAAGCATGCACAGAGCCAGCAGAGTCCCCCAAAGTAGAGACACAGCCCAGCCCCATGGGAAAGCCTCCGGTGAGTCCAGCCTCTGACAAGACGTTGGGACAAGGGAGTTCGGAGGAAGAAGTGGAGACCTACACGGTCACCCTCCCACCAGCTCAGCTGTCTTCAAGCGACGAAGAGACCAGGGAGGAGCTGGCCAAGATAGGGCTGGTACCTCCACCAGATGAGTTTGCGAATGGGGTACTGGTCACCACCCCTGGAACACCAGTCAGCCACCTGGCTACGCCCAGCACGCCATCCATACCAGCGGCAGCAGTAGCACCTTCTACCACTGGCGGAACACCCTCAGGGAAGCCCTCTGATGCCCCCGTAGCCCCAGAGTCTGCTGCAGACTCGGGAGTGGAAGAGGTGGACACCAGAAGTTCAAGTGACCATCATCTGGAGACCACAAGCACCATCTCTACCGTCTCCAGCATGTCTACGTTGTCCTCAGAGAGCGGGGAGCCTACTGACACATACACTTCCTTTGCGGATGGACAAACTTTTATACTCGAGAAGCCACCAGTGCCTCCAAAGCCAAAACTCAAGTCCCAGCTCAGCAAGGGGCCAGTTACTTTCAGGGACCCACTTTTGAAGCAGTCTTCGGACAGCGAGCTCATCTCCCAGCAACATGCGGCCACTCTGGCATCAGCCAGCATTGGCCGGCCACGCTACCTCTTTCAGAGAAGGTCCAAGCTATGGGGGGACCCCATGGAGAGCAGGCCAATCCATGGGGCTGATGATGACAAGCCAACTGTGATCAGTGAGCTAAGTTCCCGACTACAGCAACTGAACAAGGATACACGATCACTGGGGGAGGAACCAGCCGGGTCCACCTTAGATCCCGGGAAGAAGTCACCAGTGGTCGCGGCACGGTAAGACACTGGTCGCTGGCCAGGAGTGGGCGGGTGCAGGGTTTAGGCTCCTGGGGACAGGGAGGTGTGTAAGCGGAGCTTAACTGTGCCGAGTAACCCAGGGTGGTCTTTGAGGGCATTTCAGAGGTGTGAGGGGAGAGGCAATGCTGGGACATGCCTCTCAGAAGCTGGTGTCACTTGTTCATGGCTCCTCTCTATGCACTGCACATGTAGCGAGCTCACGCTGTTGCTTTCCCCTTTGAATTCCCTTCCTGTTACGTCATGTCCCTTGTCTTGATGCTGCTGTTTAGCTGCTGTATTTACCTGTGGGTTTCACTTCCACATGTTTGCTCCTGACCAGCTGATAACGATGTGTGGTTCTCCAGTGCTTTTTCATTCCAGAGGGTCTCCAAATGTTGTCAGGCTGTGCCTTAGAGCTCTGGTCAGTCTCTGCTCAGGAGGAGCATCATGAGGGTGGTCTGTGACAGCCCGTAGGCTGCACTCCACAGCACCCACCCTCCTTTGCCCTGTATCCTGGCACAAGCCGGATCGGGTGACCACAGTGAGGTGTTCTGGCGGGGGTTACCTGCAGGGATGCAGCCCATGTCCTGCTGGGCTCAGCAGTGGGTCTCACATGGCTCCGGGCTGGTGGCTACTGGGACAGCTGCTGGCTCAGAGGTGTCTGCACAGCACCAAAGTGTGGTAGATCCTCTCACTCCTTGTTGCTCTCCTGCACGGAGCCCAGACAACCCAGGAGACCTGGAGGGTCACAGCAAAAGGACCACAGGACGTGCAGGAGACTCTTTCTCTTACAAAGCCCTGCCTGGGTTCCCTCATCCCACAGAACTGAGGTTGCCTCTCAGAACTGTGGCCATCACACTCCTCGAGCAGCTCGGACCTCCCCATGCCCCTCATGCTGCCCTAGCATCCCCAGTGCGGGTCACCCACTGCTGTGGTCCCTGCTTTGCCCCATGCTTTCACCCTGACTCACCCATCAAACTAAACCCAAAAGACTCTATATTAGAGCCTGAGACTTGAGAGCAAACCCTCACAGGGCTTTGCAGCTCAGACACAGCAGACAGTGACCCAGGATCTCCAGCCTTGCCACAGCAATGTGGCTGCGGTAAGCAGGTCCCACTGGTGTCACAGTGAGCTGGGGCAGGGAGCCCTGAGCTCAAGGGAGCCCTTCCTTTGGGAACCCATCCCCATGGTAGGTTACAAGTCCATGTGGTGCTAGCTCAGCTGGTGACATTCCATGCTGTAGCATGGGGGATAGAGTGTCCATAGTGACATCCCCAGGGGAGCATCCCTGGAGTTCCAGGCTTTAGCAGCTCACGTCTCCATGCCAGTGTTGGCAGTGCCAGCCTGGCTTCCCCAGTGATCCACCTCTCAGCAGGTACCAAACCTGTGGTTATCACCACAGGGTGGAACAAAACCCATGGATCTTGCTCTCCTACACTGTTTTAGCTCTCAGGGCTCAGCCCCACGATGCAGGTTAAGGCCATTCCCTGGGGCCAGTGTCTCACATGAGGTCCCTCCCTGCACTGCTCAGTGGGGAACCACATGAGTGCATGTAGTTTAACAGCATTTGGGGACCCTTTTGAGATCCAGCTTGCCAGCCCTTGGCCTAAAAAGTGCTGACTGTGCACGTCTGCCATCACCCAGAGAACTTGGACACTGCCAGCTTTCCATGGCAATTGGTGACAGCTCTCAAAGAGCTTCCCCACGCCAGGCAACAGCCCTTTACAGTGCCTGTTCTGGGCCGGGCTGGTGGAGGAGCTGCTGCCTTTGGCCCCTTTGGTGTCCCAGAGCCCACGTGGTTTCTGGCCACAGCCCTGCAGCCTTCCTAACTCCTGCCCTGGCCTCCCCATTACCCTGCGCCACATCAGAGATAGATGTGCAGGTAATGCTCCGTTCCTAGGAGACCCCCTCCTCCATCCTCTGCCTCTCTCTAAGCCCCTCCTCTCCTTCATTGCTCCTCCCTTCCATTCCTGCACTTCCCACAGGCCGCGTTCTTCCCTTGCCCTGGCTCCCTGGAGCAGGCTCTGCCCCAGCTCCTGCTCCATGACACGATGCTGCTGCATCTGCTCTCACCAGAGACCCCGTGCCCTGCCCCAGCCTCCTCCTCACCTGCTGCCACCCAGTGGCACTCCCCGCTGTCCCGCAGCATCAACCACTCCTGTCCCCTTGTCTCAAAGTCATTTCATCTCTGAAATCTTTATGCCCCCAGTTGATGTCAAAGACTTGAAACACTTCCCAGGAGGTCAGCTCTAAATGGAGTATCCAGTGATGTCAGCCACCTGCCTTTATTGTGAAAATGCTTCTGTTATGAAATTGCTGTAAGTCAGAAAACAGTGTAAGGAGTGGTTAGAGAAGCTTCAGTGACCCATCTCAGGACACACTGTTCTGTCCTTGGGCCTGTCCGGAGAACACCAGGATTACCTCAGCCTCCCCAGACAGCCTCCTACACAGACCCCACACTGCTGCAGAGCAGGGAGAGATGTGCCCATGGGGCTGGAGGTGCTGACCCCCACATGATGCTGCAGTGTTTTCTGGCATTCTCACATTTAGCTCAGCTCCAGAACGGATCAGGAGCCAGACTGAAGCTCTTCCCTAGAGCCAGAGGTGTCCTGCAGTGCCGCGGGGACAGTGAGGTGTCCTTGCAGGTATCCCTGCAGCGGGCACAGGAGCAGGCGCAGGGTTTGTTGCTGGTTTTCCTTCCTCACCACATTGATTTCAGAATTCACAGTAGCTGCATACAATGGCAGATGACTGCTCCATGCATGTGGGGCTGTAGAGCAGGCCCTGGCGTGTTTCTCCTGCAGAGGCCTCTGAGGGTCCTGGCTGGGGACCCCTGGAGCAGGAGACACAAACCGCTTCCTCTGTAACTGACTGTCTCTAGCTCCTTCCAAGACAGTCTTCCACAGGAGGACGTTGATGAGAGTGACTGAGAAAGAGGCCAGGAGGGGCTGCGAAAGAGACCTTAAGGGCAGAGCTAAGGCAGTTATTAGAGACAAGATTTATTCCCCCTCTGGGTGCTGTGTGAGTGGCCGGGGCTAAGCATGGCAAGGGAAGCTCTGATGGGCCCATGTGCACTCAGAGGAGGGCTCTACTCCCCAAGTAGCATGTGCCTGCTTGCTGAGATGCAGCTTTCTGCATGGGTGACAGCAGAGCAGATGGACAGCCTCCATTCTTCCTGTCCTATGGGAATAAGCAAGGAATTGGGGACACAGGAACTTTGCTCCCTGACTTGGTGTGTCTCTGAAGGCTGATGTGAAGCCGGCAGCAGCTCTCCATGTTTAACATGAACGGGATCCTTGAAGACCCGGTGCCCTGGCTAAGCTGAGCACCAGGCATCTTGGTGTGTCCCTGATCTGAAGCTCCCGGCCAGCCCTGGACACAGCTCCTGCAGCAGCAGATGCCCAGAGCAGTGGCTGCACTGAGCAAGGACCCCGCAGCTCAGACCTGCTGCCAGCACTGCAGTGGCCTCGTTGTGTCACATCTATCACCACAATAAAGCTGACGCTGTGGAACAGAAGTGTGCGTGTCTGACCAGCGACCCCGGGTGCCAGCCCAAGAGCTGTGATGGCACCAGAGCCCGATCCTGGGGTGACTCATGCGTTCCATGTGTGTTGAGGTGGTTCCTGTTGAGTGTCCCCCTTGTTCTGTGACTGGCCATGGCCATCCATGCACATCAGGCTTGTGTCATTCCTCACTGTGCATAGTCACACTCAGGGCTCAGCTCCCACCTCACTGATGGGGCAGGGGCCATGCACTGGGCAGCCCTTGGAGGTGAACACGAGCTTGGGTTGAGCTGAGCATGATGAGCTCACCTTGACTCAAGCCAGAAGCATCTGAAGGGTCAATACAGATCCGGTTTGGGGCTCTGGCTAATGTAGCCAAGAGCCTGGGTTAGAGAGAGCTTTGCAGAGGGTGTTTGTGTCTTTGCTTGTTTATCTTTAAGCAACAGCCGACCATGCCAAATGTATCACGTGAAGCAGAATTCTAGATACAGAACTGAGTTTTCAAGGTGCTGTTTTGGAAACCCACCACTGCTTTGTATTTCTACAGATCTGAAAGAGAGAGAGAAGAAAAATAAGCCCTTTAGGCTTTTAGCTCCTAGGGTAAAGCTTCCTCTTTCTATATAAACTCATCAATTAATTCTGTTTCAGTTAAATGGTGTAACATTTCTGGTGCAAGCTTTCAGCCACTGCACATACAACCCCCTGTTTCCTTGTAGGCTTTTGGTCACTTCACGGTGTCTTAAACCCCTGCACAAAGCAGAGCTGAGCTTTATTTCCACACTCAAGGGGATTGTCCACAGAGAGCTGATGAGATTGGCATCTTGGTACCTTCCCTAGAGGGAGTTTGGGCCTTAATGGGAAGTTACTTGCATTGCGCTGAGGTGTGAAGAGGAGGTGGACTCCCAGCCGAGCAGCAGAGTCCTAGGCACCAGTCCCAGTCTTGGGAAGCGCTTGGCAGGCGACAGCCCTGTCCTTTGGTGACATGAAGCAGGACATCCCTGCAGCTCTGTCTGAACTGTTGCTGCTGACACCACAACGGCTCTGAGTCCCCCTGTCCTGCGAGTCCCGAGCTCCTCCAGCACCCCTGCTTTCCCCACGCATCACTGCAGCACCAAGGAGGGAGGCAAACACGCAGTGCCGTGGGGGAGCCTTGGCAGGTCTCCAGCCCACGCTCCTGCAGCATCCGGACCTGAAGATGCTTTAATGCATCTCTGTAGGGAACTAAAAATGCTTCCTTCACTCCATGGATCCCTTTCCATCCTGTGGGAGGAGGCTTCTGCTCATGGAGGTGCACTGCAGTGGGACCACCAGCATTGCAGTGGGGCCACTGGCGCTGCAGTAGGGCCACCAGGTACTGCAGCGGGGCTACTAGGTACTGCAGCAGGAGGTTCTGGGTGGCCCGGGGGGTGCCCACACATTCTGCTGGTGCAGTGTTCCATGCAGTGCCGTGCTGGGGGATGCTCTTGTCTCACGGTTGCCATGACACTCACCATAGGATGTCAGGCTGAGGATGGGGCATTCCTGAGCCCCACGAGGAAGGGGAAGGGAAGCACAGGCTGGGTTGAGATCTGCTGGTGGAGGTGAGGTATTTGGAAAGTCGAGTTCCAGAGGATGGTTGTGAAAATCTCATGGTTGAGAGAGCAGCTCCCAGAGGGAAAGGCTTCCTCTGTCCAAGATGACACCGATCTGACACCAGCTCCAGGCTCCCAGCCAGGGGTGGCCAGGGAGGACCAGCTTTTGACGTTGATGTGCATTGCCTACAAGGAGACAGGGGCATTGTGGGCAAGGCTCAGCATGTGTCCATGTCACGGCAAGCACAGCTGGCTTCACCTCATCCAGTCACTAACATCTACTAATCACAGCTCACCCACTCATCCCTCTCAGTGAGTAGAAGAGCAAACCGTGACTCTGCCTCATGCTTGTCCGGCGAGACTTAGGAAGAGCAGTAAGGGGCTGGCCAGACCTGTGAGAACAGCTCTGGGTCCCACCAAGGCTGGGCCATCACCAAAATGGCACGAAAGAGGGAAGAGTTAATGCCTGAAGGGTTCACTCCTTGCTGGGTCTAATTCTGGGAAGGCCGTGCCATGCAGTTCTGTATTGCCCAAGCATGAAAGAGCTGTGGGGCTGTTCCTCTCAGGGCTGTAGCAGACTAGAAGGCCCATTAAAAGGGCTTTTCCTCTTGTGTGGAGAAGTAGAGAGGGACCCATTCAAATTGAATCTCTTTTGTCAATAAGGAAGAGGCAAAGCACTGTGTGGAAGGAGCCTGCATGCTGCTGTGGAGCCATTCTGTGGGCAGACTGCCACTATTGGGCACACTTTCCAGTGAGAGCTTGGGAAGAGATTGGCTTGGAGAGTCCCAGGAGCAATACAGGGAGAATGGAAGTCTTCCATGGATAGCAGACCTAAATTAATTCCTTTTCTTACAAAGAAGATCAGGACAAAACAGGTTTGCTGCAGCAAGAGATGTAACATTTGGTTAAGGCATAAGCAGCTCTTAGGTCCATAATGACCTGACCCTGCTGGAACCTCTCTGTTGTAAACATTTACTGACACCCGGGCTTGTTCCCAATTGTCTGGGCTCCACAAGGGAGCGCGGGCAGGATGGCTGCAAAACTGACAGGAAAACCATAGCTGGAGGTTGAGACCCTTTTGTGTGGGGAAGCATGAGGAGGAACATTCAAAGCATGTTGAGAAGATCTCTTGCTCTTCTACGTCACTCCCGCAGCACAGCAGGGTGGTCACCATGGCAGCCAGGACACTGTCCTTGGAGGTGCCCTTCCCCAGGGGATAACCATGCGTCCCTCGGCCCGGGGGATGCCCAGTGCCCCCAGCATGAGCTGCACAGCCTCGGCTGGATCCTGCAGCTGCACCAGCGCAGCCTTCATTGGCCCTGCCGTTAGTGACCCGCAGCAGCTCCCCAGTAGTGCCACCCACCTGCATGGGCATGTTTGACCGAACAAACCCTGCCTGGGGCAGTGCTGCTGCCCTGCACAGTCCCTGGGTATTTCACAGAGCCACAGGCTGGTTGGGTTGAAGGGACCTTAAAGCTCCTCCAGTCCCAACTCCCTGCCACGGGCAGGGACCCCTTCCACTGGAGCAGCTTGCTCCAAGCCCCTGTGTCCAACCTGTCCTTGAGCCACTGCCAGGGATGGGGCAGCCACAGCTTCTCTGGGCACCCTGTGCCAGCGCCTCAGCACCCTCACAGGGAAGAGCTTCTTTATAAGGGCCTGTAGGGACAGGACAAGGGGAATGGTTTTAAACTGACAGAGGGAAGACTGAGATGAGATCTCAGGATGCAGTTCTTCCCTGTGAGAGTGGTGAGCAGGCGTTGAATTTCCCCTACCAGCCCTGGCACAGACCTCAGCAAGGGGCTCAAGCAGAGCTCTGCATCAGAGGGACTGTGATTATCCTCTGGGAAACACGAACTCTCCTGCAAGGCACTAATCCTGTCCCCTTGCCCTTTAGCTGTAGCTGTTACTCACTATCACAAAAGCAGAACGCTCAATACCACTGCTGGGTGAAGTCAGAAGATGTTGAACTTGTTTTGCTGCTCTTGTTCTTGCTGTGGGGCAGTTTTTCTCATGCTTATGTTGTTTCCTTCCCCTCCCTCTCCTGCCCTTCCCCAGCCTTTGTCCTGTCCCTTCCCTTCCTCCTCCTCCCAGCTGTTCCAAAGAGCACTGTCAAGTCCTTCAGGCTTTGGCTGCTGAATTCATGCAGTGATGAATGTCCCATTGCCTGTAGTAAACACATGGATGCAACCTTCTCCAGTGTGGAACATCCGCGACCGTCAGTGGCCCCGAAGCCCCGTGTTGGCCATTCCCTGGGTCCCCTCACTGCCCCCGGGGCCCCCCTGGTGGTGAAGCCATTCTGCGGGGTGCTCCTGTCCCCACCTCGGGGGGGGGCACTGCTGTGCAGCGTTGGCCTGGCCCCGATGCTGCTGGCCTCGGGCCGTGCGATGAATTCCGTTCAGTCTTCTCTGTCTTGTTGCTGCCCGGACCGAAGCTAACATTCTCTCTCATTGCCTCTCTTCCTGCTCTCCATCTGCATGTCCGTGCTGCTCTGTCTAGAACCGCCTCTGGCCTCCGGAGGGTGGGCGAGTTGTGTAAGTGAGCATGTTCCCATCCCATAGCAAACACGTTGGCTCCCCGTGCCTGGGCTCACCCCGCTCCCTGCTCTCCCGCCCAGCCGGGAACAGGCAGCGGTGCTTGCCTGGCATGTGAGTGTCCCCCCTGCCCTGTGTGCCCCAGTAGCATGTCCATGTCCCTGTGCTGTGGTGTCGTGTGCTGCTGCTGCTTGTACTTGACCACTGAGGAAATTCCCTTGGGTTTCCATGGGATTGGTACCCGTGACCCAATGCGCCCCTGCTGCGGCTGCACCGCAGGGGACATCAGCAAGGGCTGGGCTGGGGCAGGGCCCCCTTGCCACAGCTCAGCCCCAAGGGGAGGGACGCCAGGAGGCACCATCCCTCTCTGAGCCCCAGCAACTCCCCCCAATACACAGGGCTTCCCCTTCCTGCACATTCACCACTCCCCAGTCGTGGTGTGTCCCTCAGTCACCCCTCTGGAGCAAACATCCCATGGGACAGAGAAGGCAGTTCTAACGCTGCTGCCCCCTCAGGTCATGCAGCTGTCCCTGGCTGGGTGCTAGTGATGACTGGGAGTGGGGCTGGAAGGGACCAGCACAGCACTGCTGCCTGCCACAAGCACACCATGGCCATTGGAGCTCCAGCGTGGTGACCCACAGCAGCTGACTTAGGATATCCCCCAGGAAGTCACTGTTGGCACAAGCTTAAACAATAAGTGGTTATCCGAGACAGCTGTGGGGACATCAGGATACAGAAATCTGCCCCCTCACATACCCCCTTCTCCCAAAGTGGTTAATGAAGGACTTCTTGCTGGCAGAGCTTGGCCATGAGCCCAGCAGGTCTCCGTGTCCTTGCTGGCACAGCTCCTTGGCCGTGTCCCCAGCAGGTCTCAGTAGGTACCAGTGCTGCTGGAGTACCTGCACAAGCCCATGGCTGATGACCGTGTGCACTCACCAGGAGCAAGGTGCTGTTCCTGTTGGCATGAGGTCATTTGGGCTGGGTGTCAGGACCCCTCTCCCTCCCCGCAGGTGAATTTCCCCAGTGTGCATGGCCAGCGTGTGCTCTTGGTTGTGCTGCTTCCATGTCTCTCTGTCTGTCCTAGTTTTACCCGTAGTGTGTGTGAAAGTAGCCCCTTACACCTGTGTGAACGAACCCCCAGAGCCCACGCAGAGGCCTGGGCAGTCTCACCTTTGATTTTACTTGTCATTTTCTGCCAAGTGCTGTATTTCCAAGTCTGCCTCCCAGTGCCAAGCAGGACAGGGCCAGCCTGGAGGGCAGAGCGGCCGCTGACCTTCCCAACGTGGATGCCTTCCCCAGGGATCAGCTCTGCTCCAGGCCCAGGCTGTAGCACACACTGGGTTAAGCAGAGGTGTGGGATACTCAGAAGCCATCTGGCCCACCTCGGACCTTCTGGAGAAGCAGAAGCTTGTAGTCTGTAGGTCTGGGCAGAAATGGGTGCAGAGACTTGTGCCTCTAGTCCTGCACAGCAGATCCTGCTTCGTTTGTGTGTGGTCGGGGTGGGAAGGTCCTCATGTCACTGCATATGCCCATGTCTTCATGCCTTCAGTCCTGTTGCTGGTGTCACAGTGTCTGAGTGTTTGGGGTTGCACCCAGGGGAGATCTGCTGCCAGTGTTAGCACTGCAAGCATGTGGCTCATCCCTCAGCTTTGGCTGCCTGGTGTGGGACAGGGTGAATTTGGTTTGCCCAGTCCCTCTTCTGCCCCCACATTGTTGGACCACGGCCAGGCAGCCCCAGGGGCAGCCCCAGCGGGTCAGAAAGCGTTTGGGGATGTCGGCTGAATGGGCTGGTCCCCAGTCGCTGCGCCAGCGTTTCAGACAATAGCAGTGCCTGCTCCCATGCAGCACCGTCCGACTGACCATGACTGTCAGCTGATGCTTCCTCTCTGCTCGACAGCCCTGTTGGTCTGAAAGCTTTAGACATTGTTCCACATCCCTGCAGCCCCCCTGCCCTGAGCAGGGGCCCGCGGCTGCAGACAGGCTGTGCTCAGTGCTGTGTGCTGCAGCCCTATGCCCTGCTCAGGGTGCTGCGATGGCTGCACCCCATGCCTTTCTAAGGGTGCTGCAGTGGCTGCATGTCCCACCCTGCCCACCTCACCAGCAGCAGTACCATTCCCATTCATACCTGAAGAGATTTTGGGTCAGGGCAAGAGTTAAGATTAGGATGAGGATTAGAATATAGAGTTAGATGTGGGGTTGAGGTTAGGGTATAAGGTTAGTCTTAGAGTTAGGGTATAGGGTTAGGGTTAAGTTATAGGGTTAGGGTTTAGGTTAGGCTTCAGGGTCAGGTCTTAGATTTAGGTTTAGGGTTAGGGTATAGGGTTAGTCTTAGGTTGTAGAGTTAAGGCTGGGCTTAGAGTTAGGATATAGGATTAGGGTTAGGGTTTGGATTAGGACTGGGGTTAAGGTTTAGGTTAGGCTATAGGCTACAGCAGTAGAGCTAGTGCTGGTGTTAGCTTCTGTCATGATCCAAAAGAATCAGCATTTACCCTTGTTCTGCACAATCCACATAGCGTTCCCAGGTTCCTGCTTAGCTGAGCATCTCTGATATATTCTTAGCACAGGTTTTTGCATTTCATTCCCTGGAAAGGAGCCTGCTCGAAAGCCAGTGAATTTTCTGGTCACTGAAGCAAATACTGAGTTCTACAGCAATTCTTAAATCACCATCAGTTCCAGTGCACAAGGGCTTGCTGCTGCTCGCAGCACAGGATTAGTTACCTACATCCTTAGACGCATTCAGACCCTATAGATCAGCTTTCTGTGCCATCCCATGGGCCAGCTCCCTGTCATCACTGCACGAAGGGTAAGGGATTCCCTGCAGGCTGAGGGCATTCTCCCTGTAATTGGTTTCTCACCTGGAACATAAACCTTCAGCCCTGGAGCAGAGCTCCAGCTCTAGGGCCTGGCCTCAAGCTGCAGTGAGGGGTGCTCAGCCCACTTCTGGCACCCTAACCCATAACCCTCAGGTTTTAGCTGTCGGTGAGCTGCACAGCCTGAAGGCAAGCAGTGACACAGCTCCACTGAACCCATGTCCAGCCACAGTGCCTCTGCCCTGCCTGAGTCTCGGGAGACCATTCCAGGGTTCCAGTGCTGCAAGAGGAAGATCCCAGGGGTTCTCAAACAGCACCGGCTGCTCTTCTCTTCTTACAGCACTTGTAGTAAACATCATGCAGGCCACATGAAGCCTTTTTCCCATGTGCACCCTAATGCAAGGCAGCAGTGGTGTCCCCAGTGCCACACGCAGCCTGTGCAAAGCCTGCAATCGGGTGGTGAGAGAAGGGTCATAGTATCACAGAGTGGTTTGGGTTGGAAGGGGTCTTAAATCTCATCCAGTCCCAACTCCCTGCCATGGGAGGAGCTTGCTCCAAGCCCCTGTGTCCAACCTGGCCTTGAGCACTGCCAGGGATGGGGCAGCCACAGCTTCTCTGGGCACCCTGTGCCAGCGCCTCAGCACCCTCACAGGGAAGAGCTTCTGCCTAAGAGCTCAGCTCAGTCTCCCCTCGGGCAGGTTCAAGCCATTCCCCTTGGCCTGTCCCTACAGGCCCTTGTCCCAAGCCCCTCTCCAGCTTTCCTGCAGCCCCTTTAGGCTCTGGAGCTGCTCTCAGGTCTCCCCTTCAGGAGCCTTCTCTTCTCCAGGCTGCCCCAGCCCAGCTCTCTCAGCCTGGCTCCAGAGCAGAGCTGCTCCAGCCCTCGCAGCATCTCCATGGCCTCCTCTGCACTCACTCCATCAGCTCCACGTCCCTCTTGTGCTGCTGCCCCAGAGCTGGATCAGGGCTGCAGGGGGGTCTCCCAGAGCACAGCAGGGGGGCAGGATCCCCTCTCTGAGCTGCTGCTCACACTCTGGGGGTGCACCCAGCACATGGGGGTCTTCTGGGCTCAAGCTAACACTGAAGCGGGATCATGAGGAGCTTCTTCTCACCCAGCACCTCCAGGTCGTTCTCCGTAGGCTGCTCCATCCAGTCTTTGCACACCCTGTGTTTATGCTGGGGATTGCCCTGACCTAGGGGTAGGAGCTTGCACTTGGCTTCGGCTTTGTCCTCCCACAATGAGGTAAAACTGTAGCAACCACCAGAGTTTTCTGGAGTGGAATTTTGTACTCTGCTTAAAATGATCAGATAGGAATTCAGAAAATCATGGGTTAAACTCAGCACAGCTTTCGCCCCCTCAGTCTGAGATGTTCCTCAGTCAGAGAAGAGCTTCAAGCCCTCCTGATTGTCTTTTCGGGCATCTCCCAGAGGTGCACTGAGAGCTGATGGCTCTTTAAACCATTCAGAGTTGGAATCGTAGAATCACAGCATGGTTTTGGTTGGACAGGAACTTAAAGCTCATACAGTTCTAGCCCCCTTCCACTAGACCAGGTTGTTCCAAGCCCTGTTTAACATGGTGGATGCCTCTTTTGCTGTTGCTTCAGTCAGGTCTGCATTTTTGTGTGCCCTGTTTCTCATTCATGTCAGCTTGCCTTCTCTTTCCGTGGATTTATTCATTTTCCCATCCCTGTGGGACCACACAGAGTGTCTCATGGTTGGTGTTTCCTGTGCAGCCCTGGCCCCAGTCTTCCCCCTCCACACACACAGAGGCTGCCTCCAGCTGGAAAGCCTGCCCAGAGTGGAGTTAACATCCTGTGCCATGGCACATAGGAAATCATGGCTTAAGCATCTTCTTCTGTTAGACCAAACTGAACAGCAGTTGTCTACTGTAAAACATCTTCCCACTTTGTAGACCCTGTGATCATGGAGCTTCTGGCCACATCACTGAGCTCCTACCCTGCAGTCTGACGTGTGATCTACAAACTTTGCCAGTCCTCCATGGTGTAGCATTAGGGTTTATTAAGACCTTGTGCTGTTCAATGAAGGTCTCTTGCTTAACATCAGAGCAGCAGCACAGAGCTGGTTTGGCCACACTGCTGTTTGTTACATGTGTTCATGTGCTCATTAAGCTGTGGGAATCAGCTTTCCCGTCTCTTTGTCAGCACCATGTCAAGGAAGATACTGAATCTGTTCGAGTTTAAGGACTTCTTCCCTTACCTGCCCTTGCAATAGGCAGAAGGGATTCAGATCCTGAATGGACTCAGGAGCTGTGGAAGGACTTTACTTAGATGTAGAAACTAAAACCTCACCCCTCGTTTTTCTGCAAAAAGAGAAGGTTCACTTTGTACCATTGTGAGACTTGGATGCGGGAGGCACTGGCTGTAACAAGTCCCTGGTGCAGTGGTGTGTCAGTAGTACACACACAGCATCATAGAATCATCCCAGGTTGGGAGGGACCTCAAGGATCATCTGGTCCAACCTTTCAAGGCAAAGCATGACCTAGACTGGATGTCCTAGCACTCTGTCCAGCCAATCTTAAGTGTCTGATGCTGGGGAGTCACCACATCCCTGGGGAGATTGTTCCAGTGGCTGGTTGTGCTCTTTGTTCTCATTGTGACAAATGACTCCAGGCAGGGAGGGTTTCAGTGCCCTGAATATCTTCCACCTCTTCAGTCCTGGCACATCTGCACTCATCTGGGGACTGAAGTCTTTGTGTGCTGCCTACCCAGTGGCCCAGCACCTCCAGTGAGGTGCAAGGGGCACTTTGGGTTCCTTTGCTTTCCCCAAACCAGACAAAAAATTACAAGCAGATTGGTCCTGGTTTGTTGCCTTACAGTAGCTGAACACTGCGATGAGACCTGAGCAGAGCACAGCATGCTCCACAGTGGAGACACTTGGCTCAGGGCATCTGTGTGTGTTCCACACATGATTTTCATCAGGAAGGCCACCCAGGGCAGGCAGTATGAGGAGTGGAAGTAGCTTATCAGTGTTCATTGTGGAGAGGGGTTAACACAAGCAGGTATTCTGTAGTAGGATCCCATTTCATTTAATATATTAATTGTATGGAAACCATCGTGATTAGTGAGAATCTCTGATGTGCAGAAAACATGAAGTTCTGGGGGATCCTGAACTTAGAGAGGACAGTGAAGAGCTGGAGGGAAACCAGCCAAGCTCAATGAGTGACCTGCATGAGAGCAGGGAAAGTTCAGTGCTAAGTAAAAAGATGGGCAGCTGAGGGCAGAAGCTGATTCTGCAGGTCAGAGAGCACAGTCCCCATGATTGTGCCCATCTGATGTTGGCCGTGCTTCAAATGACTCCAGTGCACCACAGGCAATGAGGAGTGAAAGCTGGTACTGCAGTGGTGCAGCTGGCAGGCACTGATGGTGCTGCAGGAGTAATTGCTATTTACTTGCTGTGTGTGCACCAGAGAATCCCGGACTGGTTTGGGTTGGAAGGGACCTTAAAGCAGATCCAGTTGCATGGACAGGGCAGGGACACCTTCCACTAGAGCAGGTTGCTCCAAGCCCCATCCAGCCTGGCCTTGAACACTGCCAGGGATGGGGCAGCCACAGCTTCTCATTTTGTGTCATCTGCACACAATGGGTGTCATCTCTGTTTGTTGATGATGCTCTCTGCCCATCATCCAGGGATGTAATGAAGACATTAAGCGGTATTGGCCCCAGTACCAACCCAGGGGATTGTGTAACCGACAAGTCAACAGTTTCCAGCTGGACTTTGCGCTGCTGACCACAGCCCTTAGATCCTGCCATTTCAGCCAGTTCCTGATCAACCTAACTTTCCACTTGTCCTGTGCATGCTTCACCAATTTGTCAGTAAGAATGCTATGGGAGATGCTTTTGAAAGCCTTGCTAAGTGAAGATAAAGAAAGCCCATTGCTCGTCCCTCAACTGTCATTTGGTGGCAGAAGGCTGCTGGGTTGGCCAGGCAAGATTTCCACTCTCTGAAGCCTCACTGTCTACCATAGTTGCTTTCTCATCCCCGGTATGTTTAGAGATGTCTTCCAGAAAGATTTGCTCCATCATCTTCCCAGGGCCTGGTGTAGGCTGCACCCCATTCCCTGCTCCTCCTCCAAACAGGAGTTGCTGTGGTGTTATGTGGCCACTTGTCTCTGGATGGCAAGGTGCAGCTTTGCTGGAGGAGTAGCACAAGGCAAAGCCCCTGCAAATACCCCCATAGTTGCTCCTGACCAAGCACCTCATGGCTCCCCTTTCCCACTGCACCACAGGAGTCTAGAAGCTTCTGTGCCTGGTGCCATAGGGACAGCTTTCCCAAACACCTGGTTAACGGATGATCCCCTCAATCTCTTGGCACTCTCACTGGCCATCTTCCTGAAGGGGACAGAGCAGTCTGGTGAGAGACCTGCTCTGATGGAAGGCTTATGGCATGGGGTTGGAAATAGATGAGCTTTAAGGTCCCTTCCAAGCCAAACCGTTCAACGATTCTATGATTCTGTTATCATAAGTGTTATCATATGTTATCATAAGTGCTGCCCATAGGTTTTCATAGAATCATAGAATAGTTAGGGTTGGAAAGGACCTTAAGATTATCCAGTTCCAACCCCCCTGCCATGGGCAGGTACACGTCACACTAAACCATGTCACCCAAGGCTCTGTCCAACCTTGAACACAGCCAGGGATGGAGCATTCACAACTTCCCTGGGCAACCCATTCCAGTGCCTCACCACCCTAACAGGAAAGAATTTCCTCCTTATATCCAGTCTAAACTTTCCCTGTTTCAGTTTTAACCCCTTACCCCTTGTCCTATCACTACAGTCCCTAATGAAGAGTCCCTCCCCAGCATCCCTATAGGCCCCCTTCAGATACTGGAAGGCTGCTATGAGGTCTCCACGCAGCCTTCTCCAGGCTGAACAGCCCCAACTTTCTCAGCCTATCTTAGAATCATAGAATAGTTCGGGTTGGAAAGGACCTTAAGATCATCAAGTTCCAACCCACCTTCCATGGGCAGGGACACCTCGCTCTAAACCATATCACCCAAGGCCTCGTCCAACCTGGCCTTGAACATAGCCAGGGATGGAGCATTCACAACGTCCCTGGGCACCCATTCCAGTTCCTCACCACCCTAACAGGAAAGAATTTCCTCCTTATATCCAATCTAAACTTCCCCTGTTTAAGTTTTAACCTGTTACCTCTTGTCCTTGTCAAGATTCCTCTTGATCAGGCGGTCTGTAACAGATCCCCGCAATAATGTCCCCCATAGCTGTTCTCCCTTTAACCCTGACCCACAAGCTCTCTGTTGACTGCTCCCCTTTCCCCAGACAGTCCCTAACATAAAGGGCAACTCCCCCTTCCCGCCTGCTGGGTCTGTCTTTTTTGAAGAGGTGTAACCTTCCATTCCAACCCTGCAGTCATAGGAGCCATCCCACCATGTTTCTGTGATGACTGTTATATCATACCCCCATAGACATGCCCACATCTCTAATTCCTCTTGTTTGCTCCCCATGCTACGGGCGTTTGTATAGAGGCATCTGAGGTGAGCTCCAAATGAAGCCGGCTCATTGGCTGGAGGGGCTGGAATCTCTTTACATTGCTCCAAGCATTTATTATAGGTGCTGGCAGCTGACTGGGTGTGTTGGGATGGAATGATGTCCCCCTCCCCCAACACATCTAGTTTAAAGCCTCCTTAACCAGCCTGGCAAGCCTCCTACCAAAACTGCTCGCTCGAGCAGCTCCACGAGCCTCCAGTAGACTTGGCCTCCAAAAATCGAGTCCCATGTTCTACATACCCAAACCTCTGACTATGGCACCACTGTTCTAACCGTTTATTAACCTGGCAAATCCACCTAGCCTTGTTAAGGTCCTCCCCTTTATCCTGGAGAATTGATGAAAAAACTGTCTGAGCTCCAAAACCCCTGTTCGCATTTATTTCTGCTCAAGATACTCCATACAGAACTGTAGCAGCTCTTAGAGGTACAAATCTCAGCAGTTCTCTCCTGGTTTGCTCATTCTTTTGTTCATCTGAAGATAAGTTCTTCCAAAGCTTCTTCAGCTTCATCAGTCCTCCAAACAGTGGTGGAGTTAATGCCTTCCCTTCAGGAGGGACAGTACATTGGGTACAATGAACCCCACTTGTCTGCATCAGGTTGCACTTGTTCCCTCGCAGCCTTCCTTTGTTTTTCTACTGTGAAAGAGGAGAACTGAGGAGTGACAGATTTATCTTCCCTAATGAAAGTGCTGGCGGCACAAGCAGAGCCCTGAGGAACAAATGACAGCAGGAAATTAGACCACCTTCAGCAAAACCCTGTGTTCTCAGCAGTTCTTCAGATAAGCCTCATGCACTGCTGGGCACCCCTCTCCCTGTGGGCTCTCTTTGTTGGGATAATCTTATCCTCTCATTGGGTTCTTTAGCTGAGAGCCAGGAACTGATTTCTTGCCAAAATTCAGCATTTACAGAAGAGCAGCAGTTTGGCCAATGTTGCCGGAGACCAGCCCATCAGTCCCATAGAATGACAGAATTGTATCATGGAATGGTTTAGGTTGGAAGGGACCTTAATGCTCATCCAGTCCCCTCCCTGGACCTGCCTGCCAACAAGAGAGAACTCATATGAATGGAACCTGTCAGTGGGTGCCAGGGCATGGGCAAAAATGGGAGCTGCTTCCCCGACACTGTTCTCATTTGCAGAGCAGCCTGTGAGAGCGTTCAACTCATGCCAGTGAGTTTGTCCTGTTTAGCAGTTGTGTTAATGTCCAGGGTGACACATAGCACGAGTGCTTCTGATCTTGTTCTGTGCACTGTTCAGAGACTTTCTCTTCTTTCTGCACTCCTCTCCCCTGTCCTTCCTTCTCAGGGACAGTTCTCAGGCAATTCTGGAAGTCAGAATCCTCTCAAAACGGGAACTATAGTGGTGTGATGTCATCTGGGCATGCACTGTTCTAGGCAGGGAGCCTCCAAGTGTCCGTCTGCATTTCAGGCAAAGAGAGGATCAGTCCCCAGCCCATCCCTAACGCACAGCCTCGTCACAGATAGGCCAAGCTCTGCACTGGAGCCTTTGGGCGCACCAAGCTCTAGTGGAGATCCTCAAGAGCAGTCTCGTGTCTCACTCATCAGCAGGCGATGGTTGTTCATAACAGGAGACGAGTTCTTTACACACTTCCAATGAAAAGCAATGGAGATGCTTTTGAAGGCCAGCATGAGCACGCCTGGAAGCCAAGAGCCCAAAAGACTTCACTGAGCAAAAGCAAAAGCATTTCTCTTTGGAGTGATGAGGAGCATGTTCCCTCTGTAGCTGGATCTGCCCTTGCCTTTGCTACTCCTGAAGACAGACTGAACAAGTTCAAAGGAAAAATCCTTATCCATTAATGACTCTTTCATGGAATCTGCTTTTTAAGCCTGTCAGTAAAAGTGTTCCCAGAAGGCTCAATTAGCTGCCCTACAGATCTCTTTCTTTGCTTAGAACTTACATCAAGCTAGCGTGTCTTTGCTTGTGTGACTGCTTCCCATGGAACCTGTTCTCCCCCTTTGCTGATTCCAGTCAGTTCCACCCATGTGCTGTAGCGCACAAGTCAGGCCTTGGCTTCTCTGTCTCAGGAGAGTAATTTTCCTGTATACACTGAAGAATCAATCCAGTCAACCGACCTACTGCTGGTGCTGACACCCTGCAAGACCAGACTCTGTGCAAGAGGCCCCGAGCTCCCAGAGCCTGGATTTTGTGTGCTCAGAGAAGACAAGCTTAAAGGCAGTCCTACAGTGGTGATGAGAGCTGCCACATCCCAACTCACAGAGGTGGTGGCAACCAGCAATCCCACTATCTCAGGGTTACTGGTCTTCTGAGGCCCAGCTGGAGCACCTCCAGAAGTGGGAAATGTAGGAAGCATTTCATAAAATCCCAGACTGGTTTGGGTTGGGAGGGACCTTAAAGCTCCTCCAGTTCCAACCCCTGCCACGGGCAGGGACCCCTTCCACTGGAGCAGCTTGCTCCAAGCCCCTGTGTCCAACCTGGCCTTGAGCACTGCCAGGGATGGGGCAGCCACAGCTTCTCTGGGCACCCTGTGCCAGCGCCTCAGCACCCTCACAGGGAAGAGCTTCTGCCTAAGAGCTCAGCTCAGTCTCCCCTCGGGCAGGTTCAAGCCATTCCCCTTGGCCTGTCCCTACAGGCCCTTGTCCCAAGCCCCTCTCCAGCTTTCCTGCAGCCTCTTTAGGTATTGGAAGACTGTTAAAAAGTCTCCCCTGAGCCTTCTCTTCTCTTAATTTTCTTATTAAGCATCACTGACCTGATGTTGCCTAAAGGAGAAGTGGGCAACACCACCGTGTTAGGAAACCTGACAAAGGTTAAGTCCTCAATAGAAACATCCTGAGAGGTAGCAGCACTTGGCTTCAGTTTGGTTGCTGCCGGCTAGTGCATGTCTCCATCAGCGTGCATTCCTTGGACAAAGTACATGATAAACCAACGCTAACCTGGGACATCTGGCCTAGGTCATGCTTTGCCTCTTCCAGGTTGGACCAGATGATCCTTGAGGTCCCTTCAACCTGGGATTCTGTGGTTCTGTGAGCCTGCAATGAAGAAGAGCAGTGATCCAGGAAAACCCTCTAAGCAGATGTCATTGCTGTGCGTAATGTGCAAGTCTTCAGAAGGGTTCACATCCAGAAAAACTGACCTGGCTTCCGAGCAGGATGAAGTGCCTGTGTCTGACTAATTGGGCTGATGGCCCATAATGAAGTCAGCATCTAGAGCTGAACAGGACACAGAGACTGTCTGCAGAATAACACATGGTTGGCAGAACTGCGCTGCTGAAGGTGTTGAGAGCCAGTGGTACCTTGCCAGCTGCGCACCACAGTGACCAATCCAGTGCTCAGCAGAGGAGAACAGACCTACAGGTTACATCCACTGACCAACCATGGCCAGAAGGGTCTTCTGTGACATCTCTGCCTTATTACTGTGAGGACACTCAGCTCTGGAAGCTGATTTCTCACATGTGGTTCCAGCCACCCCATTTCCCAAGAGCAGGAATAGCCCATTTCCAGGCCCTGTAAACCACCAAACGAAAACGAAAAGGGAGGCCCTGCAGCCCAGTTTGCACAAGATGTGGGTCTCTGTGGAACCATCTCCACTGCTGACAAGGCCCATGATGCCAACAGCCTTTGAGCATCCACCCTGTGGTGAGGAGCACACTCATGTGAGACTGCTGTAGGTCTTGGTCTTGGTACCCCCTGGGCACATCTCTCTTCTTCTTTCACAGTTTCCAACAGCACTTTCTCCCCTGTCCCACCCTGCACAGGTTCCACAAGGCTTTGGCACACCAGCTGCTGTGCCTGCAGCCATTCCTGTTCCCATTGACCTTTCTCTGCCATAAGTGACCAGAACTGCTCAGATGAAGTGTAGCAGTGTCTCCTGTGACAATAGGATTGCATCCGTACATCTGTAAGGAACTCTCTTTAGATTTGGCAGTGTTTGTTCTGCCCTTCCATGGCTACGCTAGTGCCTCCCAGCCACCCCTTCTTGGGGTCCATGAGCAGACCCAGAGCTTTCTCTCCACCTCTTCCAGAAGATCCTTTGCCAGCCTCTGATCTGTACCTTGTACTGCCAGTTCTTGTTCTGTTCTTGAGCCACAGCCCTCAAGGGCATTCAGCTCTTCCCCTTCCCAAATGCGATTCACTGTCATGCTAGTTGGTAACCCGCTTGCTTTCTGTGCCAGGGTGGCAGGGAAATAATTAAGAGGAAGTGCTCTTGAGCCCACAGACTCTAAACAGAACTTCATGTTCATGTTCAGCTCATCCTGTGGGAGCCATCTCTCTTGAAAACCACGAGTGCTTGCTCATCTCCAGAAGTGTGGATCTTGTGTGGTGTGGCATCCCTGACAGCGGGTATGTGCTGTTAACTGTAGGCCCTGGACTTCTGTTGCCAGCAGCAGGTTTCCAGGGCGTCCATCTATTCCAGGAAGGACCTGAGCGGGGAGAGCAGAGTTAGAGGGTGGCGAGGAGCCAGGATACTGATGAGGCTACCATACAGGCAGCCCAAGGGACCTTGTGTTTGGTAACCGACATCCCATCCTGGAGCCGGGGAGCTGCAGGACTTGCGTTTGATAGATTAGTTTGGAGGATGAGCAGAGTGACATTGATTGACCCAAATGAGCAGTTGTGGGCTGTTTAGTGAAGAGAGAACCAGCCCAATCCCAGTGATGCCTCTTGGGCTTGCACAACCGTGAAGCAGCAGGGCCTTCCTCCCTTTCCTCCCTACTTACCATAAAATCACAGACTGGTTTGGGTTGGAAGGGACCTTAAAGCTCATCTGGTTCCAAGCCCCTGCCACAGACAGGGACACCTTCCACTAGAGCAGGTTGCCTCAAGACCCCATGTCCAACCTGGCCTTGAACACTGCCAGGGATGGGGGAGCCACAACTGACCAGACGGGAGCAGACACCAACCCTGCACCAAGATGTTCAATCCCTCTTTAGGGTTCTGCTGACAGCCAGAGACCAAGGGGCAGGCTGGACACAGGGAATGTGCCAGAAGGTTCTCTCTTGTCCCAGGAAGGGGCTGTGTGCTCAGCAGTACTGTTTTGATACAGGACCTGAGTATGCTGATGGTGGTGCATTAGCATGAGGGGAGATGGGGGCCCCTGGTGGGAGCTGGGGCCAGTGGGCTTTGGTGCAGCTCCTCCACAGCTTCTTGCTGCCCAGCAGGGGCAGAGCAAGGTACATGTTCCGAGGCTGCAGGCAGTGTTTGTATGCAGCCCCGCTCCTCCCCAGTGGGTCTCAATGGGCTCTGGAGCCTTGGCAGTTAGGGCAGGTTTGGCCAGGAACTGGAGGTACTGGAGGTGCTGGCTGGAACCTCTTCTGCCCACTCCAGAAGAGCCCTGGCAGGGCTGGCAAGGACGTCTTGGCTGGAGTGCACCTTGCTGTGTCCCCTGAGTGCTGCAGAGCCCCCGTCCCCCCCATCCCACCCTGCCCCATGTATACTCTGTGTGTGCTCCTGTGTCGGGACCTCGGCCTCACCCCTGCCCTCTGCTCTCTCCTCTCTCTCGCTGTATCATTCTTTCTACAGACTTTTCAGTAGTTTAGGAGAACTCAGCACCATTTCCCAGCGGAGCTCCGGGACCACCTACACAGTCCGACCTGGCAGTCGCTACCCCGTAACCCGACGTACCCCCAGCCCCGTGAAGCCGGCTCTGGATCGGACAGAGCCCCTCAGCACCGTCCGGCCCTACGGTCTGACCCCTCCCACCATCCTCAAATCTTCCAGCCTTTCCATCCCACATGAGCCCAAGGAGGTGCGCTTTGTGGTGAGGAGTGTGAGCGCCCGGAGCCGCTCCCCATCCCCGTCCCCCTCGCCAGGGCCACCCCTGCACACCCTGCACCCACCTCGGCCCTTCATGCAGAAACCCCTCCACCTCTGGAACAAGTACGACGTCGGGGACTGGCTGGAAAGTATCAATTTGGTGGAGCACCGAGACAAGTTTGAGGACCATGAAATAGAGGGCACGCACCTGCCTGCCCTCACCAAGGAGGACTTTGTGGAGTTGGGGGTGACCCGGGTCGGGCACCGGATGAACATTGAGCGGGCACTCAAGCAGCTTGTAGACAGCTGACCGTCCCCGGCAGCGCTGGCCTCTTCCAGAGCCACCGGGGGGGTGGGGGTGTTTCTACTAGACTAATAAAGCCCACTTTGATTCTCTTTCTACTCTGAGCACTGCACTGAAGGGTGCGGAGCCGACAGGCTCCCGCCCGCTCCCACACCGCCCCGGTGTGCCACGCACACGCCAGCCCCCGCTCGGCCCCAGCGACGCCTTCAGGACAAGGAATGTTGCATGAAATACATCCTCCTTTCTGTTCCTCCCAGAGAGTCTGGCCTGTATATCGCTTGATGTGCTCTTCCCTGCGGGCATCGCTGGTGGCCAGCGCGGCCGAGGCACCGTGTGCTGCTGAGCCCAGGCTCCGCATGGCCAACAGGCAGCACCCAGTTGGGGTGGGCAGTGGGGCCAGGCCGGTGGTGCCATGAGGAGCCAGGCCCTGGCTTAGGGACAAGGTTCTGGTGGAGGCCTAGTGCTGGCTGCATTGCCCGGTGTGACAGGCAGACTGGGGTACACAGTGCACACTGCTGGGCCATGTCTTGGACAGGTCGGGGTGGCCTATGGAGACCCCGAGCTGCTCCAGGCTGGCACAGCAGGGCAGGATGCAGGCGGTGCTAGCAGGCTCAGCAGAGCAGGCCGGAGGCACCACGGCTGCAGTGGTGGCCCCAGTCCCCTCTGGGGTCTGAGGCATCTGGCTGAGCTGGATCATCCCACTGGTGCTGCTGATGGGAAGGGCTCCATTGTGCAGAGGTCTTGGTGGCTGGGTGGACACCTGCGGTGACACCCAGACCTGCTCCCTCCTGTGCCAAGGCATGCCAGAAGCAGCCCAAGGAGTGATTCCCACCCAAGAGACCCTAGCCCTGGACTCTGTGCTGCTGCTCTGCCGGTTGCCCTCGGGCGCCCTGCTGAGAGGGGAACTGAAACCGCATGGATAGAAGCATGTTTGGGGATGGCGGAGGGAGGCTGGTGGGGAATCCAGCAGAATATGCTTTGCCAACCTTAAGTAGGGGGGTGGGGGGAGGGAGATGTTTTATTTCCTCTTGGTTTGGGGTCTTTGTTTCCAAGGGGGACACGTTGATGAATAATATTTAATCTCCATGCAGTTATATAGAGAGCAGCTGATGACCTACAAGAGATGATACTGAACTACAGGATTCCCACTCCATCCTAGTCATCCTTATTTTGCATCTTTTTAATCAGCTATATATTTGAAAAGAGAGAACAAATATCTATATATCTATATCTATACTTAGAGCCACCTGATTTTGTTATAGTTTTCCTAACCTCTATCTGTAGCCGTGTTGAGATGCTGGGAAGCGGTGCCCGCACCCCTTCCCGGGGCGCCCGCGGCACTGGCAGTTTTTAGCGACTGAATGAATGTTAAAAGTATTTTTAAAAAAGAAAAGAAACAAAAAAACAGCCCCCAGCAGCTCCTTCCGGACACTTGGGATTTTAATGAATCAGAAACACAAAACCCAACTCGGGTTTTTGGGACACACCGAGTCTTTCACCCCTGCCAAGGCAGAGGCGTGGCAGCGGGTCCCTTGGCCATCACCACCGGCATGCTCAGTCCTCCCAGTCACCACAGTGCCCTGAGGCTGCTCCTCCAGAGCTGCTGTAGGGCTCCAAGGGCCAGGCTGGAGGAACCATGGGCCGGTGGTGCCATGGCCATGGGGGCACCAGGTCAGGCTGGGTTCGGCAGGAGCCGCTCTGTCTTCCAGGTACTTGAAGGACCCAGGGTGACCCTGTCCAGCCATAGCGCTGGCAGAAGCGGTGTCCCTGTCCCCAGTGTGGTGCCTGGTGCCCCCTCCTCGCTGCGTCATCTCCTAGGGCTGACCAGGGCTCGCCTCGGCATCCCTGGAGCAGGTGGCTTTGGCTTGGTGACTGGTGTTCCCAAAAAGCCGAGTCCCCCACAAAGGCATTAACTCTTCTGGTGCTAGAGGGAAGGACAAGGAGGTTCCTTCTGACCCTCACACATCTCCAAACCTTTACAACCTTCAGCCAGGGAAAAGGGCCAGGGTGGGGGTGGCAGCCCCTCCAGTGCACCAGGCCCTCCCTGGGATGGGTCCTGACTGGTGCCAGTGCACCAGACTCCCCCGGGGATGGATCCTGGAATGCTCTGGTGCCATCACCTTTTCCCTGAACTCCTGCTGGGTGTGTGCCCAAGTGGCTCCATCCAGAACTCTCCAGAAGCCACCGGGCCTGTGGGTTCGGGGCCTCTCCACCTCCCCAGTTGCCATCTGGCAGCCTGGGGAGGGTGAGAGGGGCTCCGATCTGGACTGGCGAGCAAACAGCCCCCAGTCTATGCCCCAGGGCATGCCGGGCCTCAGGGCCCGTCACCCGGTGAGCCAAGAGGCGCCCCAATGGCAACAGCAGCCACCGTGTCTGCCCAACCCCTCCACTCCCTTTACCCGCTGTGCCCACTGCATCCCAGCCTGGCAGTGTCACCACTGCCCTGCGTGACCCAGAGCAGGGCAGGACATGGCAGACCCAGTCCTGCCCCCTCCGCCTCCCTGCCCAGCTCATCACCCCTCTGCCGACCGTGCACCCCACTAGGCCCTGCCATGCACCTTCCTCATAGCTGTCACCTTCATCCCTCCTGCGCAGCTCCCACCTCCATCCTCCCCGTACCTGGTGCCTTCACGCCTCGAATCCCCTCCACCAGCCCCTGCATGCCTCGCCTGCGCCCAGCAGCATGTGCAGCAGCATGCGCAGATACATGCACCGCAGGACACGCAGCCACATGCACCCACTTCTCACCCTCCAGTGCTCCAGCTCCTTTGCCTGCGCTTGGCATCACCAGGCACTCTGCACTCACAAGGGCTTCTTGGCATGGTCCTGCACGGGCTCACAGGAACTCCCTGCCGCCAGCACAGCTGCTGCTCGCCTGCCGCTGCCACCTCTGCAGCCACTGCTCTCACATCCCCTGGCCAGGAACTGAACCTGCAACTTGTTCCCTGCCACCAGAGCTCGGCTCTCCTGCCTGATGCAGCTTCTCCAGCCTCCTGCCTGGCAGAGCAGCACCAGCACATTCCAGGATGCCAGCATCTGGCTCCTCTGCATCCCTGCCTGTCTTTGGCCATGGCTGCTGCACGCTTGCAGAGCCTGTGGTGACCCCACTCTGGCTGCAGCTCTGCATGCCCAAGGACCAAGCCTCTGCACTGCCTATGACTCACCCCCTGCCCACCCGGCCAGCTTGTCCCACAGCTGCCTGTCACCTCCTCACTGCTCTGCCTCATTCCCATCACACTGCTGGCTCTTCCCCCACCTTACCTGCAGGTAACGGAGACCCCAGCAGCCCTCAGAGACCCTGGTGTCCCTTGGACACCCTGGAGGTCCTCATGTGCCGGTGCAGCCCCACAGCCTGTCTGCCCCACGTGTCCCCTTGGGATGGTGGGAGGCTTTGTTGGGTGCTGCCCTGAGGAGCCACCGTGGCCCCTCAGCATGACCCTCACTCCCGGCAGCACTGGTGGTGGAAGTGATGGTGTAAGCCTGAGTGCAGGCTGCCCAGCGGGCTCCCGCTGGGTGAACCAGGGTCTTGGCCCCTTCAGCAGCTGTTTTGGGGGCTACAGGAGAGACCCTCCTGCACCCGCCTCTTACTGCAAGAGGTCAGAAGTCTGCAGAGTGCAACTTTTCTGCAGAAAGTTCGGTCTGGGACAAGGAAAGCTGGACGCCTTCTTGCCATTTCTTAGGAGCCCTCCTCTTCTTCCTCCTCTTCCTCCTCCTCTTCCTCTTTTTCCCCCTCCCTGATCCCCTCTGCTGCCCCGATCCTCCTTGCAAGGGCTGGAAATGGTGGATGCACCCTCTGCCATGGCAGAGTCAGCGGCTATGTTGCCCCGTGTGCACCCCAGCTTCCGCCACCAAGCAGCTGCAGCCGTACCTGTGTTGGCAAACACTGCGTGTTCCCTCGGCTCCCGAGGGGCACCACGGCTCGTCCCAGTCAGGCTTCACACAAAAGAAGGCGACTTCCAACCACACTGCCCAGGGGCTGCCAGGGGCTGCCGCAACCTGCTCACCCTACACCAGCATCATCAGCTTCATCACTCTCCCACCAGCGCTGCACCTTCCCCGTGTCCCCTGAACCCATGGCAGAGCCAGATAATCGTGGGCTCGGGGTGCTGGTGATGGCATCATCCCCAGGCAGCACTGGGGTCCCCATCCTGTGCCCATCTGTGCACCCCGAGCCCACGCTCCTCCATACCACCGGCTCAGGGGTGCCCATGTCCCACACACCTGCAGCACCCATGGTCAGGTCACTCGCCCCTGCAGCGCAGTGCCTTTACTGGGGTTACAGGGTTGCCCAGTGGCTTTCGGACCTTGGGTGGCCCAATGGCCTTTGGAGCCTGGGTTGCCCAATGGCCAAAGGCCAAGGTCTTCTCCCATGGCCATTCTCACCCCGCAGCAGAACCGTGCCCCTGCTAACACAGCTCCTGCTGATTTCCTTTTGATTTTCTTGGCTGAAGCGAAGCGGATTTCCCCGTGTAGATAACACTTCCCGGGCTCTGTATCTAGGCTAGCCTCATTGGCATCTCCGCTCCAAACATCTCCAGACCCAGTGAAACATTTCATTTGGAAAAGCCATCCCGGAGAAGGCAGAGCGGGAGCGGGCGAGGAACCAACCCCACGAGCCTGCGGCCCTCGGCCACACAGTCCCGGTGGGACCGGGACTGACCGCGCAGCGGTTACTGTGATTCTCATGGCTTCTCAATGACTTGGGTTATCTTCTGTAAAAAGGGATCCACTCTTTTGGGGGGGGCTTTGAAGGGGTTTTTTTAACAGTTATTGGTATTTTTCCTTTGTCCAGACTAATGCTGTCATCAACCCTGTTCTCCATCAGCTCCTGTCTGTAATTCTGACTGTAAAAGAAGAGAAACCAAAACCCAGCGCACTTTGTTCCTGGTGGTGAGGAGCTTCACCAGCCGAACCCCGTCTCCATCCAGCGACAAAGTGCGGCGCGGTTTGCCATCCTTCCTCCTGCGGTTTTCCTTCCGTCCGTCTGCGGTTTTCCATCCTTCCTCCTGCAGTTTTCCATCCTTCCTCCCGCGGTTTTCCATCCTTCCTTCCTCCCGCAGTTTTCCATCCTCCTTCCCGCGGTTTTCCTTCCGTCCGTCCGCGGTTTTCCTCCCTCCGGTTTGCCCGTGGGCAGCGCTCACTGCCGCATGCATGTGTCACCCGGGCGCGCTCACCCTCACTGCATGTGCACACACCGGCTCCCGCCCTCGCGCGCACGCGTGCGGCCACACTCACATGGCTCCAGCATCCACACTCTCGTTTCTCACCCCGACGGACTCACCTGTGGGTTTCTGTTCTGTTTTTAATTTTACAGGGTCAGTTTGACTTCACCCTTATTTTGTATGGATCTTTCGGAGGAGTTTTCTCCTTCTCCGGAGTCATGGAGGTGCAGCCATTCACCTCCCACCCTTGACGTTGTGATACACATACCCCACAGAGATCTATGTTTCTTATATTATATTATTATTAATTATTATTATGTAATAAATTTATAAGAAAGCTCCATGTTGTTCTGTGGTGTCTCTCAGCTCCAGCAGCCCCCAGAGCAGGGCTGCCATCCAGGGACCCTCTGTACCCTACCATGACCCTCTGTACCCTACCATGACGGATGCATGGGCACCACCCGACAGGAGGTTATCACAGCCATGGGCAAGTGATGGTGTGAAACCAGCTATGGTGGAGTGTGGGATTGTGCCAGGGGCTGCAGTCTCATGGGGTCCATCACACCCATGGGGCCCCAACAGCCCTGGGGACAGTGGCCACCCACTGCCCGGCAGTCAGCACCAGGGCCCCCTTCTGTGCGGCACCGGGGAACCAAGTGCCAAGAGCTGAGGGAAGCTCATGAGGCCTCACTCAGTGCTGGCAGCTGCAGGTGAACCCAGACACCATGTCTGCCTTGGGGAAAGCAGTGTTTGAGGGAAGAAGAGGAGCTCCAGCACAAGGGGGACATGGAGCTGTTGGAGCAAGTCCAGAGGAGGCCATGGGGATGCTGCGAGGGCTGGAGCAGCTCTGCTCTGGAGCCAGGCTGAGAGAGCTGGGCTGGGGCAGCCTGGAGAAGAGAAGGCTCCTGAAGGGGAGACCTGAGAGCAGCTCCAGTGCCTAAAGGGGCTGCAGGAAACCTGGAGAGGGGCTTGGGACAAGGGCCTGTAGGGACAGGCCAAGGGGAATGGCTTGAACCTGCCCGAGGGGAGACTGAGCTGAGCTCTTAGGCAGAAGCTCTTCCCTGTGAGGGTGCTGAGGCGCTGGCACAGGGTGCCCAGAGAAGCTGTGGCTGCCCCATCCCTGGCAGTGCTCAAGGCCAGGTTGGACACAGGGGCTTGGAGCAAGCTGCTCCAGTGGAAGGGGTCCCTGCCCATGGCAGGGGTTGGAGCTGGAGGAGCCTTAAGGTCCCTCCCAGCACAAACCAGTCTGTGGTTCTATGAATTTCATTTGAACATTTAAAAACAGGAATTACGGCCCCAATTAAGGTGTTTGGGTTTATCATCCCCACACCAATCCTCTGAAGCACGGCAGCCCCCGTGCCATCCTCAAGCCTGACACTCCCATCTCTCTGCCCAGCAGCACTGCCACTGTGGTGGCACTGGCACCTTCACCATCATTGCCACTAGCATGGGCCAGGACCCCCCATGCATGCCAGGGTGTGCATGTGCCCGTACCCTCTGCTCCCTGTGCCTCCTGCACACGCTCGTGCCCCATGTGGCTGTTGTGCACACATTCCTGTTCAGGCTGCACCCCCTGCTCCTCCTGCCCTGCCACACCTCTGCCCTGGCAGCCCCGTGCACCCCGTTCTTCCTCCATCACACCCATAAAGCATCCCCAGCCTCGTGGTCACACCAAGCATATACTTTATTGAAAGACCAAATGGGTGATGACAAGGCGGTGAGGGGAGAGAACCTGGAACCAGGGTTTGGGCAAGTGGCAGCTGCTCAGGGCTCCTCCTGGTCTTGGAGTTAGGAGATAAATACCGGGACATTGAGCGCGTGGAGTCACCGTCACATTGAGCGCTGGGTGGATGGACACAGGGGCCGGCAAGCAAAGGAAACCACCACCAGGCACAGCAGCGAGGGGCAAGGGTGGCCACCGGCCCTCTGCCACACTGGCCAGGCTCCAGCACCGCCCTGAGCCTGCCTCTCGCTGGGCAAGTACAGCCCACGCGGGGGGTCCTGCACCCCATGGATGGTGTGATAGTGGTGGGCAAGGGCTGGGGGCACTGGCAGAGGGACTGGGGCAGGAGGGGCCATACCAGGGTCCCCCCAGGGGTCATGGAGGGGCAGGGGCTATTCTTAGGGGGCTGTTCCAGGGGTGGCAGGTGCCACTGCCGCTATGCAGGGGGACACCATGGACTGGGGGTGGTTCATGGCTGGAGATGCTCACCCAGCCCTCCAATAATCCCCCCCAAGCCCCATTCACCTCCTTGAGCCCCTCAACCCCATTCACCCCCAGTGTCTCCATCCCTGCGGCTCTGGCACAACTGGTCCCTGCTGCTGTGGCCCCCCTCAGGCTGGCTTCACTCATGCAGGGGGAGGGCAGCTTCTGCCCCAGCGCCGTGGCTTGGCTGCAGCACCCCCGTGGTTGGGGTGATGCTGGGGGCACCCCCAATACCCAGTTGTGGTGCACGGCTGGGCCCCTGGCCCCCCGAGAAGCAGTGAGGACGGGGGGGGAGCCCGTGGGGCTGGAACATGTGCAGGGGGGGCCAAGGCAACTGGTTGGGGGTCAGACAGAGTCTCTGGCCGTCTGTGGGGCTGAGGGGGGGGCGGAAGCAGGAAAGGCAGCAGCTGCCCCCTTACTCCAGGTAGATGTCTTCTGTGGGGCAGGCGTACTCCAGGTGCTCCTGGTAATATTCCTGAAACGCTCGGCTGTGAGGATGGGAACAATGGGGGGGCTCAGGGGTGGGATGTGGCCTGGACCCCAGCTCCACAACTGCCTGCACCCCAACCTCCTGTACCCCCAGCCCCCTGTATCCATACCTGCTGCATCCCTAGCCCCCATGCACCCCCAGCACTGGCATGGCCAGACCAGGTGCACCATGACCTTGGCACCCAGACCCCCTGCACACCCAGCACCGTAACTCACCACACCTCCAGCCCCAGCACCCAGCACCCTGCACCCAGACCCCTGCACCCCAATCCCCAGCACCCAGAAGCCCAGCACCCCCAGACTCCCTGTATCCAAACCTCCTGCATCCCTACCCCCTGCTCTTAACCCTGGCACAGCCAGCACCCTGCACCCCAACCCCCAGCACCCCAGCTCCCTGCACCCAGATCCCCAGCTGCACTATGCCCCACGCAGCTGCCCCCATCCCCATCTTACCCGACACACTCGGCCACGTGCCTCATGGATTCCTGGGAGACGAATACGTGGCAGGCAAAGCGGCTCAGCACTGGGTGCTTGGTGATGAACCCGAAGTAGCTGCAGTGGGGAAGCTGGGTGAGGTGGGAACACCCCACTCCTGCACCTTGGGGGGCACTGGGACAGCCTCACTGGGATGGAAGGGGGCAGAGGGACCCAGTGCGGAACCACAGGCAGGGGATGGAGGGGATGGAGGGGGGTCCGCTGGGGCTGGCTGCCTGGGGGGGACTGTGGGGGTCTCACCAGCTGTTCCGGGGGTGGCACCCACAGAAGGAGATGTTCTTCATCTGGAAGAAGTGGCTGCAGCGTTCAAACTGGAAGAGAGAACGCACCAAGGTGTGGGTGCCCTGTTCGGGCACAGGGGCTGCCTCGTGCCCCACGGCCGTGCCCCTCACCTCCTCGTCCCGGCTGTACTCCGTGACAGTCAGAATGAGCTTGATGCCCTGCAGCGTGATTTCCAGGTCGCAGCTGGCTGGTGGGCGCAGATGCACCGTCAGCTTCCTCGTGGTGGCAATCTGGGGGTACAGGTGAGGGCCATGAGGCTGAGGTCCTGCCAATGTGGGGAGCCAGGGATCATGCCACTGCCGCTGTCACCCGCCCTGGGGCTCACCTTCTGCATGGCAGCACAGAGGATGCCATTGCCCTGGTGGTACGGCACCTCCACTGAGCCCAGGAACTGCACGTTGAACCGCTCCACCCAACACGGGTTCCTCTTGAGGCCTGCGTGGCGAGACAGGACAAGGAGACGGCGCACCAAGACGCCCACGTCCCCCAGTACCCCCCACAGCCCCTGCAGGCTCCTACCTATGGAATCTCTGGCTTGGCCAACGACCTCATGGGCATAGAAGGCTGGGAAGATGCCCCTCTCCCCTGTCCGCATGTTGTAGCCCCGGTACCAGTAGTCATCCTCCTCCAGCTCCACCAGGATGGGGTCATCCACGTCGAGCTCCAGCTCATCCTCGTGGCGTGGGATAAACCTGGGGGAAGCACAGGGGAAAGGAGGATGTGGGCAGAGGGCAGAGCCATGGGAAAGAGGGTCCCGAAAGCCACCGTGGTGACCATGCCCATCACCGGGCTGTCTGGGCTCGCTGCTCACCTGAAGACGGCCCGGTGCGTTTGCTCCCGCTCCTCCCCATTCACCATGCAGGAGAACAGCCCGAAGGACTCCGTGCCTGCAGAGGAGGAGCAGGAGGCTGCCATAGGGTGAGAGTGCAGCTCCCACCCCATGGCATGGGAGGCATCCCCACCTCTGCCCACCCCTGGGCGTTGCAGCACCCTCAGGGTGACAGGAGCAGACTGGCCATCGCTCATAGGCTCAGGCTCTTTCCTGGGGGGTCCCACCTCAGGTCCCCCACCTGCAGCCCAGGGCAGAGGACCCCACAGGGCAAAGGGAAGGTGGGGATCAGCCACACAGAGAAACCTTGTGGCCCCATGCTGGAGAGCCCGCAGCCTTTGGGTCAAGCCCCACACCCCCCCGCAGCTGCGCCGCCACACCATGCCGTGCTGTGCCACATGGGAATGCCGCCATGGCCAGGATGGCTGAGGCAAGGTGGCGCAGGGCAGGCAGCATGCCAACAGCATGCGGAGCAGCCCAGGCACAGTGGGGCACAGCACGGCACACGTCACTTACTGGAGGAGCGGGAGGTGCTGTTGACAAAGACGTTGAGGAACTTCTTGGAGAACTGCAGGTCAGCCTCAGGGGACGAGTCCTCGGAGGAGCTGTGGCCATTGGGAGCTACCAGCCCGTCCCCGAAGGCTGCTTCGTCCTCCAGCTCGCAGCGCTCGCAGGCACGGAGCAGGTCACTGTCATCACTCAGCACCGAGGTGCAGCGCCGCAGGCTCACCAGCTCCAGCTGCGTGTGCTCATCCACCACCAGCGTGTACTTCACAGAGTCATAGGCCAGGGACTCATCCAGCACCCGCGGCTCCAGCACCCCCAGGTCTGGCGGCAGTGGCTCCTCAGCAAAGGGTGAGCCCTTCAGGTAGGGCACCTCATCCTCGTCTGTCGAGTAGGCCATGGTGAAGCCACGGTTGGTCTTGGCAGTGGAGATGCCCAGGTCAGGCGGGCCAGCACTGGGGCTCTGCGCCCGGGGCGCTAACCGGATGTCGTCGATCATGTCATCGGCCTCCAGGACACCTGAGTCCAGGTCCCTGTCCATGGCCCAGTCCCCCGCGCCGGTAGCTGGCAATTTAGCAGTGGGGCACTGCTCCCCAGTGCCAGGGGAGGTGCATGGGGGGCTGTAGCAGCCAAAGGTGGCCAGGACCTCCGAGGAACCCAACCTGTCAAGGGTGACAGGGCGCCCCGGGAAGACAGGCGCAATGGTGTCATTCGTGGGGTTGCTCAGGAAGAGGAAGGGGCCTGGGTCGTTGGCAGGCAGCTCTGGCACCGGCTCCACCGTGGTGGCAGCCAGAGCCCGCTCGTCGTCCTCAGCACGCTGCAGGGAGCTGCGCAGCGTCTCCATGTCCACCAGCTCAATGGCGTGCTGGCAGTGGGATAGCGCAGCTGTGTCCCCCAGGGAGGCCCCTGAGCTTGGGTCCCCATCCAGTGCCTCGCTCAGGATCTCGGGCTCCAGGTCAGAGGCTGGCGAGATGGTGTCACAGAGCGAGTGGGTCTGCTGGAAGCATTCGTCCGGGCATTTGATGGGGTAAGAGCCCTCCGAGATCATTTTGTTGACGAGGTTGCTGAGCAGCCATGGCGAGTCTGAGTCCTCACTCAGGTCAGGCTCTGACTCTGAGTCGGAGTCGTACTCGCTGTTGTCATCCTCATCTGCCTCAGGCATCAGCTTGGGCCCCACGGGCAGGTAGAAGGAGCGTCGGATGCTCTCCAGGCTGTGGTCTGGGTCAATCTTCAGATCCAGGGGGCTGGAGGTGGAGACATCAGTCTGGCCAGCAGGCACAGAGGAGTCCTCTGGGTTCAGGCTGTCATAGTAGCCCTCCATCTTCAGCTCGGCCAGGCTCTCCCGCCGCACCACGCCGTGCTCTGGGATCTCCATCTCCAGGATCTCCTCCTCCTCCTTGCCCTTGTCCAGCAGCAGGGAGTCCTTGATGCCCATCAAGCCAGGGGCCTCCAGCTCTGTCTCCAGCTCCGCTTCTGAGGTGGGTGAACTGGCTTCCTCAATCGAGTTGGTGAGGTGGGAGGACCTGCCACTGCTGCTGTCACTGCTCAGGTCCAGCTCCGTCTCCGAGATGGAGGAGATCATGTTGCTGACCAGGCGCCCACCAGCAAAGGCTGCCTCGATCTCCCCCTCCACGTCCGAGTCTGAGCCAGGCGAGCTCAGGTCTTCTCCGTGGCGGCCACCAGGCAGGAAGGGTTTGGTGGTCCTGCTGGTGAGGTCAGCCTCAATGCCAGGGTCCGAGGAGGGCGACGTAGTCTCCGAGGAGCCTGAGGGGTGCCCACGCACGCTTGCGGCTCGGCCAGACTGGGCACCCTCCCCATCAGAGCTGAGCAGCTCCGCTGGCCCCCCAGCACACACGTAGGCACCAGAGCACCCATCACGCTGCTCAGCCATGGCCACTGGCTCCTCCTGTGGCCGTGGGGAGCTGGGCTGCTGGTGAGGGGCTGTGGGGGACCCCGGCCTCCCCCCTTCGCCAGGCACCGGCCTCTCCCGGGCACCGGATGCTTGGTGCCTTGGTGGGACACGGCAGCCGTCAGCGAGCAATGGTGAGACCGCGGCGGGGCCAGGAGGAGCCAGAGGCCCTGTTGGAGAGAGACACTGTTTAGGGGGTGGCTGGTGGAGGCGCGACGGGGAGTGCGGAGCTTGGAGCACAGCGGAGATGAGATTCATGTTATGATCTGCCCCAGCTCTCGGGGGTGATGGGTTACCATGTGCCAGGGACTCGTGGCTGTTGCCTTGCGAGTCCAAGGGGTTGGGCTGCAGCGGGGCAGGGGCCTGCCCAGCCCCTGCACTCGGCCCCTTCGGGCTTTCCAGGCAGGGTCCCTCTTGGATGCAGGCGTGGGGGGATGAGTGTCCTGGAAGGGAGAAAAGCACACCCCCATGTCAAACAGGCGAGAACCCTGCGGGGTTCCAACCAAAGGGGCTGTGGAATCCCCAGGCAGGAGGGCCCCCCACTCGGGGACCCCATCACTATCAGCACTCACCAGTGTGTGAGGAAGAGGAGGAGGAGGAGGAGTGGAGAAGGGCATCCTGCCAGCTGGTGCGGTGAGCGGGTGGTGGGAAGCTGCCGTTGTTGTTTAGGGAGTCCTAGGGGAAGAGGAGAGCCACAGGCGGGGGTAAGCCCTCGGGACATTTGGGAAACGGGGGCACCAAACACATCCAGACCACGCCACGAACGCCCCCTGACACAGCTCGGTGCTCCCCACCAGCTTGGCAGCACCAGAGCCACGTGCCCAGAGCTTTATCTGGATTAGGGCCACGACATCCCCAGCTCCCCTGCCCAGCTGGAGCAGGACCACAGGATGGCACACTGCCCATCCCCATGGGTGACCTGCACAGGGGACTGGTGCTGACCCCCACCATGAGGCCCTGCTGTGCTATGTGCCCCCAAAAGCAGATCCTGACCCCAGTAAGTGGCACCCCAAAAAGCCACCACCCCAGGAGCCAGCAGGGCCAGGGCTGCCCACCCAGCATGGAGATGGCTGTAGATTAGTCCTGGCAGGAAGCACAGGCAGAGATAATCCCACTGAGCAGGAGATTAGGGAGTGGGGTTATATGCCATGGGACGTGCACCAGGAAGGCAGTGGGAGACGGGAATGTGTACTGGGAGGATGGCGATGGGTACTGGGGGAGATGGCACCCAAAGAGTAGGGTGGAGCCTCCTCCTGGAGCCAGTGCACATGAACCCGAGCTGGGATTACCAGGATTTGCACCCTGGGAGCACCAACAAAAACCGAACCTGGCAATTGCTGGGGATTCTGCTCACACCACAGGGACAATGAACCAGGGTGGCTGGTGCCACTGCGGCACGTTGGGGCTGGAAGCCCCCTGGCACTCTCCAGCCCCTCCCAGGAGGGGGTCCAAGAATCCCGATATCCCACCCGGCACCATGGCAACACAGCCGGATGCAGGCAGCACTGCAAGCACCATGCACGGCTGCCCACGCACTGCGGTGGGGTGGCGGCTTGGGGCTGGCACCACTCACGCGTGTGGCGGGGACACCCCTGCAGAGCCCCATGCGTGCAGGGTCCCCCCTGAGCCCAGGGATGGAGGAGGAGGGACACGATGCACACCAGCACCCATGCACATGCAGCACAGGCACATGTGCGATGCAAGGGCCCCACAGCACTGACACATTCCAGGCAGCCCCAGGCACTGAACATGGGCATGAGGATCGCAAAGCCTCCAGGACCCCTCAGCTCAGGGCCCTGCACGGGCTTGCAGGGCCCCCTGAGAACTCCACAGACCCATCCCCAACGTTCCCACCTCGGTCCCACGATGGCAGAGCTGGAGCCAGCAGCGTCTCTGCCCGCTGGTGCTCCCCACTCTGGGGCAGAGCCCACCCCCATATGCCTCTCCCCACAGTCCATCCCACAAAGCCCCTGCTGCTCCTCCACCAGCCCTAGAGTGTGGGGACAGGGACAGGGCCCCCCCCCCCCAGCCACCTCTCCCTCACCTGTGTGCCCGGGGCCATCAAGTTGAGGGTGGTGGGTCGGTGCTTCTGTGTCTCCTCCAGGCTGGGTGAGGGGATAGGTGAGGCCAAAGGGGATGGTGGAGCTTCCAGCTCATTGCCCTCCTCCTCCTCTTCCTCCTCTTCCTCCTCCTCATTGTCGTCAATCATCTCAAACTCCTGGAAGTCATCCTGGAAGGTGCAGACTGGATGCGGTTGCTCGCCGCGCTCCAGCACCAGGCAGTCCTGGGGATGTGGAACAGTGTTAGCAGCCACCGGGCTTGTGCTGTCCACAGCCATGGCCACACCGGCCACGGCCACCACAGCACATCCCTCCGAGTGCCTTTGCTCATGGCCCAGCAGCATGGTGGCAACGTCCCCAAGGGAAATGTGCCCTCTGACAAGCACCAGGGACCCCCTATCTCTGCCAGCAGCCAGGCTGTCCCAGCCCCAACATGCAGTGCCTCATCCCACCCAGTGCTGGGCAGAGCTGGGAAGAGCTGAGTAAGTGGAAGCCACTGGAGCCACCAGAACCACCAAATTGCAGTGGTTGGTGGAGCCAGCGTGGGTCTGGCTGCTGAGCCACACGTCCCCCATGGAGCTCACCAGATGTGGTGGGAGGCTCCACTGTGCCTAGGCTGAGACCCCTGCAGCACATCCCTTCGGGGCCCTGGTACACCCATTCCAAGAAGAGACAATGCCCATGCCCAGTCCCCACCACAGCCCTGTGCAGCACGATGGCCCCACAGCTCCTGCACCTTCTCGTAGTGGTCTGAGTCGTAGTTCAGCCCGATGCCACAGTCATCTGTGATCTCCGACAGGTCCTCATCATCAAACTCCTCCAAACTGATGTCCTGGGGGGCCCTGGAGAGAGGGGACGTGCTGAAGTCACACCATCACTCGGGAGCTCTGGCCAAGCCGACGCAGCACACCACGGCCAGGGGGTGCAGAGCCTGGGGCCAGCACCACACCAGAAGCCAGGTGAGGCTGGAGGAGCTGGGAGGCTAATGGGCACATGGCTGCACAGGGCGCTGCTCTCAGCACTGCGCTCCCTCCTGCCCAGTGTGAGAGCCCAGTGCAGGCCATGGCCATGCCACCACAGCTGCCCCTGACCCAGCAGAGGTGCTGAGGCCACCATGGTGGGCAGCACCATCTTCCCAAATTCCCTGCAAAATCCGTCAAGCCAAACCCAAGACACACGGCAGGGTCCCAGCAGTCAGGGAAACCAAACCGAGCTGCTCCTGTCAGGAACAACGGGGGAGTCATGGAAACCAGCGGTTTCTGCAGGGAAAGGGCGAAAATAAAGATGACAACTGGCAGGATTCAGTGTCAGGAAACGGAAACGAGACGATTACAGTGGATAAGGCGGGAGGTGCAGTGGCACCCTGCGCTGGTGGAGATCCTCTGCCCACCCCTGGGGACACCCAGGGACACCCCAAGCCTGGCCTCACAGGAGCGTGGCAGCACCTAGTGGGGCACCTCTGGTGGGGACAGGACTGGGGTCTCACTGGGGCAGCATTTGAGCTCGTAAGGGTCTCACTGGGGTTCCACTGAGGTCCACTGCAGTCCTGTTGGGGTCTCATTTGGGCTCATCAGGGTTTCACTGAGGTCCCACTGGGGCTCATAAGGGTCTCATTAGGGCTCAGTCCTGGCACGCAGCTGGCAGCAGAGCCCCTCATCGGGTTGGGGGGGGTCACAGCCATGACTGCCTCTGGAGATGCCCACTCCCTGTCTTTGCCCCCAAAGCCCCCTCCCAGGCTGTCATTCAGCCCAGCACTTCCTCCCCTTTCCCAGGGAGAACGATTCCCCCTAATCCCATAATTCCCAGAAGTAGGGCACTGAGGCTGCATCAAATATCCACAGATTTGTGGCAAAAGCATCACGAGCTGTGCAGCGCGGCATGGGGCTGTGCCGGACCAGACCCCAGCCAGGCCTGGGGGAGCAGAGCTCTGGCCTCAGCACTCTTCCACCCCAGCCCTCATCCTGTCTGAGACGAAACACAACGGGACAGCATAGCCCAGCATGGCATGTCACAAAGCGGCTGGGGTCCCTGCCCCACACTGGGGTCCTGCCTGCTGGCAGCCAGGCTTGGGCTTGCCAGGGACACCGTTCCCTCATCGGGGAGCGGCTGAGAGCTGCCACAAACCATGGCAGAGCTGGGGTTGCCATGGTGGGATGGGTCCCGCCATGGTGGAATAGAGATGCCACAGAACGATGGGGTTGCTGTGGTGGGATGGGGGTGCCATGGTGGGAAGGGGCTGCCATGGTGGGATTGGGGCCCCCAGTAAGAGCCATACTGGACCTACAGTGTCCTGAAGGGACCCCTGGGGACACTGGCCATGGCCTCGCTGCAGTGAGGAAGAGGCAGCCCCACCGCTGTGGGTGCAGGGATACAGCAGCAGGCACCCAGACACACAGGTGCTGTGCAGCAGGCAGGAAGGACAGCGGCTGTCCCTGGGATGGGTGCACCAGACACTGAAGCCAGGTGATGGGGAGCAGCCAGGTGAGGTCCGGAGCTGAAGTGGAACCAGGGTGGTGGACTGGGGAGGGGGCAGCTGGCCTCAATCAGGAGAGAGCTGGAAATGGACCACAAAAGGGTCCCAACATCACCCACCCTAGGGTGCAGGGAGCCCTATAGTGAGTCCCTAGCAGGTCTATGGGGGGCAGGCATGGGGAGCAGGGTGTGCTGGTGTTTGCCCCAGAGCTGCGCTTCCCGGGGCAGCAGTGACTGCCGAGCAGCCACTGGAGATTGGATTTCCTCCCTGTTTCCAGAGCAGCTCCCCTGACGGTTTGTCCTGGCAGCAACGGCTCTGCAGCGGCTTCTCCAGCAGGGATGAGCCAGGGATGTGTGCCCAGGGCCGGGCAGAGGACACAGGTTGCTCAGGGCTGAGTGTCCCCCACCCCAACCAGTGACCAGCACCGCGGCTCCCATGGTTGCGCCTTGCCCTGACTGGGTGGCAAGAGCTGTCCAAGCCAAGGCCCTGCCGCTGCACCACGGCCTTCCCACACCTATCCCTCTGGTTGATCCCACCAAGCCCTAGGCTTGACACAATCTCCCTCCTCAGAAGGAGCACATCCCGGATCCGATGCTGCCAACAGCTGGGGTCTCTCCTGCCTGCACCACGCATCCATGGGTGCTCACCGGGACCCGGTGCACTCGCAATCCCCAGGGATGTGACCTGGATCCAGCACCCACTCTCCTGGGGTAGAGGACATGAGGGGTCCAGGCTGGGGCAGGGATCTGGCCTCACTGTCCCCCACTGGGACATGGGCCCAGCCCAGGCCTGTGCAGCAGTGAAGGGCAGGAACAGGACTTGCTGAGGCCAGCCCTGACCTCACACTGTGGGTTGGATGGGAAGCATGGTGATGGGACACCTCCAAGACACCCCAGAAACTGCTGGGCCTGGGCGAGAGGCAGGGCGAAGCCAAGCAGAGGCCATGTCCTCCATCCTGCATCCCGTTATCCTGGGATCCTGCTGTGTGGCATGGCTGGCAAGGGGGTGCCAGAGAAATGAGAGAATGCCAGGGAAAGGGAAGATGCCAGGGAAAGGGGGGGATGCTCAGGGAAAGGGGGCATAGCCCGGGAGTAGCCATGAGACCTCCGCAGCACAGGCCAACCAGCCAAGGGCACATCCTGCATTCCACTCCCGGCTCCATCGCCCCGCAGCTCTCGCACCCCCACGTCCGTGTCGTCCCCCACCCCCATCCACCGCCACCTCCCCGTTCCCATCCCGCTGCCGGGACCCCCCAGGCCCGCACCCCTCCGCAGCGCCGCTCCGAGGGGTCCCGCCAAGGTCAGGCGAGGTGCGGGGAATGGAGGGGCTGAATCCCGCCGACCCCCAGCCCACCCCGGTGCGGCGGTCACCCGCGGGGCCCTCTCCCGGTGCCGGTATCCGGTGTCCCTGAGAGAGACAAAGAGGCGGCGGCGGCTCCACCGCAGCGGCGGGATGCGGGAGGGACACACGCACACAGCGGGGGAGACGTCCAGCATCCCCCGCCCCGAGGCAGCGACGGGTGATGGCGGGGAGAGGGGAGGGGGCTGCGCCGGCGGCTGCTGCGTCGTTAATCCCGGGACGGAGCCTGCGCGGCTCCGGTACCCCAAGGTGAACGGGCCCGGCGGGGGGCGGCACGGGCCTGGGACACCCACCCCCCCCGCCGCTGCACCGAGAAGGGCAGCCCCGGCCCCGTTGTGCCCCGCAGCGCAGCTCCCCCCCGTCCGGTGCGGTCGGTTCCCACCTGCAGCCGGGCGGGGAGAGCGAGTGGAAGGTGGAGAGCGAGAACATCTCGGCGCGATCCGCCATCTTCTCCCGGCCGGGGCTGCGCCGGACTGCGGAGGAGCGAGGGGGGGGCCGCGGGGCGAGCGGGGGGGGTGAGCGGCGGGAGCGCGGCCGGGCGGGGCGCGGGGGTGGCGGGAGCGCGCGGGGGGCGGGGCCAGAGAGAGGGAGGGGCCGGGGGTATGGGGGGGGCGGGATGTATGGGGAGGGGTTGGGGGTGGGTAGGAAGGTGGTACAGGGAGGGGTTATAGGCAAGGGAAGGGATCTATAGGGAGGGGAGACTGTGGGAGGAGAGCGAGGAGGCTATGAGGGGGGAGGGATGTACAGGGAGGGGGCTATTGGGGGAGGTAAAGGGGTGGTGTAGAGAGCGGTAGGGGGTGTATGGGGGACGGGATGTAATGTGGGTATTGGGGTTCTAGAGGAGTATATGTTGGGGGGAGCTGCGGGGGTATAAAGATGGGAGCGAGGGATATGGAGGAGAAGGGATGTAAGTGGGGTATTGGGGGATTACGGGGTAGTATAGGCGGGGGGGCTATCTAGAGTGGAGGAGAGGCTGGGGGGGGTGGGGAGCAGGGGGGCTATGGGTGGGAAGAGGAGCTGCCGGAATATGGTCATGGCTGAACATGGAGAGGGTGGGAGGCTGTGAGGGAGGGAGCCCTATAGGGGGAGGGAAGGAGGGGGAAGGGAGATCTGCACAAGAGTTGGGGTAGGGGATGGGGGTTACGGGGAGGCGCTGTGAAGGGGATGCAGGGGGACTCATAGCGAGGTGTAAGAAGATGTATAGAAGGAATTGGGGGGGTACAGGAATGTAAAGCGGGGGGCGGGGGTATAGGAGAGGGGCAGGGGTGTATAGTGGGGTGCAGGAGATGCAGAGAGGTTGCATAAGGGGGGGTGCAGGGGCTCGGGAGCCGCACAGGGTAGGCCTGGGCGAGCAGACGCTGCCCCGGGGCTGCGCGGTGGGAGCTGTCCGGTATCCGGTGCTGAAGGAGCTGTCCAGCATCCGGTGCTGCCGGGACGGAGGTGTCTGACGTACGGGACTGTAGTGGGCACGGAGCTGACGGCCGGAGCATGGGACTGGCCGGGCCCGGTGCTAAAGGCAAGGACCTCTGTGGTGTTCGAGGCTCTCCTGTGCCGGGACAGAAGCCTTGAGGCTGTCTGGGTTCCGCCGCTGTAGGCCCAGGGCTCTCCACTGCCTGGTGCCGAGGCTGTAGGCCCGGCCTGCCCGGTGCAGGTGCTGCCAGACACGGTAGAGGTCCAGAAGGAGTGGGCGGTTAGTGCTTCGGGAGGGGGGTGCAGCGGCTGGGGCCTGGGAGGAGCAGGGTGGGTGCCAGGAGGCTTTGGTGGGGGGGTGTCTGCATCGAGAGGGCAGAGTGGAAGGGGGAAAGAGGGAGAGTCTGGAAGGCGCAAGGGGCCCTGCAGGATTTGGAGGGTGGGGGGGCCTGGTAGTGTGAGGCAGGAGGATGCAGTGAGGGCACCATGTACCATGGGGGGCTGGAAGTGGGGGGCAGGGAAACGGAAGCATTGAACAGGGGAGATGCAGGGAGCACACGAGGATATCCCCACAGGGGATAGCAGTGCCATGAGCTGGTGTGTCTGGGCATGCCTCACAGTGGGTGATAGGGGTGAAGGGCTGCTGGGAGCACTGGAGGTGGCAGGGCCATTTTGCAGAGTGCACACATGGTGCATGTGCATGCAGAGTGCACCACACAAAACAGTAAACCCGCAAGTGCACCCAGACACAGACCTACATCCACTGTGCACTGTGAGGGTGTGCTGCACTTGTCCCACTCGCACATCACTGCTTGAGTGCCGTGACCGTAACCACATCGGGCCTTCAAAACCCAAACATGTGCATACTGCCTGGATAGTTATGTTCTCTGGTGTGTGTTTCTTGGGAAGGACCTGGTGGCAGACAGCTGCAGAGAGCAGGATGGCAGCGAACTCTCAGAGGCTCTGATGCCACTCTGGTTTGTTTCCCTGCTAGCTGGGAGCAGCAGTGCTCACAGGCAGGTGCTGCTGCTGCTGCAGGGCTGCATCCCTTATCCCGCAAGCGGAGTGTTCAGAAGGGCTGTGCGGGGGGGGCCCAGTCCCAGTTCCTGCCTCCCCTCCTGCCTGGAACCCCTCATGGAGCCAGCCCTGCTGTGACATCAGCCCCAGCACCAAGGGCAACGTGGGTGCTGTGGCAGTTTGGCAGCTGCTGCAGTGGTGGCCATCAGCCCTCAGCTCTTCAGTGCTCATGGGCATATGGCACTGATGGATTTGCTCCCCCTTTCGTCCTGTTGGCCATGTGCTGGCCGGTACATGGGACAGCTGTGGGTAAGTGGCCTGAGGCTCTGGGAGAGAGCTTGGGGTCCTAGCTATGATGGGATTCACTGGAGGGTGTCTGCTTGTCCGCCAAGGCCACAGCACCACCACACCCAAACGCTATATGGAAGCCTCGGTTCCCTGCCAGCCCCAGGCTGTTGGCACAACTCATCTATGGACTAAATTAGAAACAGAGGCAGACGGACACACATCCCACAGGGTTCCCTGGTCCTGCTGTCTACGCAGTGCCCTGTGGGGAAGGAAGAGACTGACCTTCAGCCCCAGCAGCAGCAGCCACCAAAGCAGGAGAGTGATGAGTTTCTCTTACAGGACCTGTGGGCTGCAGCCCATGGCTGTGTATCACGGCATGTCACGTGTTGTTGGGGGCAGAGATGCCCAGCCAAGCTCCTGGCCATGGATCGTCAGCATCCAGACGATCTTGCACAGGGGCATGGCACACATCTGCGGAGGGTCCCTCATCAGCCACAGTGGGTTCTCACAGCCCACTGCTTTGTGGCACCCAGGTCAGAGGACCAGGGCACGGGAACACCCCCACAACACCAGCAGGTGCTCAGTCCACAGCACCACATGCTATTCCCATCACATTTCCCTGGAGAACACCCAGTGCCCAGGCACTGCAGAGCCCAGTGACAGACAGCTCGGAGAAAGCTGGGCTTGTGCTACAGCCCCCTAGTAGCCTCCAGCTCAACCCTCCTTGAGCCTAAGGCACACTGGGGGAGTCACACCCTCCGTAGCACTGCTACTACATTAGTTGAGAAACATAGGGCTATGGATGTTGTCTATATGCACTTCTGTAAAGCCTGACACAGTCCCCCACAACATCCTAAACTGGAGAGGTACGATTTGATGAGTGGACTGTTTGGTGGATTAGGAATTGGCTGGATGGTCGCATCCAGAGGGTAGCGGTCAATGGCTCAATGTCTGAATGGACACCAGTGACAAGTGGCATCCCTCAGTGTCTGTACTGGAACCAGTACTCTTTAGTGTCTTCATCAACAACACAGTGGGATTGAGTGCGTTGTCAGCAAGTTTGCAGATGACATGCAGCTAAGTGGTGCAGTTGACATCCCTGAGGGAGACATCCACAGGGACTTGGATAGGCTTGAGGCTCATGCAAACCTCATGAGGCTCAACAGGGCTAAGCGTAGGGTCCTGCATGTGGGTCAGGGCAACCTCCAGTATCAATACAGGCTGGAGGATGGAGGGATTGAGAGTAGCCCTGAGGAGAAGGACTTGGGGGTACATGTGGATGGAAGATAGGCCATGAGCAGGCAATATGCGCTCACAGCCCAGAGGCCAATCGTATCTTTGGCTGCAGTCAGAGGAGCACAGCCACCAGGTCAACGGAGGTGATCCTTCCCCTCTGCTCTGGTGAGATCCCACCTGGAGTCTGCATCCAGCTCTGGAGTCCTCAGTACAGGAAAGACATGGACCTGTTGGACAGGCACATGAGAAGGACCACAGAAATTATCAGAGGGCTATGAAGAACAGCTGAGAGAGTTGGAGTTGTTCACCCTGGAGAAGAGAAGGCACTGGGCCCTTTCAGTTCTTAAAAGGGGCCTGTAAGAAACTTGGGGACAGACTTCAGCAGGGTCTATTGGGAGAGGATGAGGGGTGATGTTTTTAAACTTAAAGAGGGGAGACTCAGGCTGGATGTGAGGAATAAATTCTTTACAATGAGGGTCATAAAATATGGGAAGGTGGTGGATGCCCCATCACTGAAGACATTCAAGGTCAGGCTGGATGTGGTTCTAGGAAACCTGATCTAGTTGAACATGTCCCTGCTCACTGCAGGGTGGGGGTGGACTAGATAAGCTTTGAAGGTCCCTTCCAACTCAAACCATTCTCAGATTATACATTCCTATTCTATGACTGCTTTCCTCTCTCCCTTGGGAAGCAGCAGGCATGCGGCTGTGGTCCCTCTGAGCCCTCTCTCCCATCTGACTACTAGGCATGTCCCAGTGTGGCACGTGGTGATCGGGGCCACCCAAACTGTCTCAGCTGGGCCCTGAGGTCCAAGTACACACAGTTAAGCAGGTGATTGCTCATGAACTCTACACCAACATCTCAGAGGGGAACGACATCGCCTTGCTGGAACTGGACCAGCCTGTCCAGTGCAGCGACTATGTTCAGCTTGCCTGTGTGTCCAGCGCCTCACTGGCAGTGTCCCAGCTGACAGACTGCTACATCAGCAGCTGGGGTTTGATGGATGCAAGATGTGAGTTCCCAAAAAGCAATCGTGTCCCCATGGCAAGCTTAGCACATGGGGGGCATGGGCCAGGCTCCCCGGCAGCAGAGGCGAGAGGCAAACGTCAGGGACATGTGCCCCAAGAGATGGGCCTGACCCACTGTGCAGAGCAAGACAGAAGGGACACATGGGTCCAATGCCTCTCAATGGGCAAAGCCATGTGCTAGGGAAAGGGCTCACCCAGACAGGGCAGGAAAACTGGTCACGAGCTGCTGTTTCTTTCTGTGCTCACAGTTGGAAAAGTAGCTGCTAGCGTGCAGGAGGCCAGGGTCTATCTCACTGATATCAACACCTGTAACAGCAGCCGGTGCTATCCAGGGGACATCTTTAGCCACAACTTATGCTCCGGGTACCTGCAGGGTGGCAGCGACTCGTGCCAGGTAGGGGCGTGCAACAGGTCAACCCCCCAGCAGCACAGGCAGCCCAGAGCCCGGCACATGCTTTGCCTGGCAAGTCACCTCCCACCCCAGCGTCCCCAGCGCTGCTGGGGCTTCCCTCCCCTCTCCCATCTGCAGCTGCTTGCCCAGTGCCCCTCTCATCCCAGGTTACTCTGCTCAGGAAGCCCATCCAGTGCTCCTGGCAGCCCAGAGCTCCAGTTCCCAATCCTGGAACATCCGTCTTCCACACACCCAGGATACCTGCGCAGAGATGAGGGAGAGCCCAACCTCACAGCCCCGCAGCCCCCTCCAGACAAGGCTCCATAGGCTCTGGCACCTGAGCAGAGCCTCTGTGCAGTGAATGCAGCTCTGGCAGCTCTTGAGAGAAGGAGCCAGCCGTAGTGCTGCCAGTGGCCACCAACAGCACCCTCATCCTCTCTCTTCCGCTGCAGGGTGACAGCGGTGGTCCCCTTGCACCAAAGATAACAATGCTGACTACCACTGGGTTGGAGTGACCAGCTGGGGCAAAGGCTGTGCGAGAGCAAAACAGCCAGGTGTCTACACCTCCACTCAGCACTTTTACCAGTGGATCCTCGTACAGATGGGACTGCACCCAGAAACAACAGCTAATCCAGTACTACAGCCAGTCTTCACCTCACCTCCTACTCAGAGGCCAAGGCCAAAGCCAAAACCAAAACCAAAACCAAAGCCAAGACCAACAGAATCAGGCACCATTAATTCCTGCCCATTTCCGCAACAGAAGCTGGTGAAACTCCTTACTCAGGTGCAGGAGCTCCTGAAGGCCCTAAAGGAAAAAAAGGCTTTCTGCAGCAGGATGAACAGGAGCCAGGGTAGGCTGCAGTGTACCATAGCCATTTCCCTCTGGGGCAATGCATGCTTACTCAAAAGCTGCCTCATTATCAAAGGCCTGCTCCACCTTTCCAAGCTCTTCATAATCCAGACAAACGTTGACTTGGTCCTGAAATAAAGCTAGTTGTTTTCACTTCTAACACACATCAGTACAACTCAGTCTCCTGTGCAAGGCAAGCACTTCCATGCCCAGCACCTGCAAAATGAGGCTGCAGGCAGTTAACTTAGGCACAAAGAGAAGTGGTCTCCCAGAGGGGCTGACACTTTGCCTGCTCAGAGAGGAGGGTGCTCAGAGCCTCTATTGGACGAGTAAGACGGGCCAATCAAGACTAGGAAGAGGGTAGGAAAAACAGATGGGCCATGCAGACAACGCTGGGTGTTTGCATGAAAGCATGCAAGCTCGTGTTTAGGGCTTGGGATAAGCATTGGCAAACTGAACTGACTTGGGGGAACTCCTGAGCACGACGAGAGAAATTGCTGACCACAGCAAACAGCTAAAAGCGGACAGGATTTACAGTGCCATTGAGGAAGAGCCTGATTTCTCTGGCAGTTCAGGGTAAGAGTGTCTGGTGGGTTTGGGATGGCTTTCCAGTGTGGAGGTAGAGCAGCAAGAGGTTAGGAGCAGTGGCAGCAGGAAGGCTTAGGAGTGCAGTTTGGCACACAGCAGGGCTGCAGGGCAGGATCCCTGCCCTTTCTGATCTGGCTTTCCCCAAACTCCACACGCTGCTCAAAAAGCACTTTGTGCAGTTGGATCTCCTTCAGGACCTGCAGAAGCTCCGGCCCCACACCGCTCTGCAGCAGATCGTAGTTCTCAGCTGGGTCAGACTCCAGGTCAAACAGCAGTGGGGGCAGGTGGGGTGTCAGCGGGGTGAGCCCATGGCAAGCCTCATCTGGGGTTGTGTCACTGTGCAAGGAACCTGCAAAAGAATTCCCTGGCGCAGCTCAGTTTCTTCTCTTGGAGCTCTGGACAGCAAAACCAAGCAGGACATCATAAAGCTGCTATGGAGAGGAGAGGAGGCAGCACTAACCTTGTGTGAAGTAATGGGCCTTGTACTTCCCAAGCCTGACAGCGAAGGGACCATGCAACGGATCGGGGGATGGCGGGTAGAAGAACATCGTCTGACGGGGACTCTGTGGGAAGCAGCAGAGTGAAGCTCACCCATCCAGCCACGAGGCTAAAGAGCCTGCGACAGGGCCAGGCAAAGACTCCAGGGGTGCTACACAGGAGCCCAGATGCTGCAGTGAACACATGGCCCGACGGGGGGAGCTGATGAGCAGCAGCATCGACCGCTCCCTACTCGAAGATACATACTGGGGCTCTCTGCCCACGCACTGCAGCCATGGGCCGGGCTTGGCAACATGCTGCAGTTGTTAAAGCAGCCTGAAGAAGCCCAGGAACTCGATGGCATATCCCAGGCCAGACCAGCCCGCAAGACTCACCTTCCCCGACCCAAACAGCACCGGGCTCAGGTCATAGCCATCCAGGGCAACTTTGGGAAGAGATGCTCCAGCCAGGGCAGTCAGTGTTGGCAGGATGTCCAGGGTGCTTGCCAGCTCATGCGTCACTCCTGTCACTCACCATAGCAAGACACAAGGAAACATTCAAGTGTCTGATCCCACTCCCATCCCTGCATTCCCACTTCCCTCCCATCCTCTGCTTGTCCCGGGGCAGCCAAGCTGCTTCAGCTGGCATCAGCAGCAACAGGGACAAGCAATCCCAAGTCTCACCTGGAGTGATACGGCCTGGCCAATAAGCCACCGCTGGCTCCCGCATGCCACCTTCGTATGTTGTGCCCTTCCCACACCTCAGGAGGCCAGAGCTGCCTCCACGTGCCATCCGCAAGGTGGAAGGGCTGTGAGAGAGAAGAACCACCTACCATCAAGTTTCACAGGTCCACACTACCCCTTCCCTAGTACCGCTAAGAGGGTCATGACAAGAGAGACACGGTGCCAGCAAGTGACACTGCCATACTTCTCAGCCTCAGGAGGCAGGAGGTATGGGGCAGGTGAAGAAGCTAAGGTGTGCAAGAGGCCTAAGCAGGGCACCAGAGACCAACTACACCCCCACACCAATGGAACTGGGTCTATTCGAGCTACAGCCCACTCCTGGCCTGAATCCTGTGAGGTTTCTGTCCACGAGGGGCACAGCTGAGTCACAAGATCAAGGAGCAGATCATGCACTGGGTCCTCTCCGGAGCAGGATCCACCTCTTGCCTCACTTCAGGTCCTTGAGATCTCACCTGGCAATGCCATGTGCCCTCTCCCCCAGCGAACTCATGCCACTTCCCTCGCACCATGGCAGCAGAATCTTACCTTAGCTGTGAAAACAACAAAGCCCCCCGAGCTGAGCCCACTCACCCATTGTCAGAGGTGAAAAACACCAAGGTTGTGTTTGCAAGACCACTTTCCTGCAGTGCCTGTAGCAGCTGTCCCACTGAACCATCAAACTCTGCAAGTGCATCTCCAAATGGCCCACGCCGTGACTGCCCTGTGTACTCCTGGCTTGCAAACTGGGGGTAGTGGGTATGCTGGAGAAAGGGCAGAGAAGACTGCTACGAAAACTCCCAGAGCTGCTTCTTGTTCCCAGTTCACCCAGAGATGGCCAGCACCCCAGCTAGGCCATGGAGATAGGCGACAATACCCATGAGGTGAAAGGAGGCTTGTCCCCAAGCTTCAGAAGCATCTCTCATAAATGGCACAAGGGAGACATGTGCAGACTTGGGGTGGGGAGTTTTCCTGGGTGAACACCTGGCCCAGGGAAGCAGGAAAAGCTCCAGGAAGAAGCAGCCCAAGAACACCATAAGCACGGTGCTGCCACAATGCCAGGGCACAGAACCACCACCCCCAGGTCACCCAGCAGCACGTACTGACTACTCAGCACAGTGCTGGGCTGCAGGAGCTGAGACACTCGCTGCTCTCCATGGAGGACAAAGGGTCCCTTCCCCACCCCTGGACCCGCAACAGCGCTCCCCTCTCCTACGTGGGAGGCGTAGTAGAGCAGGAAGGGGATGCCTTGTCGGGCGCAGTCAGCGATGAAGTTCCGTGAGAATTTATTGTAGAGTGGCACCAGATCAGGGAAAGAGACCGGCTGCTGCACGATGCTCTGGTTCCAGAACAGCGGGACTGGTACTATGCCTTGGTCACAGGTCCCAAAACACTTGATGTCAGGTGGGAAGCAGGTGAGGTTCTGGCAGGGGCCCTGGAGAGAACAAGTAACACCTTTTGGTTTACCTGTGAGCAGGACAGGGAGGGGAGCACTCTCACAGCAGCCTACCACAAGGTCCTACAGGCACCCTCTAGGGAGCTTCTCCCAGAAGGCCAGGGCTCTGTGCCCAGCCACCCATCCAAGGATCACCCCATTTTCTCATGCAGATGTTTCTTTGTAGCCCAGAATCTGACCCTCTCTCCCCTGACAAAGGACAATGTCCCCATGCACACGTACCCAACCACACAAGCACCTCAGAGATGGACTTTCCCATCAGCACCCATCTCCCTGGCCTGCAGCCACCCTCACCCATCTGCCAAGGAAAGCACTGGCCTGGCCCACGTGCTCTCAAGCAGCTTCATCTGTGAGGCACTGCTCCCAGCCAGCTCCAGGACACCCCTCAGAGCTCCACAGGCCTCTCACCTGGTCATGGGAGTAAGGGACTCCCAGAAAGTGGTCGAAGCCCTGGTGGATGGGCAGGAAGGAGCCATTCATCCCCAAGCCAAGGTGCCACTTGCCAACCATGGCTGTGGCATAGCCCGCAGCCTTCAGCACCTCTGCGATGGTGACCTCAGACAGCGGCAGCCCCCCCCGCGAGCCTGGGCTGAACACCCCCGGGTAGACCCCGGAGCGCACCTGGAACCGGCCTGTCAGCAGGGCTGCCCTAGGAGAGAGAAGACCGGATAGAGCACAGAGCGGGTCCTTCCCCAAAGAGGGACCCTATCCCCGCCTCGGGCCCTGGCAGCCCACAGCTGCCCCAGCCGCAGATACCCCGTCTGCACCGGCCCCGCACCGAGCAGCCCCCGGGGCACAGCGACCTCCTCACCCCCCCCCGTTCCTCCCAGCACCGCAGCTCCCGGTGGGTGCCCAGCCCTGCCTCGACGCTTCCCGAGCTCGGTGCCCTCCCCGGGGCCCCGCAGCAGCCACCGGACAGCGGGCTGGGAGCCGCGGGGCACGTACCGGGACGGGCTGCACACGGGGGAGCTGCTGTAGAAGTCGGTGAACCGCAGTCCTCGGGACGCCATCCAGTCCAGGTGCGGCGTGGCAGACGAGGGGTGCCCGTAGCTGCCCAGGTCCCCGAAACCCAAATCGTCCGCCAGCACCAGGACGAAGTTGGGGGGGGCGGCGGCGGCGGCCGCTCCGCGCAAGGCCAAGAGGGCCAAAACCGCCATGGCCCAGGGCAGCCGCAGGGCCCACGGCCCCATTGCGCTGCCACCGGAGAGAGCCCGCCGGTACCGGCCACGGACACGGCGCACCACGTGACCTAGCTCCGCCGCGGGGCGTGATGGGAGTTGTTGTCCGCCGCAGGCAGCTGGGAGCGGCGGTGCCGGACCGGGGCTGCCCCGGGTGCCCGGCGTGTGGCGGCGAGCGGGTGTCCGCTGCGCTGGGGCTGGGTGGAACCGCTGTGTCCGCTGCGCTGGGGCTGGGTGGAACCGCTGTGTCCGCTGCGCTGGGGCTGGGTGGAACCGCTGTGTCCGCTGCGCTGGGGCTGGGTGGAACCGCTGTGTCCGCTGCGCTGGGGCTGGGTGCCGGGGGGAACCGCTGTGTCCGCTGCGCTGGGGCTGGGTGCACGCTGTGTCCGCTGCGCTGGGGCTGGGTGGAACCGCTGTGTCCACTGCGCTGGGGCTGGGTGGAACCGCTGTGTCCGCTGCGCTGGGGCTGGGTGGAACCGCTGTGTCCGCTGCGCTGGGGCTGGGTGGAACCGCTGTGTCCGCTGCGCTGGGGCTGGGTGGAACCGCTGTGTCCGCTGCGCTGGGGCTGGGTGCCGGGGGGAACCGCTGTGTCCGCTGCGCTGGGGCTGGGTGGAACCGCTGTGTCCGCTGCGCTGGGGCTGGGTGCCGGGGGGAACCGCTGTGTCCGCTGCGCTGGGGCTGGGTGCCGGGGGGAACCGCTGTGTCCGCTGCGCTGGGGCTGGGTGGAACCGCTGTGTCCGCTGCGCTGGGGCTGGGTGGAACCGCTGTGTCCGCTGCGCTGGGGCTGGGTGCCGGGGGGAACCGCTGTGTCCGCTGCGCTGGGGCTGGGTGGAACCGCTGTGTCCGCTGCGCTGGGGCTGGGTGCCGGGGGGAACCGCTGTGTCCGCTGCGCTGGGGCTGGGTGGAACCGCTGTGTCCGCTGCGCTGGGGCTGCGTGGCCGGGGGGAACCGCTGTGTCCGCTGCGCTGGGGCTGGGTGGAACCGCTGTGTCCGCTGCGCTGGGGCTGGGTGCCGGGGGGAACCGCTGTGTCCGCTGCGCTGGGGCTGGGTGGAACCGCTGTGTCCGCTGCGCTGGGGCTGCGTGGCCGGGGGGAACCGCCTGTCACCCTTCCGTGGCTGGCAGCAGCTGCCGGCCCAGGCCACTGCTCCGGGCTTCCTGCCTTCGGGAAGAGCCAAGGAAGCTGCTGTTGTGGTGCGCGGAGGGAGCAGGATCCGACGGGCCAGGCAGAGAGTGCGGCGCTGCCGGGAGCAGGCTGCGCTCTGTGGGAGCCTGGGCGCTCTTCAAGCCAAGCGTGTTTGCGTACAGCAACGGCGGAGTTTCGCCTTCAGCCTCAAAGACTGCAGCTTGTGCCTGAATATAGGAGCTCATGTCCTGCAGATCTATGACTTGTGAACAGAGAAGGGACAGTGCAAAGAGGAGCAGCAGCTCTCTGAGGGAAGGGAGTGATACGGAGAACAAGGGGAAAAGGGGTAGGTTCAACACCCGGGAAGGCTGTACCCCACTGCAGTGTCTGCTTTTGAAAACCAGAAAAAGCTCAAAACCAGGCAGAGAAGGGAACGGAGGCAGAATATCCTGAAAGCCTCTATCTGCACAGTTTATCCAAAAGAAGAGTACAGCAGGTACCAAGATGCTGCACAAAGCACAGGCACTTTGCTCTGTATCTCTGCATGTATGAAGCGTGGGCATGTGCTTATGCCTGTACTTGTGCATAAACATGTATGTATGCATTCATGCACGTGCGAGTTTGCATTTGCATCTATAGGAGGGGCATTCTATGTGGCATTCAGCACTTGGGTACGCTGTGAGCATGCACGTGGGCAGATGCATGGATGTAAGGGTGAGTGCATTCTGCATGTTATGTGTCTTGTAGGGTGTGCATGCACTGCCTGTGTATGGGGGGGGGGGTGAGCCAGTTTTGCACACACAGGCATTCTTTGTGTATGTGAACATTCTGCACTGCCCTTGTGTTCAAGACAGGTGTTTCAGAGTCTGGGTGTGCACACTCTGGTTGTGCACTGCACCTTCTCTTTGTACCCCATGTGTGTCTCTACACACCCTGTGTGTGAATACAGGGTGTGCACACAGTTTTTGTGCATGCTGTGTTTGTGTTCCCAGGGAATTCCTCCTTGCAGAAGAGCTGGAGCTGAATTGGGAGCACTCTCATTCTCAGGAGGTTTCTCCTGTCTCAACCCAATGATGTGAGTTGCTTAGTTGGGCTTCTAAAGAGCCAGATCACATTCAAGAACATGCACACATACTTTAAAAGCATGAATGGCAAACCAAAATAGCATAGAGCAGGACCTTTCCCAGAACCCACTTAACACAAAAAGCCCAGTACTCATCTTCCTCTCCAGCTGATCAGGACTGGAACATACACACAAATCACTCCCTAGATTCACAAGCACAGCATGTTCATAGATTCCTTAAATATGAGCATGGGAATTCAGTTAATGTCTGCGGCTGGATGTCAAGCTACTTACCCAGCAGCTGGCACAGACCTTGGGTCTTTCCAGATCTATGTCTCCTCTTGCTCGTGAGCACCTTCAAGTTCACTAGTGAACTGCACACCCCCCCAGAGCACTCCCACCAGCAGCTGGCTGGTGATTCCAGCTGCTGGGTCCCTATGGCCTATGTTCCTTCTGCCATTGCTGCAGCCAGGTACAGACTGGGGCTACACAGAACACCATCTGGAGTCACTCTCAAAAAGAAGGCTGGACAGACTGTGATTAGGTACAAGGCTCAGTCAAACAAGCAAAACAATCAGCAGTTGCTTATCTGTAAATGGCTCCTTTATCTCTGTTTCTGTCCATTTTCCATGCTTATACATCCCCCCATCCTCCTTGACTCCTCTTTCTCCACCCTTTTCTTGTCCCAGACAAGCGATCTACCCCTGGTTCTTTTTCCCATCTTCCTCTGAGATTTGCTGCATTTGTGAACAGATTTGACGTTTGAGGTGCTGATAGCAAGGTCACTTTGGACTTCCATCACACTGCCTGGGTGCTGCTGTCCCTGTCAGATGCCTCTTCCTAAAATGCTCCCAGCTCTTCCTTCAGTTATCTGTGAGGTGTCACCCAAATGGGCCGGCTCAGAGGAGGGTGACGGTACAGCAGAAGGGCACAGAGATTACGGGGACAGCAGTTGGAAACATGTCTTAGGCCAGCTACTGGTGGGATCCCTCTAGGTGTGTACAATGCACTGGTGAACTTGAAATTAGACTTATGCAGCACAAGTTTCCTGAACATACACATGGGAGCAGCAGCAGCCACATCCATCAGGCTGGGATAGGACAAGCATCCTGGGTGTCATTCCACCTGATTCAGCTCTAGCAGACCTGAAAGGAGAAGCTGTGCTGGAAGTCTACTGGATCTGGCTGCTCCATAACAGAATGGGGAAGGAAACCCAAAGAAATAACACCAGAGCTCACACACATGGGAAGAGGCAGTGCTGCTTGGGAAAAGCAATGGGGAGGGCTGGCAGTTGGGACTTAATATTGTATAGTAACTGGACTACTGCTTTAGTACAGAAGCGCAGGAAGGATGTAGGCTCAGAGTTTTATATATATATATAAAAGTACAAATAGTTTTTAGTGTTTGCTTTCTCCAATAGGTACCATTAAAGCTTCCAGACAGGTCCCTTCCCTGTAGGTCCCAGAGTGGCTGAACTCTCCAGGCAAGCTTTGCCTTGAAGAAGCAAGCAGTAACCAGCAGCCTTGTGGATATTCTCACCCTCTCCTTGACCATGATATGCAGCAGCTCAGGCCACTCCCAGAAGAGTGGGAGAACCCCAGATGAGCTCTCAGGGCAAGAGAAAAATTACTTCCCTTTGTGAAGGCCAGCTTTAATTAGCCCCAGAAACCTAGAACAAAGGGAAACTCAGACTCGAGTCCAGGGCTTAGGCAGATGGCGGATTCTCTTCAGGGCAGCTCTCCTCTTGATCCAACGAATTGTCACTTTTCTGCAGGTCAAAGCTCTGGAAAGGAGCAGGACAAGGAACTGCTGAGAAGCATGAGAGCAATAGCTATACTGTGCTGTGATTCTTTCAACTTTGGTCTAGGGCAGTGCAGGCTCTTCAGAGGATCACCACCTCACCCCTTCCAACCTAGACACGAGCAGCACACAAACCCCATAGTGTCACTACTATAAGGCAAATCTTCCCATGCCTACAAGGTTTTGGCCTAGAGCTGCTCTTAGGAGGAGGGCAGTAAGTAGAGCCTTTCTTACCTCCAGTTCTCGCATGACCTCATCCATGAAATCTCCTGAATTCTGTTTGTAAGCAACTGCCAGTTTGATGGCATCGTTGAAGAGCTGATGAGGAGGAGAATACTTGTCACTCAAAGTGAAGGGGCACTGGGTTTCTGAAACATACAGAAACTGTTCCCACACCTCAAGAAAAATAAAAACAAAACTCTGCAAGTACCTATAGCTACCAGACCTCACAAGTTGGCAAACATGTATGCACCAGCCCATCTTCTGCTCTCTGCCTACATACAGGTCTCATGTATGCTGAGTCAAATATCTGTTGTCCTACCTTCACTACATTGGTGCCATCTGCAGCAGACACAAAGTAAAAGGGCAAACTGAACTTCCGGGGAAAGTTGAAGCTTTTCTGGGTCACCTTCATATCCGCTGGGGACAAGACGAGAAATGGTCAGTAAGATATCACTGCAGGCAGAATGTCAACATGTGCAGGAGTGGTGGAACAGATCAGCAGTCAAGGCCCCCTCACTGTAGTACAAGGCTAGGAGAGTCCTCCCCAACAGCCACAGGGCTTTAAAAGCAACAGCATCAGCAAACTATTGACGAGAGACACTAAAAGAAAGAGTTCTTGTTGATTATCCACGGTGTTTGACTAAATTATAGATGGATTCTGATGTGCTATAAATGAACAACAGCTTAGAAAATACCCATTCACTTGCCCTGCAGCAACTGTTTCCTATGCACATCCCTGTGATTTTGGCTGTGTCCATATGACCTGGATACCATCACCATTACAAGTAATGCCTCTCCCTTCAGTCTGGCCTATTAACCAGAACTCCTCCCTGCCTTTATGGCATGTACCCGTACTCCTGTGTGTCCAGGGCATGCTCACAGTACATAAATGACCCAACTGTTACGTATTTTTACTTAACAGGCAGTTAGGTCCAGCTGTCCCAACCTCAGTAGGCCAGAGGCTTTATTTCAGGTTTGGAACAACTCTACTGCATATTTAGATGCCATGCTGGCAGAGCAGGAGCAACTCAGTTGTGATTGATAGGCAGCCTGTATGCGCACAGGGGGATGATCTGCCTTGTCTCACACAGCAGCAGCCGAACTAGTTCAGACTCCAAGTGCTGCCCGTGAGCACTGCCTTGGCAGCCACTCCTGGCCTCTCTGCAGGAAGCTGGATCAACTGCTCTGCATACTGGGCCTGTGATAAGAGCTGTGAGCTGATCATTTCCTAGTCCAGGTGGAATACAGCAAAGGAAGGCAGGGCAAAGGACTCCCCTGGAATAGTGTGCACTCACACATAGAACACCATGATCAGGATTCATCTACACAGAGGTTCTGCCTACAATATGCCTGTCAACACCAAATCCATTTGCCTCGGACTTCCTCTATGGTCCATGCAACCAGTGGATTCAAGGCTGGCTTGACACATACTATAGGAAAGGCTTTCATTAAGTAAGCTCAGTTATGCCCTAAGCCACACTGCTGAACCAAATGAACTGCTGTAGACTGCAGTGGAAGCCCGGACACCTTATTCAGGTGGACACAAGTATTCATAGCTATGATGATTTCTACCATGAATGTCAGCAAGGAAGCCCACGTCTGACACTGTACTTGACAGAGAACAGCAGGAGACTCTGGTCCTAAGGGTATGTGTTCTCTTGTCGATGCTGGGGAGAAAGCTGATGGCGTTATGCACTCTCACAGGATGGAGGAGACAAGTTACAACCCAAGTGACAGCACTAACATGTGGAATGCCTAGCTGGCATTCCTAAGGAGAGGGAGGCATTCAGTCATTGGCACAGGAAGGCAAACAATTTTGCCATCAGGTATATTATAGACACTTCAGCACAGAGTTCCACAGAAACCTGCAGCCTGAATTAGCAATACAAGGGCCGTTACTGACTGTGCCAAGGGAAGCCACATAACAGGTTATGCTCCTCTTCCAGCAAGGCATCCTGCAATTTTTTATTAGGTACTGCTCCAACCAGCTTTTGGTTTCTTGCTGGATGCAATGGGCAGTGGGGTAAGGACAGAATTGGAAGGACATAATTTGAATAAACTTTAAATGGATCAAACTGTATTTTCAAGTGCCTGTAAGACAGCATCAAGGTCAGCAGAGGGCCCAGTTATTCACTGGTAAAATATAGCCTGAGGGACTAATACTCAAGAACTCATCTGGACCTAACAGATGAACGTCACTGTCAGCCTGATTCTCTGAAGAGAATCACATCACAATCCTGAGAGGCTGAAAGAAGATCTACTCACCATCAATTTTGTTGGCCACCACAATGCACGGAATCTCCGAACGGAATTCCCTCAGCTCCTGGTACCAGCTGTTCAAGTTCTTGTACGTGACTTTCCGCTGCACATCAAACACCTTCCAAGAAAGAACCAGCTATGATGGGCCATAGCAGGAGAGCTCCTGATCGACCACCAAATACAGAATCCAGAATTCTCCGAGGAGGACATCAATAAAGGAAACTGGTGTTTGTTAGAAAGTGTGAAAGACAAGGGAGAGTATCCAGAAAGCCCTGAAACATGCAGCCAGCCCACTTCTTTGCATGAGGCAGGGAACAGCCCCTCATTTTCCTTTACAGTCTTATTTATTTTGTACTATGACAAACACTGCATCACCCATGACAAGTGAACAAGCATAGGAAAGATCTGCTCTGCTAAGTAGGGTCAGACGTAAGACTTCTCCAGTTTAACAATTAAAATACCAATGAAGTTGACTAATGCTCACAAGTGATAAGAAAGAATGGAAAGGTTGAGCAGCAGTACAAAGCAAGAGACCTCAGAGGGTTAGAAGTCAGGAAAAAAGACTTATTTGAGCTAATAAATGGGAAGAGCAAATTACAGGAAAACAGAAAGGGCAGAAGACCAGAGAAGAATGTCTTATGTAGCACCCCTGCGGAACATGTCAGAACAGTTTCGTACTACATAATCCAATAGTCAAAGAGCAGAACAAGAAAGGAATGCTTACAAAAGTAAGGAAATTTAGAAGACAGCAAAGCCAGGGAATACAGTAAGAGTGCTATGAGGAAAGACAGAATAGAGCTAAACATACCCAAGTACACTGCTTTTATCTGGTGAGAGAAGAAAGAACAATATAGGAAAGTTTTTTAAACCACTGGAAGAGATAAATCTAAAGCAGCATTGTCACAAGTAACACATAGGCCACGTGTCAGCTGGGACTGCATTAGTCAGAATTCCATCAAATCACAGCTGAGACACTGCCCTTACCAGGATACAAGCATGAGCGTTATGGTAATAGGATGCATGCATGCTCTGGAACCTCTCCTGTCCAGCTGTGTCCCAGAAGTCTGTAAGACACAAAAAAACAAACTTAGAATGACACATCTTTTCAAGTTGTTTTCCTTAGAACTTCAACCCAGGAGATAAAGCCCAGTCCCATCTACTCTGGGTCACAGATGGTGGTTTCACCTCACTAATCTGAAACGTTCCAAGGCTAAGAGATTATGCAGAACTATAACCTTTTCTTAGCTATGCTTAACTATGCATTGTGCTGGCACTGAACATGGCTATAAGCATATCAGCAAAAGAGAAGTCATCAGTAGATATCACTTGCAAAAAACAGAAAGACAAAGCTAGTCCAAAGTGCAGAGTGGTAACAATGCATAGTGCTTTGTCACTAGAGATGACAACAGGAAACAAAACCTGAACCTCTTGTAATTGGCCTGATTTCTGACACCTTGGTATACAGCCAGGTGCCTGCCCTAGGCAATATTCTCTCTGCTTTCACGGACAGTCCAACTCTGCTTTTCCCAGGGGCAAAACTCATTCTAAAATTACTAAGGGCATAGGGCCCAGTTCAGGGTCCCAAGGGAGGAGACAGGCAGGTCCCAATTCATTAAGTACCTCGTAGACTGCGTATCATAAAGCATACCTGAACAGTCAGCAACATTCTAATGCCCTTTTCTGTCTGTCTCAGGTAGGGCTCCTCCCCACCCCAATCCTTTTAATGTACCATTTCAGAATCCTCACTTAGAAGGACAAAAGAGGTGCCAGTGATCATGACCTACTGAATGTCCCTAAATTAAGTTCCCAGGCAATGCGGCAGCTGTCCCGAGAGAACTTGCCATGCCTTACTGAAAAACACTGCTGCTTTTATTACCAAATCCTCCAGATTTGTCTGTCATACCCCATGTCACTCCAGAACACAGGGATTTATCAACCTTAAAATCCTTGGGAAAAGTAAGATTCATAAATATGAATACAGCACATTTTAATGCAATCCTAACTCTATCATGCGGAATTTGGCGATGGCCTCTAAGCACAGCTCAACAGAGTAAAACTTAAACTAGCAAGGGAAGTGGTAATTCTGCACGGTTTGAGTCTTCAGATCACATTATATGCCTTTACAAATCCCACTTCATGAGAGGTCTTCTCTGCAAAGTAGCTTGGATGATCAGCCTTATGTTCATAAAAGGTGCAGAAGACACTGTGAACACTTGCAAAACATTAGCCACACGAATTACTTAAACTAGACCAAGTTACTTCATAAAGTACTAAATCCATGTTAAAAATAAGTCCCTGACTTTTGCAAGTTGTCCTAACTGTATTTCACTTAACGGTTAAAAAAGCTCCCCACCTCATCTTTTATATGAGTTTACCTAACATCAAATAGAGTCTGTTAAATATTTCTTGTTGTGCTGAAACCTCCTTTTGTACAAAGTTCCTGTTCTCTAATATTTTACCTTCCCCCTGAGAAGCCAGAGTCCCTCACCATTAGGCCCCTTTTTACCATCTTTCAACTGCTCCTCATGGCTTTTCTCTGAAACCTTTTATTAGGTGTAAATGGCAAGGTCTGTGTAAGGGGCAGGGGCTGCAGGGATGGCTTCTGTGAGAAGACACTGGAAGCTCACTCCATGACAGGCTGAGCCACTTTCAGTCAGCTCCAAGACAGACAGACCCCCTCTGGCCAAATCCCTCCCAGTCAGCAATGCTGGTGATAATGTATTTAAGGAGGACTCAAAAATGCTGCAGAGGAAAGTGAGGAAATGAAAGAGAACCAGCTCTGCATACACCAAGCTCAGAAGAAGGAGGGAGACAAGATCATAGAATCACAGAATCCCAGATTGGTTTGGGTTGGAAGGGACCTTAAAGCTTCTCCAGTTCCAACCCCCTGTCACAGGCAGGGACATCTTCCACTAGAGCAGCTTGCTCCAAGCCCTGTCCAAACTGGTCTTGAACACTGCCAGCAATGGGGCAGCCACAGCTTCTCTGGGCAACCTGTGCCAGTGGTTCCCCAGTGTAACCACCCTCAGCATGAAACATTTCTTCCTCATGTCCAATTTACACCTACCTTCTTTCAGTTTAAAACTGCTGTGCCTTGTTCTGTCAATACAAGCCCTGATAAAAAGTCTTTCTTCATCTTTCTTATAAACCCCCTTTATATACTGAAAGGCCACAAGAAGGCCTCCCTGGAGCCTTCTCTTCTCCAGGCTGAACAACCCCAATCTCTCAGCCTCTCTCCATAGTAGAGGTGCTCCGTCCCTGTGATAGTTTTTGTGAACCTGTTCTAATAGATCCATGTTTATCTTGTACTGGGGATCCCAGAGATGGATGCAGGACTCCTGGTGGGGTCTCGAGCAGAGCAGAGCAGAATTGCCTCCTTCAACCTGCTGGTCATGCTCTTCTCACGCAGCCCAAGTCAATTTGCTTTCTGGGCTGCAGTTGCACGTTGATAGCCTGTGTCCAGTTTTTCATTCACCAGCAAAGGGGAAAGGTGCAGTGCTCAAACATGTAGAAAGCTGGTACAAACAGGAAGGGGGAAAAAATTGTTCAGTGTCCGGGAAACACAGGAAATAACTGGTTCATCCTGAACAAGGAAGATTTGCATTAAGTATCAAGAAAGATTTTCTAGCAGTAAGAACCCTAATAGGTTGGAATAGATGGCCTAAGGAGGCTTTGTTACTGGAAGTCTTTGAATATGTGTTTTATAAATATCTATCTATATATAAATATATATATATGACCTTATGGGGTGACCCTATGATAGAAACATATCAATGAAAAGCATCAATAAGTAAAGAGTTTCTCCTGTGTGGAGATGTGCAAGATGTCCTCCCACAGTCCCTTCCAAAAGCTGTAATACTCTGGAAACACATTGTAGTGACAGATGCAGCACTACAGAATATCCACTCAAACCACAGAATAAGATCATGCTTTTCTTGAGCTTCCATCCGTAACACACAGTGAACAGCACCGTGCTATGAGGCTAAGTCTCACAGGTTAAAGCAACGCTTCGTTGGCATAAAAAACAAAGTTCACACTTGTGATAAACCTGATGTTATGGGAGAGTTGAGTGTGGCTGATAACAGAGATGCCTGATAAAGCCATGCTGCTTGTATTCTACCAAAAAAGAACTAACAAAGCTTGAGATAAAACAGGTGGGATTTTATGATAAGATCAGACAGGCTGGACATATCCAGCAAAAAAATTTAAATTCTATAAACTTCAAGTACAGCAATTGGTACACACACCAGAAGTAATGAACCAAGTGAGAATAGCCAAGAAAAGGATAACCAGTGATAGGAAGATTGTGTTAAAATATATTAAAACCTCAGCAACTAAAATAGCAGATCCACTGGAGTAATGCATGGCATAGGGTTTTAGAATTGATGTCGACAGGCAGCTAAATCCCACTGCAGGCTCTGTTGTTATAAGCATATGGAATATTTCTTCTCACTTATTTACTACATTGACAGAGTAGAAGAGTCTGAAGACAGCTTCATACTGCAGCTAAAGTGATTAACACCCAGCCTGCAAGCCAGAGCAAGCCCCCTCTCTGCTCTTCCTTCCCCCTGCTGTCCCCTTGCCGCAAACCAAGCTATTGGCATCCTTAACTGCATTAGGCAAAACATTCCTTCACCTCTACTCTGCACTGGAGAGGCCACACCTGCAGGACTGTGTTCAGTTCTGAGCTCCTGAGTACAGGAGAGAAATGGACATGAAGATGATGAAGGGACTGGAGCACCTCTTATGAGAAGAGGCTGAGAGGGTTGGAATTCTTTACCCTGGTGAAGAGAAGGCTCAGGGGGGATCTCATCAATGAGTATACATACCTGAAGGAAGAGAGTAAAGAAGATGGAGTTAGGCTTTTTCAGTGGTATGCAGTGACATGAGCAGACAGTGCAAACTGAAACACAGCTGTTTTCCTCTGAACATCAGGAAACACTTTCCATTGTGAAGGTGGCTGGGCACAGGTACAGGGTGCCCAGGAAGGTTGTAGAGTCTCCATCCTTGGAGACATTGAAAAGCCACCCGGACATGGTCCTGGGCAACTGGCTGCAGGTGGCCCTGTTTCAGCAGGGGTTGGACAGGAGCTTCAGAGACCCCCATTCTGTGATCCTCTGATCCCTCCATTCCCCCATTTCCCTGCCTACAAACACGTGTTGGCACCCCACTGCCCCGGGCAGAAAACTGCCGTGGTCTGGGGTCCGTGCGCCGCTGCCTCTGCCCGCAGCACCGCCGCTATCCCCGCTCTGCTGCAGCCGGCACCTGCCCGTTCCCCCGCAACACCCAGCGGGGCGCTCTCCACTTACCCACCAGGACCGCCCGCCCGTCCACCCGGGCGCGGTGCTTGTAGAGCGTCAGGGCGAAGGTGGAGAGCTGCTGGGGGCAGCTGCGTCCGCGTTAAGGAACAGACAGAGGAGGGCGGCCCCCGCGCCGCGGCGACCGCTCCCCGGCCGGGCCCGCCGCTCTTCCCCAGCCCCCGCCGCGCAGGCCCGGCAACACGGGCGGGCAGCAAGGGGCAGCACAAGGATACAAGCTGTGGAGCAGGAACCTCTCCAGCAGCCTGCGGAAAGAGTACGGCGCTGCCGTTAGGCCGGGGGACCGCGCCGAGCCGCCCCTGCCCTACCCGAGGGGAACACACGCACTTGGACTTGCCCACGGCGCTGTCGCCCAGGCAGATGATCTTCACGGCCTCCTCCGCTCCGGCCGCCGCCTCGGCCCGGGCCTGCTCCGGCGCCTCCGCCATGGCCCCGCCTCCGCGTCCCCGCTGCTACGCGATGTGCGGGGCCAGCCTCCGGCACCGCGTCACCGAGCGCGACGTTCCGCTGATGTCACAGGCGCGCCGGGGGCCATGGCGGCGGCGGGGCCCTGTGGGCGGCCGCTGCAGCTCACGCTGGCTCTGCTGAAGCCGGACGCCGTGGCCCACCCGCTGGTGCTGGAGGTGAGCGCTGGGCGCCCCGCATCGTCCTGCCCCGCCCCGCCCCGCCCCGCTTCGTCCTGCACCGCACCGCCTCGTCTTTCCCCTCACTATCCCGCACCAGTCCTCTTCGTCCCGCTCTCGTCCCTCCCCGCTTCGTCCCTCCCCGCTTCGTCCCTCCCCTCATCGTCCCGCACGAGTCCTCTTCGTCCCGCCCCGCATGGTCCCGCACAGCCTCGCTTCCTCCCGCTCCGCCCCAAGTCACCGGACCAGGCCGTGCGGTGCGGAGCGGAGCGTCCCGGCGGTGCCCCCCCGCCCTCCCAGCCGCTGCGCCTCTGCCCGCAGGCCGTACACGAAACCATTCTGAGCAACCGGTTCCTCATAGTGCGCGCCAAGAAGCTGCGCTGCGGGCGGGAGGAGAGCCGCCGGTTTTACCGGGAGCACGCGGGTAGGCTGCACGGGGCTGGGCCTGGGGCTGGGGCTGGGCCTGGGGCTGGGGCTGGGGGGTGGACGAGCGTGTCCGGGGCCGGCGGCGCTATGCGGTTTGACCCGCCCGTCTTTCTCCCGCAGGGCGGTTCTTCTACCAGCGGCTGGTGGAGTTCATGGCCAGGTACCTGCCATGGCCGCAGCCGGTCTCTGCGGGGCGCCAGGAGGGAGCTCCCTTCACAGAAGACCCTTGTCCCGCCTTTGGGTGGAGGGGCCACTTTGGCGTGGGACGTGTCTCACCTAAGGAAGGCCCTGGGCTCAGGGGTGGAGAAATGCCAGGAGATAACCCTGCTGTGACTATAGTAGGGCTTAGTGGGGTGGTGGGCACCATCACCTAGGAGGAGGGCATTCACACAAATGCTCTGCTCTGAGCCACAGACTCAGGGTCTAGTGCCATGGTAGGGCTGTGTCGCCTCCCAGAAGCACTGGAAGACACTTGCACTTCCTTGTTTGCACTTGTTGTATCTATAAGAATGAAGCCATGCCCTTTTGTAACCTTATCTACTTCTCCTCTTCCCTGGTCTTTTTCTCAGTGGCCCCATGTGGGCTTACATCTTGGCCCATGAGAATGCTGTTCCGCTCTGGAGATCCCTGATGGGACCCACCAAAGTATTCCGAGCCCGAAACAGCGTCCCAGACTCCATTCGAGGAGCTTATGGCCTCACTGACACGAGGAATACCACTCATGGATCAGGTAGACCCATTCTTCTTTGTTGAGTGTTGGGCAAAGGTTGGAGCTCAGGAAGGTGTGAGCACTGGTGTTTTGCTTGCTTTCCAGTCTGGAAGTCACAGTTAATGGTTTACTCACTTCTGCAGACTCCTCTCACCCCTGTCCTGGTGTGACTTGAGCCTGGTGCTTTTCTTGTGGCTTTTGCCCTTCTCTTTGGAATGTAGCACGTTTGTAGTGTCACACTGCCATCACTCACCTTCCCCTCTGTTTTCCAACAGATTCACCAGCATCAGCCAGCAGAGAAATTGCCTTTTTCTTCCCAGAGTTCAATGAGCAGCTCTGGTACCAGCAGGAAGAGCCACGTCTGCGGCAAGGGCAGGTGTATTACAATGCAGAGGAGCGTGTCCACTGTGTTCAGGGATGAAGAGACAAGAGTTGACCTGAGTTACCCCGGGGGTATGGCTTGCTGAGCTGGGAGTAGCTGCTAGACACACTGTGTCAGCCTCATAGCAAGACATAGAGCCATGGCATGTTTTAAGGAGCGTGGGGGAGAGAAAGACCTAGTGCACATCATGTTGTGTGACCTGGAGTTAATGTTGTTCATGCAGCATCCAGGCACTGGGGCAGTTTAGGCAAAAACTCAAGTAGCAGTACTCCATCTGGATGTAGAGATCTAGCCATGGAGTTCACTGGTCCCTGGTGTTTATTTAGACATAAGCGGTACAGGTGAGTCCAGCAACAGGGCACATGAAAGGGGTTGCTAGTTCCAGTTAGGATATGGTTTGTTTTGCTGATGGTAGTCCTCAGAGTCTTACTATTTGCTCTGTTCCCAGAGTCCCGTAAGGAGAAAAGAGAGGGAAAAGAATATGAAAAAAGGCATCAATAAGCAGGGTAATACTAACTCTCCTGTCCTTGCTTTCCTGAATCCAAGCTGAAAAACAAGGTTCTCTCCAGTTTTGTACCATAATTCTGATCTTGAGCTTCTGGTGGAGGGCACAGTTAGAAGCCATTCCCAAGAGGAAAGCAGCGTATCCCATTGGGTTGACTTGGGCTGGGCTGACAAGTCTGCAGCACGAGTTCTAGGGGAAGATGCAGAAAGGTGTGGAATACTCCAGTGACTCTGAAGGATCTTTTGTTTGTGCTTTTTAGATTGCCTGGGGGATGAGATCTGCAGTTCTGATGAGACTTGATAGTGGCCATTAAAGCTATGGATTTCTCAAGTCCATAATAAAAGGCCAGAGAAGCTGATCTGAATGCTGGTACACAGGGGCTGTAGAATTTCTGCCGGGCAATTTCTTTACAAGAGACTTCATTGCCTATACTCTTACTGGGCATTAAAGTACTGAGTTCCATGTCCTTTGTAAATTATATGGACAAAGTCACTTTGTTATGCAATGATTGATACAGTTATCATATCCTGGTGTGTGAGGACTTGGTTTTGAGGTACAGAGCAAGGTTCTGGTATGCTTATTTATGTTTCCCTGTTTGGTGCATTTTGAGCTCTCTTCTGTACCAGTTTTTAATCCATTTAAACTGCTCCAGATTGCAGTTACAATGCTGATATTTTTAATTAAGGTGCCATGTTGTACTGAGTGAATTTCTTTCACATAATTTCAAATGCACTATATTGATGAAGGTACCATTGTACGGTGTTTGGGACAAGAAGTTTGTTAGCTTGATTCCCCTCTTCTGAAGTTACGCATGACTAGCACTGAGGATACTGTTTCCCTACAGCTCTTGACTAGGTTGTTGATTGATTCTCAAATTCATTAGTGCATCACTGTGGTACAGATCAAAGGGAAGTTGCTGTGGCTAGTTTAAGACAACTATGTGAAATGCTGGGCATTTGATTGAAAAATGTGTAATTGTAGGAGATGCTTCTGTAGAGTTTCCTTGACAAAATGCATCAACATGTTTGTTCCTTCATTACCATTATACGAGATTAAATGCAGTCATTGTTTTGTTCCAGGTACAGATCAAAAGGATCTGCGGAGTATTTCTGCGTTTTTGCATTGCTCTTTTATTTTCACCAGCAGTACGCAAAGGTGGATCTGCTCATGATCGAGTTTGTGTTTATACAACTCTGGAATCTTACTGTCCATAATGCTACTGTCAGTTGATATTTTATTGATTCCCTCCGTGTCTGTCAGTTTTGTGGGGTTTTCATGAGATTAGTAACCATTACGATTTTATTTTTATCTTTATTTATATTGTGCTTTCTTTTTTTGGCTATTCATTTGGGGTGACATTAAATGACAATTCCTGGCTTACACTTCTTGTTTGAAATGTGTTAATTTTCCTAGTTGTTTGTCATTATTACATTTGGGGAAACCAATCCTTTTAAAATTTCAAGTACAAACAGCACTGGCTTAGTGGTGCAGTGTTTTCACAGAGTGATTGTCAGGTGACCGTCACCATTCCTTAGGTTACTACCAGTTGTTATGTCCATAGTAACATTTCTTTGGTCCAACAAGACTGCACCTGAGAAGAGGTTGTTGGAACTGCAGTGCCATTGCCCTACACAGAGCATTTGTTCTGTAAATCTAAAGATTTTCTCTGAAGTCTGTCAGGAGATCTAATATAAGGAAGAAGTTGTTCTCTGTGACGCTGCTGAGGCACTGGCACAGGGTGCCCAGAGAAGCTGTGGCTGCCCCATCCCTGGCAGTGCTCAAGGCCAGGTTGGACACAGGGGCTTGAGCAAGCTGCTCCAGTGGAAGGGGTCCCTGCCTATGGCAGGGATTGGAGCTGGAGGAGCTTTAAAGTCTCTTCCAACCCAGATCATTTAATGATTCTGACAATACTGAAATATTTGGTGTTAGATGGAGGAGATAGTGTCAAAAAATGCTTTTAATATCAAAGGAAGCCTTTGGATTTTAGCAGAATCTCTGCTTTGAAGCCTCTTGGAAAAGTCTTACTGTTTTTTTCCCCTATTTGTAAGTGCTGAAGAAATGTTTCACTTCTTTAGTGTGTTATAGCACTGTACCAGCTACTAGGAGGAAAACTAACTGTTAGAGCTGAAACCAGTTCATAATGACAATTCACGTGTGTTCCGCTTACCTCCTTGTGCCTCCCAGTCCTGTGCTGTACGTTTGACTTTGTAACTTCCCATGGCTTTAATTTGAAACAATTTCTTGTACCCTTTCTCGCTTTTCTTCCTGCCCCTTCCCTGTCCCTAATCTGCTTTTACAGAACAAGTTGAAACCTCTGATTATTTTTAATAAATCCTGGTAATGCCCAGCACAGGCTATTTCTTCTCTTTTGTAAAGGTTTTTGGTTTCCTTATTTGACTTGCAAACATTATGTTGTGAAATAATAAAGGCAGGTTATCCAAATGCTGGTTTAGCTTAAATATGTAATATCTGATGCTGCAACAATCTCATGTACAGTCAACGTTTGTATTTTGGTTGTTGTCCTCTTCTTACTGATGCTTAAATGCCTTCTGCCTGTTTACACAGAATCATGATAGCTGAGTATTAGACTGAAGGCTGCTGAACCAGAGTTTCTGCTTTCCAAAGGAAGTGCTCCCCCCGTATTTCACAGAAACAATACCTATCTGACACGGCTGTAATGCACATCTATAGTGTAGCTACACTGCCTCAGAGCAGAGAAGGAATTTGGGCAAGAAGGCACAATCATTATTACAAATTACTGTGGACCTTCAGCTTTGTATTTGCTGAAGTTTTCCATAAAGTTTACTGTCTTTCAGGTTAAGTTTTTTACCTTTTTCTCCTTTTAGTACTTCAACAACTTTATGTGTTTCTTTGCCCAGAGTATGAACATTTCAAAGATTGGGAATCTGCACAGAACAAAGACATTCTTCTCACATGTCTCACTCTGGTGCTTATGACATGATGATGCAGTTGATTACAGCAGATGTGAACAGCGTCAAAGTCACTCCTGAGTGACTGCCTCCAATTTTTAATAGGCCACTTGAAGCCTTGTTTACAGGTCTCACAAAAACCTAGGGGAGAAAGTGAAGTGTTCTGGGCTCTTAGTAATGGGCACTGAAGCTCTGATGGCATTTTCTCTGTGGAGAGAAGCCTGTGGGGAATGGGTACCAAGCAGACAAACTGGAAACAAGGAAATCTCTCTTAAACTTCAGCCTTCTATTTAAAGCATCTCATTTAAAGCACTCCAATTGGCCTACAGAGCCCTGGCTGGTCTGCAGTTTGCACAGCCCAGAGCAGAACAGGAGATCAAGGTGGGTCCTGTGCCAGGAGGGCTTTTTGCTGTAGCTGCAAGTACCACTTGCACGTGTTGACTGAGAGATGCTCCTCTGCTGCCTGCTGCCACCACTGAACAAGAGCTACTTGTGAAAGCCTCTCCCTAAGTGCCCTCACAGGGTTAAAAGCCTCCACTCACAAGCTTTGAGGACACAGAGGCTCTTCCTCATGCCCGTAAGAGAACTGGACAGCAGCTGGGCACATTGCTAGTTTTTTCTTCTTTTCAAGCATTGGATGCCATCCACTGCTCTTGGACATGGAGGTAAGGGAGAGCTGGCAGGGCAGGACTGCTGCCTGGGGTGGGGCAGGGCCTCAGTCATGGTTGGACCCTCACAGGGTTCACTATAGGCACATTACTTGGGAGCGAACCTAGTAGTGTCACACAGGGCTCTTGGGTGGTCTGGGTTGTGTCTGTTAGTGATGCCTCAAACAAAGCAATCCGGTCCTTTTCAGAAGTTAATCACGTGTAATTAACCATCACCTGGAACTGGGGCTGGACCATGGCCAAGATTCAGGACCTTACCTCTCATGGCGACGTGCTCTGGCTATCTGGTCTGCTCACCAAAGTGCAAATGGAGTATGGTGGCTCTGTGAGGAAAGCCACATCCTGCAGGAGCGGCTGGCTTCCCAGGGTGGGCATGGAGCACATCTGCCCACTGTAGGAGGAAGGGTGAGGGCGTCTGCCCTCAGATGCTGGAGCTATGCAGAAGTGAATCACGGTGACATAAGGCATCCTGCTTTAGGGACTGCACCAGCACTGAGCTGGGTCTCACACTGGTGCATCACCATCACCGTGGTCAGGGGAACCTTCCTTCTCTCAGCAGGAATGACAGAAACCAGCTGTATCCCCAGCACTGGTGGTATCCGTACTCCCCCTCTGCCCCCTGTACAGTGTTTCTGGACTAGTCAGCACCGAGCAGAGGTGTCACAGCACAGAGAAATACTTGGTAAGTCATTAGCTACCATGAGAAACCGCCTCAGTGCAAGTGAGAGAGGAAAGGAGCTGAGGCAAGATGGAGATTCTTTCAAGGCTCATTCCTATGCAGCCCAGGAGAAAAAGGGAGATTTTCCTATTGTATCTTCCTCTTTGTCCATTGTGTACAGGATGTCTGAGGTTTGAATCTGGCATTTCTTGTCATGTGGCTGGGTCTACTGACTACTGCATTGCTCCAGATGATGGTGAAAAACTGGCGTCATTCCTCTGCAGGTTTCCTGTGGCTGTACTGTAGCCCTGTAGCTATACACCTAATCCAGCCTAGATTGGTCAGCATGGGGAAAGCACCATCTGCAGCTCTCCAGAGCTCACTGTCCCTCCTGCAGTGGAACCAACAATTCCCTCCTGCTGCTGCAAACATGATGGGTCATGGCTGTGTACCCACAGTAGACCAAGGGCTGGTTGATAGCATGTGATAGTCTCACACTCTTGCTCACCTGCTCCTATTTCCAAGTGTTGAGCCCCAGTGCAGAGCACGAGGTGACAGTCCTTACATACCCAACCTCCTACTATTACACTTATTTTTATCACTCTGGTTCCTGAGGTGCCCCATTCCTCCCACATAGCAGGCAGGTCCCCACCTTCACTGGTGCCAGCTTCACCGTAACTTGTCAGGAGACTCCTGCCTCTCGTTTACAGGTCACAAGTAAAAGCATCCAACAAGGTTCTGGACAGACTCTCCCCCTCTCACCCCTACACCATGGAGGCTCTTGTGCCTTAAGGAATCCACTGCCTGAGCACTCTGACAGGTCACAAACACAGATCTTGAAGTGGCACAGATCAACATGTGCATTTTGCAGCTTTGCAGACAGGGACAGCTCAAGACAAGCCAGTTTCTGAGAACGCTGCTGCTGTCCCTCCCAGTGCTTGCCCCTCTCAGGCTCCTGCTCCTGGCTGCAATACTGGGACAGACAAGTTGGGCTGTTCTTGCATCAAAATGCACACAGCTTTGGCTGCAGGCTGGCCGGAAGCAGCGATGGTCTGAGATTTCCAGAATCTTGGATGAGGCAGTCCTTAGGTACCTGTGCAATGGATGCAAAACAAGTAATAAAAATAAAACCCTCAACACTATTAAAACACATGTTGAACTCGGGCACCGCTGGGGTGCTTGGCAGGCAGTGGTTTCTCAGCCTTGTAACACCCCATCCAGGATGGAGAGACAAGTTTGGACATCCTGCATGAGGCAAAGCAGAATTCATCTTCTGACTGAAGGTTTTCCTCTCAATACTTTGTTGTTTGTTGTTGTTGAAGTTGACAAACTGGAGAGTAAACGAGAAATGAATCAGAACTTGGCTCTTCTGCTTAGCAAACACTGACACTGATCAGTGTGCAAGTAGAGACAAGGAGAGAACGCTGTTAGAATACAGGGCCCTTAATGAGGAAGAGAAAGACCTGAAAATTGTGAGTGAGACAGAGCTGACATTTGAGCAATTCCAACCGGAAAACAGCCCACAGTGAGCAACTGCTTGGACAGATTATTGCAGTAAGCAATTGTAATCACTGAAGTCTCCATTGGTCAACTTTGTAAAATCGTGGCTGATACAGATACATGTGTTGGACAGAGGAATTAAGATTGGCCATGCAGTCATAATCTGCACTGGTGCTTCCAGCCTTGGTGCTCCCTTAGCAACATGTATGTGAGCTTAAGCCTCTCTGGATCCCTTCCCTCACCCAGGCAAGAGCAGCCGCTGGTTTCCAGGCTGGCTGAGTGCAGTCTGTGCCTGTACAAGTGCTGTCAGGGACAGGTCTGCACCCAAGCCAAGGCGATTGCAGGTGTTTTTTTACCTCTCTCTCAGCCCCACAGAGGCTGCCACACCATCTTTGCTGTATTTGTGCACCAGAACACCCAGCCTCCATCTGCTAGGCTTCCTGGCACTGGCACAGGGCGGCTGCAGCAGCCCTCGCCACAAGGACACAGTAAGCACCAGCTTCAGCAGCCCTTATCTGAGCTTTATGAGCAATAACTGCTTCCTCATGCTTTGACCATCATGTGGACATGGTAGCCATAGCTTCGCATGGCAGTAAGCAGAACCCTTGTGTCATGGTGAGACTTGAAATAGGATGATGGAAGAAAGGCCAGTTGAGATCCCTGATAACGTAAATTTGGCTGTGGCTTAACAAACACCATGTCTTGAGTCACCCCCAGTTAGAACTTGTGCTTTTCCAAGTGTTGGTTATCACAGAGCAAAGCACCCCCAAAATGGCAGAGCAGGAGACAAGATAAAGAAAAAAACTCTTCTAACTGGTGTAGGGTGATGCCACATCCCCAACCAGTGGCTTGGGAAGAGCAAACTTAGTGGCTGTGGCATCTAAGAAATGACGTGACCATGTCTAGGGGCAGGGAAGTATATAGTAACTGTATAAGGGCCACCAAGAGGATGAGATGTGGTATTCTTACCAAGACCAGGGGTTGGGCTGGCAGGAGAACCCAAGACGTGTGGTTTCACCTTGATGCATACTGTTCTTGGTTTCTTCTGTGTGATTCTCTTGCAGTCAGGTATCCAACACTGACTGGCAGCTCGCTGGACTCCAAAACCTAGCGTTTGTGAAATCCCAACACAGGAAGCTTTCAACTGCTATGGAGATAGGACCAAAGCCATCCTACCAGTGAGACCTTTGCCTTCCGGGTGGTTGTGCTTCGGTCCCCTGGCTCACAATCACCATCTTCTCCTCATAGTGCTCATTTCTGCCCAAAGACCAACTCAAGTGGCCCCATGACAGGTTCGCGCTGACTCAGGTGTCAGAGTTCGTGCTCCTGGGCCAGCCCTTCCTTTTTGCTCTTTTCCTGGCTATTTACCTGGCCACACTGCTGGGGAACTCTGCAGTCCTCGCCCTCGTGTCCCTGGATCCCCATCTCCGCAGCCCCATGTACTTCTTCAGTCACCTGTCCTGCTTGGACATTTGCTATTCCTCAGTGACAATGCCCAAGATGCTGGCAAATGCCCTGCGTCAGCAGGCACCCATCTCCTGCTGTGGGTGCCTGGCAGAGACGTTCTTCCTGATGGGGTGCGCAGGGTCCAAGTGCACACTCCTGGCTGTCAGGGCCTATGACTGCTGCGCAGCCATGTGCCAGCCCCTGGGCTACCTGCAGGCCATGAACCGCAGAGCCTGCGTGGCTGCCGCTGTGCGCTGCTGGACTCTGCCGTGCCCATCCTCCTGCCCTCCAGGCTGCCCAGCTCCAGCACATCTGTGATGCCCCTCTGCAGCTGAGGGCTACCTGCAGCAACACCCGCCCCAGTCCATGCTGCCAGTGTCTCTGTGGGGCTCAGTCCCTTCCTGTTTGTCCTTGTCTCCTACCTCCATATCCTTGCCACCATCCTTGGGATGCCCCTGGCCATCAGCTGCTGCAAGGCCTTCTCCACATCCTCTGCCCACCTGCTTGTGGTCACTCTGTACTTTGTGACAGCCAGCCTGAACTACAACTGGCCCAGGAGCCGATGCACTGATCTCTGCACTGTATGACATCGTCACCCCCATGCTGAACCCCCTCATCTACAGCTTCCACAACCAGGAGGTGTGGGGGTCCTTGCAGAAGGCTGTGTGGGGATGGGGCACACTGGGCTCCCCTGGCAGCAATGCATAAGCAGTACCAGGGCTGCCACAGAGTAATGGTGTGGCACCAGTGCCTGTCTAGGGGAAATCATGTTTCTCTTGGGCTTGTCCCCAACAGGCCCAGTTAACTCCCCTTCCCCCTTCATATCTAGTTTAAAGCCCTGTCAATGAGCCCTGTTAACTCCTGCCCCAAAAACCTTTTCCCCCTCTGGGACTGGTGTATCCCACCCACCACCAGCAAACCACGTGTCTTATATAGCAGCCCATAATTAAAAAAGCCAAAACCCTGTCTTTGGCACAGGTCACGTAGCCATACATTCATCTGCAGACTCTTACTATTTATCTCTTCACCCTTGCTTGTAACAGGTATGGAGGCAAACACCACTTGCCCTCCAGACCCTCTAACCAACCATCTCAGGGCCCTGAAGTCTGTCTTCATCGCCCTTGACCTCCTTGTAATAATTTCATCAGTGCCAACCTGAAAAACCAGCAGCGGATAGTGGTCAGAGGGCTGCACCAGATCAGAGAGCTTCCTTTTAACATCTCTAATCTGAGCCCCAGGTAGGCAGCAGACTTCCCTATGCAATGGACCTGGTCGACAAATGGGCCCTTCTGCTCCCCTCAGAAGGGAGTCACCCACCACAATTACTCTTCTTTTCTTCTTGGTTGGTGAAGTTCTAAGGCATGAGGGTGAGTGACAAGCCCTCGGTGACTCACTAGATAGATCTACCCCTCCATCTCCATTTACCTGGCCCTGTAGTTCCAAGACCTCATACCTGTTATTCAAGGGCAACTGGGAGGGAGGAAGGGATTGCAAGGGTTTCCGCTTACCTCTCCGAGGAGGGACCTCCATCCATACCTCCCTGTCCCTTAGGTTCACTCCTTCTATCTGATGGTGGGAGGGAAGGGGATCCACCCCTTGTTCAACCCCTTCCCTCTGCCCTTGCCTTAGGGTGTGGCTCCACCAATCTATTTCACTTTCCCATTCTCTGATGGCTCTCAGCCTTTCCGCCTCCTCCCTCAGTTCAGCCACCTGCCTGAGCAGATCATTTATTCGCTTGCACCGCACACAGCGGTGTCACTGGCTCCCTCCAGTACGAGTGCCAGGCTCAGGCATTTACTGCAGCCAGAGACCTGCACGGCCGTGTGTCTGCAGGCAGGCTCAGTCTGGGTACTCATGTCACTCCTCACTACAGCTTTTGATCATGTTGTGACCATGATCTGGTCGACCGGTCCATCTACGTCTCTCCACACAAGCAAGCAGTCCTTCCTCCTCTTGCTCTCCAGGAGAGTCCTCTTGATCAGGCGGTTACCCCACAGAGGGGCTCATGCTCACCTATAGCTCAGTTACAAGAGATACCCAGCAAAATCCAGTCTGTTCCCAAAGAAAACTCCTGGAGAGCCAAAACCCAGGCCCATGAGGCGTACAGCTTCCTGGGAACAGTTTCCCAGTTCCCAGTACACAACACACACTGATTTTATTCTTCAGGAAAGAAATGCTTCTGCAGCCCATGTGCTGGGACGGCTGCTGCTCTCAGCCAAACAGGCTGCAAGCCTCGCAGATGGCTGTACTTGCTATACACCCTTCTTGATTGTATGAGGTTATTAAAAACACCCCTAGCTCAGAGTCTCACTGGCACACCCAGAGTGTGCCACAACCAGACCTATTCTGGTGAGCCCCCTGGAAAGGAACATCAGGAAATAATGGGTGAACTGCATGAGGAAAAAAACTGGGGAAGTGATTTCAGAGAGAAAAAACAATACACCCCCCCCCAAAAAAAAACCCCACAATCAATAGCCAGGAAATTTACACTAAAATTGGAAGTTTCTAACCCGAATCACAGTGTGTCATGATGGAAAGGCACAGCCTGTGATTTTTCTCAATATCAAACACTACAGTTTCACACCCCCCCCCCCCAGCGTGTCCCTTATTTATTCCTATTGTGATGGTATTTGCATACCACAAAAGAACAACAACTCCTAGAGTGGTACGTTGAGCATCTAGTCTGGAGTATGCCAGTTCAAGGGAGGCCTTCAGTTTGTGTTGCATTATTGCTGAAATTTAAACATTAAAAATTGACCTCGTCTTGTGTCCCACCCGCTCAGCCGTTCCCCACACCTAGGATGAAGGAGGGCTAGAATCAGGGGCCCTTTTCACTGCGCAAGGAACCCAGCCTGCAACAGACACAGGGACATGTGCTGTCACGGAATAACCAGGGTGCAATTTGAATCCGTTTATTACTACAGCTATGAGGGAGAGCACAGGAGTGACAGACGCTGCCTGCATGAATTCTGCCCAAAGGGGGCAGTTACAAAGTTTATGTAACTTCAGGTTATGGAACTCATCTTCTCCAAACAGTGTCAGATACACAGGATATTGTAAATAAAAGCAGCATTCTTTAGATACGGAGGCTACAGCCAGCACCCTCCAACAAGTAACAAACTCCATTGTTAATAAAACTGCAATATTTCTTAACTAATAAGTCATGCAAAGGCCTGTTTAGGTGTACCTATATTACTGCCACACTGAGGAGGCCTGACTTCAGCACAGGGACTCGCCTAACAGCATGGAGAAGAGGCTGAGCCAAATACTGGAGAGGGGAACCTACCTTTAGCACGGACTGCAAAACACGCTGGAGCCCTTGGTTTAGAAACAAGCTGTGGGATGGCTCTTCCAGCCCCACCTGCACGTTTATCCTTAGTTACGCTGTCAGAGCAGTTAACAGGAAATATGGCACTGTCTTAAAAGTATTCTACTGCCTGTATCAAGCAGCACTTTTTCTGATTAATTTGCTAGATTGAAAGGATTTCCGTAGCAGAACAGTCCTCTGATGGGCTGCCTGGATGAGGACAAGGGCAGTAGTTATTAACAAACTCTTCGTTAAGTGAAGCCTTTTAGTATTTTACTCTTGCTCCAAGACAGATTTTCCAGAGTATTTTTTCCTATAAAACAATCTATTTTTTACATTTCTTTTTTCCAAGGTTTATCCCAGAAAATGACAAATCTCCCAACAGCATTCTTGGCACCCAGAGGAAAACCAAGTGAGTAATCTCCTACCCTAGCAACATCATCCCACATTTTGATTGCACCGGCACACACTTCTGTTGTTTAATGGAACAGTTCACTACAGCCAAGCTTGTGTTCATGTACAGGAAAAGGCAGCAGTGTTCACTGGGATGGTGAAAAGTTCCCAGGCCCCAACCCTGAAATTTGCCTGGATAGAGCAGCCTCATGTTGCTTGTGACCAAAGGCAGGTTTGCTCTTCATGAGGTGTGTCCGTCCTCTTTTCCTTGACCCCTGGAAAGAATAAAATCCAGGGCCCCAGCAACATAAAAAGGTCCCGTAGCTTATGTCCCCTCTGCCTTGACTACACTAGAGTTGGTGTTTCTTTCCTGTGAATGGCCCTTTTGGGAGCAGGAACAGACATAGTTCTGTTTGCAGGTTGACAGTGAGGGACAGGTTAGGTAGAAAAGATGTCTTATACTGCACTCACATGCACTTAAACCATCCCACCTTTCCCATCTGGAGGTGAAGGGGAGCCAAAGTCCTTTTGGGCACAGGCTGAAACATTCCTGCAGACACTGCCAGTTTGTTTCTTTGTATTTCTTGCATGCAGACATGCCAGGCCAAGCCAAATCAAGTCAATATCATGCAAAAGCCTGAAGCAGAGAAATGCAAAAGTTTGGACAGAAGCTCCTCGGACAATGCTGGTTTCACTGGAGAAGCCTCACATAATTTGCTGGAAAGAGGCCTATTTTGCCCCGGCACTGCCCCTGCCACCAGCCTTCATCTACCATCTCGATGTGCGTGATTATGTCATCAGCATCAAAATAAATCTCATCATCACCATCTGCAAAAATTGTTCAGAAAAGATAGTCACAATGCAAAGATAACCCAGAAAGAGCTGGATTTACATACCCCCATCCCCAAGAGAAGAATATAGAACAAGCATTCTGATAACCCCCAGAGTCCATCTCACCTGACACCCATCAAACAGCACAGATAAGTCAGAGAAGGAGCAAGACTTCACATATGAAAGGTGAAGCTTCTCTGTTCCCAAGTCAGGTCCCATTTTGCTTTCCAATAGGAAGAAATTTAAAGCACCCACATCGAAATCACCACTGCTGATGGTGTAAGCCACCACCTCCCTGCCTCACCATGCCAGCCACCTCCCCGTGCCTCTAGCCACAGCCTGGATGGCAGACTCACCTCCTTGGTAATCATAGAGAGCCACTGCGCAGGTCCCAGGGCTCTCCACATCACAAACATCGTCCATTTCCCCTGCAGAAGACAGGATGGGCAGATGAGAAAGAAGCTGGAAGCAGCCATATAGGTCTGGTCAGTGCCACCTTCCATGCAGCTGTCAGCCTTCGGGTGAACAACATCCAACCACATCCCTGTCAACAGGGAGAGGTCTCCCATGGCTCAAAACATGGTAGGATTTCCCTCCCTTCTGCAAGGAGAGAGGTGGGGTCCTGATGCTTCATGTTCCTCTCCCAGGAAAAAGGCTGGATGTTAACTCCAACCTCTCCACTTAACCATCTCTACTACCAGCGAAGCTGCAACGGAAACATCAACAGCAGCCCATGCAGTTTGCTTATGTGCTTGGAGGAAGACCACCCTGCACTCTTCACGTGCAGGAGACACTACCAGATCAGGTCTAATGAGCACCAGCCATGTGAGCAAGGCAGAATTGAGAGGGCACCCCCAGGGCTCACTGCAGCATCAGCAGTCACTTGCCAGGCGTCACTGCCAGGAGGCAGTGCACCAAGGGAGTCAGACCAGGTCAGCCTCTTTAGAGCTCTCTGGTCCTCCTGCCTGAGCACTGCTCCAGCACAGCTACTTGCTGCCTGGCCCAGCACCCCATGCAGCATCATCATGGGCTGCTACCCTGGCCACAGGAGACTTCAGGATACAAATTCCCTCTGGAGTCTGTCCTATACATCCAGTGTGGTTAGCAGACAGATACAAGCTCCCCCAGACATGGGCTCTTCCATTAGTACTCACCACCAAGCAGCTGGCTCTGGCTGGGCTCCTCAGGAAGGATGTTCTCATAGTCCTCACCTCCATCTCCTCCACGGTCATAGATGGCATCCTTTCCCAAGGGGGCTGGCAGCTCCTCATAGTCAGCACCTCCACTGGTACTGTCACAGTAGTCAGAGGGGTCTGGCAGCTCCTCATAGTCTCCACCAGCATCCAAACCTTCACTGTAGGTTGGCTGATCCTGGCTGGAGTTCTTGCACAGTTCTTCGCTCAGATCTGCTGGCCTTGGTGTCAAAGTGGGTGATGTTTCCTCATCCTTTTTTGTCTCCTGCCATGAAATGAGAAAGTGACAGGGAGGTCACCTACAAAGCACCCACTGCAAGCAGCTCTCCCATGACTTCACAGCACCCAACACAAGGGAGTCTGCTCCACTGCAGGTGCTTTTAGTGCTACCATTACACAAATGGAGCACCATCTTCTGGACAATAAGGTCTGTGCTGAACTGGCGCCTGGGATTGCTGTGAAGACCCTCATGGCCCATGTGTTTGAACCTCTCTCACATACTTAGCTGCAGCTCACTGCACTGCCACTGCACTGACCCAAGAGCTTGCCTCACGGTGTAAGGTGTTGTGCAGCCATGTTCCATCACCATCCCAACATTTTCCCCCTCACTGCTTCCAAAGCCTCTCCCATGCTGCAGCTGCACCTCGTTTCTTCCTGCAGAGGTTCCCATAAAGCACAGCCCCTCTGAGGTGCAATCCCCTCTGCCCGCTCCCCTTCCTGCCCTCCCTCACCTGCCTTGACACCTCTTCTTGTGACACAGGTCTGTCTTGGTCAGCACTCCTTGCTGGCACAGTGGCAGAGGCTGCCTCTGTGTGATCCTTCTCTCGATGTGGGACTTCCTGATAGAGAAAAGTCATAAGATCCTCTCAATCCCTTTGAATGAAATCCAGAGCAATGTCCATTCCCAACAGAGCAACTCAGAAAATTCTCCTTCAGCTGAGATCTGTTCCAGCTCACATAAAGCAGCCCTAGGGACTGGACACCAGCGGGCCTGTAACCACCATGGGGTCAGCAGAAATTACGCTCAAGGAGAGAACATATCAGGGAGTGCTTTACTGGTGAAACCTTCTCTGTGCACTGAACGTAAAAACAGCACAGTGGAGAAGGAGCTCTTCTAACCATGAAGTTTTGGGTGTAATCTCCAGTTTGTAAAACCCTGAATGCAGACTGCTGGGATGGTGATACTGGGGACGTGTGGCTGAAGGAGCCTGGGCCAAAGCACAAGAGGTTATGTCTGGGTGCAGACACATTCTGATCTGTGCTGAAAGGAGAAATCCAGTGACAGTTGTGAAGATCAGCAGTGGTTCCTGGCAGTTACAGGGAAGCAATTTAGGCAAGAGATTACTGTAAAGAGATGAGGTAAAAAGGATATGGAGCTGCACGGCCCTGAGGAGAAGTCTGCTTTGCAAGCCTGGAAGGAAGGTTGTGTGGAGGCCTCATAGCAACCTTCCAGTATCTGAAGGAGGCATATAAGGATGCTGGAGAGGGACTCTTCATCAGGGACTGTAGTGATAGGACAAGGGGTAATGGGTTCAAACTTAAATAGGGGAAGTTCAGGTTAGATATAAATCAGAAGCTCTTCCCTGTGAGGGTGCTGAGGCGCTGGCACAGGGTGCCCAGAGAAGCTGTGGCTGCCCCATCCCTGGCAGTGCTCAAGGCCAGGTTGGACGAGCCCTGGCCAACATGGTCTAGGGTAAGGCATCCCTGTCCATGGCAGCGGGCTTGGAACTGGATGATCTTAAAGTCCTTTCCATCCCAACGCACTGTATAATTCTGTGATTCTGTGACATGTCAAGGTGGCCATGGCTCACTTTCCACCAAGCTGCCAGGCACTCCCGGCCTTGCCACCTTACCCGGCCCCCCTCCGCCTGCCTTCTCTCCTCCTCTGCTGTCTTAGCCATGTTTTCAAATCGTGATCGCAGGCTGCTGGTGCCACTGGAAGCTCCTGTGAAGAAGGCAGCAGATGAAGTCTGCTCAGTGACTCCCTTCTACACCCCAAGCATCCAGGAGAAACCCAGACCTCTGCTCTCCCAGAGCAACCTGCAGTTCAGCCACCCTCTCCTGCACTTTAACACAGGTCAAATCCACATCTCACCACAGCACGTGCCTGCCAGTGTGCTGCCACAGAGGCACCGTGAGGCCCATCCACAGCTTCCCACCAAGCCCAGGACTGGTACTCGACTGTCTCACCTGCCTCCAGTGGTCTCGTTTTCTCATAGCGGGAGGTGGGAGCAGCCATCTCACTGAAGCCAGCAGCACTCTGCGAGAGGAAGTGTCCAGCAGGTTAGGCAGGGCTAGTGCTAGTTTCCCTGCTGGATTTGGCTACTGGTGCCTGCAGGCTTTCTTCCCAACTGTGTCTGTCTTCATCTGTACAACTGCCACAGTCCTGAGGAGGCTACTGGCTGTATCCTGCCCTGCTCTGGGGCTGCCTGTTGCCCTCCAGCCAAAGCTAAGGGCTGCTCCTGTTGCAAAGGGAGGCACTCAGGAGGGCTGAGTGTGGAGCCAAATGGAGGAGGCTGCACACTGGCAAGACAAGTGCTGCTCGGAACAGCAAGGGCTGGGCATTCAAGGCAGAAATGCGTGCTAGAAACATCACAAAGAGCTGAGCAGATGCCTGGCAGTCTACCGCTTCCTGAGGTCCAGGCCCCCGATGTCCCTGTTCCCTGCACTCCCAGTGGTATGAGGCATGGAAGCACTTCCCTATTGTATGCAGAGCTGCAGCTGCCTAAGCACGAAAAATGTGTCCCTTCAGCGAGTTGCTGCCTGCAGGATGTGCATTAGGGAGGCACGGGCTGGAAAACATCCAAGTGAAAACCTGTGTGAACACCTGAGATACCACTGGCTTCATGGGGTGTGAAGAGATGCCTAAATTGGTAATAGCATCGATGGGGTGTTTGCAGCGAAAAGAAAGTGAGATAGAGTGTCTTAATCTACTTTAATGAGAACACTATTTAATACAAAAAGGAAAGTGTGGTAGGATCCAGCTTTTAGACTAATACAGCCACATTCAGGGTTCTACCTGCAGGTGTCACCAACGGGGTGGTTGGCAACTTCCTGCCAACCCCACCCCGGTTTTAGGGTTTGCAGGCAGATGACTACACCCTGGACTGAGATTTAGCCAGCTGAACAGACCACAAAAAACTCCCGAACAGGACAGAAAAGCCTGCAGAAGGTGACAACAGAGAAACTGATGAGTTACAGACACCACCACGAGGAATGGCCAGATTTCACCAGCAGTTACGAGAGGGTGTTATGGGGCCAATCACTCACACACAAAGCTGCGCTAGCTGGTGAGGAGTACAAGAGGATGAAGAGCCAGACACTGGAGAGGCCATGGATCTGTGTAAGGTTCAGAAGAGACTGGGAAGGCCTGCCTGTTGAGGGACCAAAGATTCAAGCCATCTTCTGGGAAGCCTCGTTTATGTCTGCGTGTGACAGCTGCTAACAAACCTTACACCTTATGTAAGAGAGCAAGAGGAATGGCAGCCTCAGCGGTACCACTGCACTGGTGGTACTCCAAGGCAAGAACCTCTCTGTATGCATACTGCTCCCTGCATGAGCATCACCTGCCAGTCAGTGCCAGGGACACCAGATCAGCCTTCAGTCTGATCCAGCACCCCTCCTGTGTAAGTGACAGCTCCTGCCCACTGCAATACCCTGTGGCCTCTCAGACTTCTCAAAAGGCTGCACTCACAAAATTTCTTCTCCAAGGAGCCACCTCAGCTCATCCTGACTGAACTGGTACTCACAGGGCCTGCAGGAGTGACAGCAAAGCAGCCAGAGAGAACACTCCCAGTATCCCATACAGTACTAGAAATCCAAGGGCGAACAGCTTAGGAAGCTCTTTGTGGCTCTGCTATTAACTCCTGCCCCAAAGCAGGTTTATGACTCTTCAGCCTGAGAGTTTAATGCTTCAAGAGCAGCTGGCAGTGGAAAAAAAATCCTTCCTTGCATTATAGTCTCCCTGGGCTCACATGGTATCCATCCTCCTCTGCACTGTGGTATTCATACCAGGCCAGGTCACTCAGCCCTGCAGCAGCTGTGCTCTGAGCAGTGACACCTCACTGCGTCTGGGAAGCCTCTGCTCTTGCAGCAGTGCAATGAGCATTGACTAGCAGGAAGCAATTGCAGGCTGCAAGTATAAAGTCTTACCTGATCAACTCTGTCCTTCTGGACCCCGTAACAACCTCCAAATCCCTTGGCATAGTCTGTATGGAAAAATAATGAGGTATTGTATCATATTTTACATTTTGAGTGCGCTTCTCACTTCAGTATGCTGTGACCAATGATACATGTTAGCATCTTACCATATATGGAACTAAACATAATACATGCAAAATGCTTGTAAGACTAATTGTTCATTTCCTTCAGCAAAGGGCACAGATGTTCAGTGCTGTACACTGTCAGATCTAAGGCACTGGGGTGAGAAGCCAGTCATGCCATTTGAGTGCAATGTTGACCTGATCACTGAAGTTAAGCACAGAGTCAAGCCTTTCCTGGAACCTGCTTTGCCTTGTTCCCATGTGCTCATCTGCTCAATGGGCTTATGATCAGGAATGTACCTCCCAGAGAAAGCACAATATAGTCTGGGAAGCCTCATTCAGGGACTTGCACTTATCCAATCATGCACCTGCTCTGGCTGAGTTCACCCTTGTGCTTTGAGGATTCACAGCGTACTGGACACAGTCAGTTTCCATCAGCTAGATCACTGTCAAGTACGAAGCACTAACTCTAGGTCTCTGTGGGCTCCAAGGCAATTGTGCCGCTACCTCTGGCAGCAGTCCTACCTGTTTGGGATGCATGAGGCTGCACTTCCTCCTGATGGTCCCAGCCAAGGGCACTCTTGTCCTGACGATCTCTCTGGACCCCAAATTTCCCCCCAAAGCCCACAGAATAGTCTTCAGCCACAGGGATCCAGATCATGGCATGGAAGAGAACAGACAAGGGAGGGAAAGAGAAAAGTGGCTTTTCTCACAGGGGCAACAGTTTTCCCTTGCTAGGATTTAGAGAAAGACACGGAACAAGGTGAGACTCCCCTGCTGGTGGCTGCAGCAACAGCCCTTCCACTTCCCTGGCACGTCACCTGCTATTAGCCCCTGGCTCTCCCCTGCACCCCTCCTTTGGTGACATACTGCACAGATCCCTGTGCCCATAGAAACCTGCTGCTCCTCTTCATTTAGCTGGAACTTTTCCCAGCAGTCATGCCCCAGGTAATGGCTTTCCTCACCTGACCGAGCCCATTCATGCACCAGGTTGCAAACACCAAGCAAAGCCCCAGCAGCACATTCCCGAGCTCAGGTACTGACATACCTGATGCACTGGGCTCCCCCAGCTCACCTTTCTGAGAGTCGTGCTTTTCGGCCTGGCTCTTGTAGTCGAATCCCACCGCCGTTTTGTCCACCTTATCCCTCTCCAAACCATAACGGCCACCAAAACCCTTGGAGTAATCTGAGGTGGTGCATGGAGTGAAATGCTGCCCTGAGCACTGGGCTAATGAAGGGAGGGGGTAAAGATGGGGAGCAGCACTGGGGGGGAGGAAGAACAGCAGGGATGATGGAAAATGCTAGACAAAGCAAGGAGTTTGGAGAGGACAGGGTAGATGGCAGGGAGCACCATGAGGGCCATTAAGGATGAGGGCCCATGAGAATGGGTGCCCGGGGCTAGTGTGAGTGATGGCAGCAAGGGAGCCTGAGGGCTGTGGGCAGCAGAAGATACAGCAGGCTGAAAACACAAGGAAGAAAAGCAACATGGCAAGAGCAGCGAGGGAGGCTGTAGGAGCTCAGCCACTCAAGGATGCAAAGCCAAGACAAGATTTGGGCACTGACAGTCTGGGCATCCACCCACTAATGCACCACCAGAGCAAGGATTTCAGCCTGTGGTCTGCCAGTCTCTGAAAAAGTCTGTGCATAAGCCCTTGAAAGCACAAAAGATGGCAAAGTTTTGTTGTACAGCTTACATTTGCTATAATGAAATCTCAGCTTCTGCAAGGAAACCACTGCCTAGAATCTGCAGGAAAGGCTGAAACCCATGTTTCTGCAGACATGCTCCAGCTCTTCCCCCACACTGTCTCTGACACACTCGACCATTATGTGATAGAGGCACAGCGCATCTTCCTTACACATCCCCTTTCCCATCTGCTAAACTAGTAATGTATTAACCACTTCAGCTGTGTTTACTTACTCTCCGAGGACTACTTTTTTTTATTGTCCTAAGAAATTTCAGCCTCTATCCTAGCTTTTGGCTGCATGAAGGCACCTTCCTCTCAGAGGACTGGTCTGCCAGCTCTGTTTCCGAATCCTACTTCTGAAGAAGTAAATCACAGTTACTTTTCTGTTCCCTGACCCTATTCTTACAGGTCTGCATTTCATAGGAGTTGAGGATTCTCCAGCAAATTCAGCCTTATCAACTCATGAAGACTGTGATCCACAGAAGTAGGCATGAAAACATTTTGCATTCAAGAATGGCTGTTTCATGGCAGCTCAGTCACTTAAGGATGAGCCTGTAAGTCCCAGAAATTTCTTAAACTTTCTTCAATTAAACTATTATTTACCCATTAGGCCACTATAAAATGGACTTTTAAGGATGCTGCTTTCAGCAAATATGGATTTTATGACTGTTACCTGATGGTGGGCTTTCCAGCACGGGCACGTTTTTATGAAAAACAATCCTTACACCTTCCCCTATTTCTAACATTTTCGTTTTGTCCTGAGTGGCTTCTGTGGTTTTAAACAGCCTGATGAATTTCTGTGTCCACAATCTAGTATATGGCAATGCATTAATGTAGGACAACTGCATGCAATTTGTTAACTTACGATCAACCAAGAATGCTTCAGAATATCTTCCTTCTTTTATAATTCTCTCTGAAATGAACAGTTCTTTTTCCCGGTAATGCAGTATTCCTCATGTGTACCAGAAAAGGGAACAGACCTTGCCTCTGATCTTCTCTTGGTTGCAAAATGTTTAAAACATCTTTAGCTTCAGTTGTTGCAATGAAAATTCTTAATGAATTGTAATGGTTTAAGCCCAGCCGGTAACTCAGAATCACGCAGCTGCGCTCTCATGCCCCCCTTCTTCCACCCCTGCTCCCAGAGGAATGGGGAGGAGAATCAAGAGAATGTAAGTCCCATGGGTTGAGATAAGAGCAGTCCAGTAACTAAGGTATAACACAAATCTCTACTGCTACCACCACTAATAATAATGATAAGGGAAATAACAAGGGGAGAGAATATAAAACTAAAAGGGGAAAAGGAAACGGAAACAATAACCACAAGTGATCCCAATGCAATTGCTCAGTACCCACCCACCAATACCCGGCCCAGCCCCAGCAGCGATCTGAGCCTTGTGGGTGACTCCCCCCAGTTTCTAAACTGGGCACAACATGCTGTGGTTTGGAATACCCCTTTGGCTAGTTTGGGTCAGGTGTCCTGTCTCTGCTTCCTCCCAGCTTCCCATGCCGTCTTCACTGACAGAGCATGAGACTGGAAAATTCCTTGATTGGAGTAAACATTACTTAGCAACAACTGAAACATTGGTGCGTTCTCAGCACTGTTCTCAGACTAAAGCCAAAACCACAGCTCTGCACCAACTACTAAGAAGGAGAAAAATAACTGTTACTGCTGAACCCAGGACATAAATATAGCTGCTTGTATGGACACATCAAAGTTGGCTGAAGCATCTCCAGGACTGTGCACAAGTTTGGGTGCTGTGGAGACTTTTGTTCACATATCTATTGTTGTGCCTTTTCTTATATGCCACTTTTTCAGAACCCACTTCTCATGTCCTAAAGTGCTTGGGTTCCTTCTGGAGCAGCTGCTCAGAAGGACTTTTAGACAAAAGAAAGCATCATCCCTCCATCAGGAGTGCATGTGGGGGTGTCTTCCCTGCTCACTTATGATGTGGTTTCTGTCAAAGCAAAACTAGAGACAAGTGGAATATACAACAGAAGAGTGGTGACAGGATAGCAGGGAATGGTGCTGTAAGGCTGTCTGACTGGGAACAGGGATCTTAAACAAGAGACAGGACAGGGGTAACAAAGGAGACTGTGCCACAGCAGACAGCATGGGATATTGGGAGCAAAAGAGAAGCTTGGAAATGTGTCAAGGAGCCACGTGTGCCCATGGACTTGCCTTTCTGGGAGGAGTGTTTCTCCACCTCTCCTTTGTATTCAAACCCCAGTGCTGACTGGAACAAGAAGGGAAGGAATGTCAGTGGTCCTGTGGGCCAAGCTGGGTCCCATCACCCTCCCCCAGGGGCCAGGCTGGGACCTTGGGACCCTGCTCCCTGTCTTGTGGTGGCTGCTCCTTGGCTGGAATAGGTCTCTTCAGCCTCTCAGACCACCCCTGCTGTCCCTGTAGCAGTGTGCCCAGGAACAGGCCCTTGCAAGAGCCCATGCACTCCAGGGAAGAGGGCCACAATCCTGACCCCACTGGCAAGGTGCCTGGGCAGCATCTGATGCCAGGATGTGCACAGCAGGGGTACCACCCTGCTGTCCCCATCCAGTCCTGCTACTGCCATCACAGTGCATGGCACAGCTTGGGGCTTTGGAGATGCAAAACGCCACAGTCCCCAAGACAAATGCAGTGATGCCTGGATAGGACAGTGCAAACATGTTAATGCACACCGGAAAGTTAATCACCAGAGCTGCCCTGCAGTTTGTCCTAAATCACTGTCCTGCACACAGGAGGTGAGCTTCTTGCTGGACCTGCACTCCCCAGCCGTCTGAAAGCTGCAGCCACAATCCTAAAGGTAGGACTGGGTTTTAGGCGCAGCACTGAGCACAGATCGCTGTCGTGTCCAACACACCTTGTCAGCCCGGTCCCGCTGGATGCCATACTTCCCCCCAAAGCCTTGGGCTGCATCTGTCTGCGAGGAGTGCTTCCCAACATTGGCAATGTACTCGTGGCCCACTGCACACTGAGAAAAGAGCATGACATGAGCACCCATGGGCAGACTGGCAGGGCAGACAGAGATACAGGCACCACAGTTGCTCTGCCCCACTGCTGAGGTGCTTGCAGCCACAACGTGACAGGTCCAAACCAATGGTTTGGTGCTGGTGGTGGCAGTCCCTTCTGCCCAGCCTTTGACTGTACCAGCTGTGCACTCAGACCTGTGATGCAGCTTCAAAAGTAACCATCACATACAGCTGGCCCCACTGCCAGCTCATCATGCACACCGTGGGATTCTGAATACCTGCTGCTCCCAAATGCCAGTGGAGTAGAGTCATGGACAATCACATGGGGAAACTGAGGAAGGCACGGCTGAACACCCAGCAGGCTGGGCCTGCTCCCTGTCTGAGAATGAGGGTCAGCACACATGGCTGGGATAACCCTTTATGACTAACACAGGACACGCCAGGGTCCCGCTGCTACCTGCCAGAGGTGGCATGGCCAGGAATCACTCACACTCCTTGGAAGAAGGGCCAGAGTCTGAATGATTGCAACATCCTGGTGAGAGTGGATGAAGGCTGAGGAACTGCTCAACAAAAACAGCCTCACTGCTCCAGCAGAAGGGTCTGAGCGTGGCTGATCCATTTCTGCCTCCTGGAAATGTCTGTTTCTCACCCTGCCATCCTGGCATCATGCAAAACCACAGCAACCCCATGTATTGAACGCTACTGCAATCTTAACACTTCACTTCTGAAAACAAATACGTATTAAATGCTGAAAGGTATACGAAGAAGATTATGATTATCAGAAACATAAAACAGATGTTAGGTGAGAAGAGAGAATACAAACTAGAGCTTCACTGTGGGGAGATGTGACAGAGGTCTGCAGCGGAGAACATGAGGAGAGAATTATTACTCATTAGTTCTCCAAGTATGGAAGTACCTAATTTCATTGTTATGCAGCAGGTTTGAAACAAGCCACAGAAAGTCCTTCTTCACAGCTAAGGGGAGTGTTGCAAGGAAGTTCTAGAGACGCATTATACAAATGGGTTCAAACAGATCCTGAAGACAGATTATGGGCCAGCTAGATGTGCAAATGTGCTCAGCCATGCCATTCTCTCCCTTCAGAAAACAGTGATGCTTTTATCTTTATGAGAAGAAGACGTCCACTGGCGATAAAGGACACCCTCTGTTACCTTATCCATTCGGTCCCTCTCTGTTCCAAATTTGCCTCCATAACCATAGGAGGCCTTGGGGCCAGTCTCCAGCTCCTTCTTCTTGGTGACTTCATGTTCCTCTGACACCTTGTTCCTCAGCTGGTGGATGCTGGTGAGATAGAATCATAGAATGGAGAGGGTAAATCACTGTGGGATTGCGCAGACCCATGCAACCAGGTGGAGCATCCCAGTGCCACTGTACCAGACAGAGCCCAGCACAGGGCAGGATGTAAACCTGCTGCTAGCTTCCACCACATGCCCCCACACCAGGCCCCTCTGTGTGGTAGCCACACATATGCAGTCACTGCACACAGGCAGGGCATGCTGCTACCCTAGGGCTGGTGTTAAGACCCAGAGCTGCAGGCTCAGTGAGTGCATCCAGCCCCCAGCCTGCAGATCCCACTCAAGGCTACACCCCACCTTCAACAGGAGACCACACTTCCCTGTGCCTGTGTGCTGCACTGGCCACACTGTGCAGGGCACTACTGGGATGTGCAGGGAGCTGCTGGATAGGTTCTGGTTTGGCCACGGAAGGTGCAGGAAGCCTTTGCCGTGGGGACAGCCGCTGTCTGGACATACGGAACCGTTCCCCTCTCAGCACACGGGCGGTCTCTGAGCTCTACCCGTGGTGCAGCCCCAGCCCCTGGCAGCACCCGCGCAGGCGGCAGCCCCGATCCCGTTCTCCCCGGGCCCGGGCCACCGCCGGGCTGCTCCCCGCACGAGGCTTCCAGAGGCGGGGCCCCGGCGCCGCTCTCCCGCCCGCCCCGCCGAGCACCGGCCCTCATTCGTCGGGTTTGGGCCGGCGTGGCCGCTCCCCGCAGTAGCGCTCCGCACCCGCCCGCACTCACTCGATGTGCTCGGCGCGGCCGGAGCCCTCGACGGTTTTCGCTCCCCAGCGCTGCTCCTTCTCGGAGATGTCGTTCTGCGGAGCGAACCGCAGCCGTTAGCGGGCCCGCAGCACGGGGCTCAGGCCAGCAGGGCCGCGCCTGGCTCCGGGCACGGCCAGGAGAGCCGTGCAGGGCTGGCGGCTGGGCTGCGGGAGGCTCCATCCCTCCCATCCAGCTCGGGGAGGAGCTGGAAAACGAAACGGCTGTGGAATTGAATTGTGTAGGAAAATATGGGGGAAACACGCGAACGTTTCACTCAGGTCCGCTTGAGTTCTGCCTCAGCTTTGTTCTGAGGGCGCTTGTTTTGTCCACGTTTGGAGGTTCATTTGATGAAGCATCAGTAAAGGTAAAGCTAAACATATGCATATACAAAATAAAATCTGAAATTAAGACAAAGTCTTCCTCTGTGCAGGCTTATTTTAATGCCTCCACAAGTAGAAAAAGTGAAATAAACCCCCAAAATACTGGGAGCACTGGGGTGTGTGTGTGTGTGTGTGTGTGTGTGTGTGTGTGTAATCATTAATGATTTGGAACTTAGAGAAGGGGACTTGCTTTTGTCCCAAACTAGAATTTCTTACTGGAAATAACCAGGCAAAGCTGAACATTGAAAACATCAAGCTCTTGTGTAACAGAAGAGACTCCATCAATAAACTGTCTTGGAAAGGAAACCAAAATCTCAGCAGCACTCAGAAGAGACCTGTGGCTCTAAAGCATGGCTGGCGCTCCTCAGCACCGAGAAGGACTTGCTGTGCTCTGTGCTCCTACGAGTTTTAGAAAATGGGTATGAAGAATGAGATGTCAGTGTCTTGAGGCAGCAAAGGACCGTTCAGGTTACCCAAACCCAGAAGGCAAAGCGGTGCAGAAAAATCATGTAAAGCCAAATCAATGGGTGATAAATTGGAAATGAATGTTAATGTAGCAAGTACAAAAGTAAAGCATATGGAAAAAAAAAATAATCTTAATTTTATGTGCTCAATGATGGTTCCAAAATATTTACCATTAAGGAGGGAGTACTAAATATGGGATTATGTACAATTATGTGCAAGAGTAGCAAATGTGCTTTGGCCAAAAAGCCAAAGTGTAAGTAACTTAATAGGAAAGAAACAGAGAATCGAATAGAAAAAGACAGTCATGACACCAAATGCGTGAGGTTCCCACAGGCTGATCCCTTCTATTCTTTTACCATCTCTCCTAGAGAATTAGACTGGAAGAAAACAAGGTTATTTAGAGGAATGGAGCTCCACCTGCCCAAGGTGACATAAATAGAGTAGGATTCTTTCATTTGGACAAAAGACAAATGAGGGCAATGCTGGAACCCTGTACAATTACAAATATCTTGGGAAAGAGAAAATGTAAGTCTTCACTATTTTTGTAACATAAGTTGTGAGGACAACCTGGTGAAGTTACCAGGGAGCAGGTTCAAAAGAAACTAAGTGTTTTATACTTGTGATATGCTGATGTAGGAAGCTCTGGAGACTAAACATGGGTATAGGAAAGAAATGGATTACCTTACCTGACAGTAACAGCAAGAAGCTGTTGGGACTTGACTGATCTGCTCAGGCAGTGGTGCTCTCACCATAGCCAAGCCCCAAGCACCCGGCCCAGCTGAGCAGCATGTGCCAAGGGCCACTGGACCCTTCACACCGTCACCAGCACTGTGGATTACCACACCAAACTCACCACGAAGTCAGGGTCAGTGTCCCAGTCGTCTCCCTGAGCCTCAACCTTCACTGACACGTCATGTCCCACGGCTGCTTTCCACATCTGCATAAGGAGGACATGGCATTACCCAGAGCCAAGCCTGTGGACACTGCTGGCTCACAGCCATGGGAATGTCAGACCACAGGAGTCATGACAGAACTTGGCTGGAAAGGACCCCTTGCATCTGCCTTGCTAGCCTCAGTCCCTCACACAGGCAAGGCACCCAAAATAGTTAACTTTTGAGCCCCAGCACCTCTTCTGTAAAACACTAAGTGAAAACCACAGTCATAAAACACTGAGTGAAAACCACAGTCGTCAGGCACACTGACTCCACAGTTCAAATGCGCACGTATTCTAATGCAAATCAGTACCAGTAAAGTACGGTCCCCTGCTTTAACCTCCCTTCTGCCACTGTGATGCAATGCTTATTTACCTGAGGTTGGACTCCTCAAGTTTCTGTCTGTTTTCCAACCTTTTCATCACTTCCTAGTGTGCTAGAGAAGGTTAAGAGAAAAGCTGCCTGTGCTCTTACAGTGCTGGTACAGTGCGCTGTGTGGTGTTTATGTCTGTTGTAGGGTAAAAACGGGCTAAAATCCTAAAGTGTGCAGGGCAGAAAAGGCTGATGCTGCTGTGCTGTGGCTTGTACAGGGTGTCCAGAGAAGCCTGGAGGAAGTGATAGGCCCACAAAGAGGAAGTTAAATAAAAGTAATGTGAAATCTAAAACTCCCGCATTTCATTTTCAAGGTGTCAGTGAAAAAACACGATGAAAAGGTGCCTTCCAAACAACACAGTTCCTACAAAATTAGAAACAAATAATGAGATAGTTTGCTTCTCCCTGCACAACAGAGCCATCATTCTCAGCAGAGCTCTCACATCCCACCACCTATTACTGCCTGTGGTGCTGAGGAGCAATGTTGTTCTTACTGAAGCTCAAAGCAGCTTTTCACTGGGACAAAGATGGATCAGAATGAGAATGTGCAGCTAAGATGAGGCTGCTGAGCCCTATTTCACATCATTGCAAACATCACATAAACCTGTAAACAAACAGGAGGGAAGAGAAAAGCTTTGTCATGGATCCTCATTTAACAGCACACTTTTATTAAGTGCTTCTTGACACCGCTAACTCCTGAGTGCCACAACCATACAGCACAAACTAGCCCCAAGTGCCCAGGACAGTTGCTTTTCGTGCAAGAAAATGCTTATGCTGAACAAGTCATTGATTGTACAACACGAAAAGCTGTCAAGTGAATCACCTTCCAGTTCAGCACAGGCACTGCTCAGTTCAGTTGCAAGCTACCCTTACCAACTGTCTAGAGAATCCGCAGTGTGAGACCAGAGAGCAAAGACAACAGAAACTAAAAGAGCACAGCAGAACACAGCAGGTCTGCAGCGTAACTCCACTGTGCTTGTATGCACTGACACTAATCTTACGACAACCTGAATATAGTCAGTTGCAAATAGAAGCAGGTGAACAATATATAGCATGATAAAACAGTACCTTTGATCTCCTTTTGCCCCTCAGTAATTTATTGGCATCTCTCACTCCAAACATTTTGAAAGCTTGTGTCTCATTTTTTGTTAAGGATAACCCAAGAGCAGTATCCAGCTGGCACAGGGCTGGTCAACAGGGCAGTTCTTTGAGCAGCTAGCTCAGCTGTGGGTGCTTCAGGATTTTAAAGACAACTGCAAACGGGTCTTGACCACCTCTTGTCCACAGCCAGCCACCGTGCAGCTTGGGAACCATGACAAACCTCAGACTCTCATCACACCACAAGGCTCCAGACGCTCTATAATGATGAATATCAGAGTAGCAGCTCAAACTTTTAGTTTGTTCCGTTTTTCCCCCTGAAAGTATCCACTACAGCACAAATACAGGGCTGCCACACCCAACAGTCATGCTGGTTGATTTAGAAGCATGTTTCTTCAGAACCTCAAGCACAAGAGGAACAAGGATGACCCAAGAGCAGACTGAGAAGCAAAAGCTGAGCACTGTCAGCTCACACAAGCTGCGTCAGGAAGGAAGGAGTGCTCTTCGCCCACCAAACCCCTACGTTTTTTGTTGTTTCTCACTTTCCGTTCTCAACCCCCACTCAGCTTTCTTACCTTAAAGGTGCACCAGCTCCTGCTGGCAAACTTGCTGCTTTCTGCTCAGACACCTGTTGGTAGCAGCAGCTTTTGCACACCAGCACTGTGGCTGACTCCCAGTTCCTGGTTTAGCTTCAGCTATCTTCGCTTCCTGTGTCCCAGCCCCCAGTTCTGCTCTGTTATGAGCACCAAAACCTGCCCTGGTGGCTGTGTTTCCCTTGCATGCTGCCTGTGCTCTGCGGGGCTGACAAGGCATGTACCAAGGATCCAAACTGCTGACTCCATGCGCAGTGCTGGATGGGGCACAATTATATTTCTTAGTGTGCAAAACCAGATTGTGATTTCCATCTTCATCTCTTCCAGAAAACCATTCTGCCGTAAGAGTACAAGACAGTTAAAAAGGCTGAAGCCCCTGGGCTTCACAGTTACAAGGAGATCCAAAGAAAGCAAGCTACTGCTTACAGAGCTTGTTATGGAATTTGACTCAGTGCTTTAAAGCACAATTAAAAATATATATACAGACAGACTGACAGACAGACATATACACATACATGAAAGATCTCCCAGGACAAGAAAAAAAAAAAACCACAACAAAAAATGAAGATTAAACTAGGAAGAGGGAAAGCATGTAGTTAAAGAATCCTATGCACTTACAGATCAAACTCCTTGGTACAGTGCTTACTGATGGGAAGTGCACATTTGGAATGAGTAGCATGAATCACACTAGTTTGACACTAGATAAACATCTCAAAACAAAATAACTTCCTTTCCGAATGAGCGAAGCAAGAAGAGCTCCTGGAGGAGTCATTTCTGTTTGACACAATGGCAAAATATCATGGCTTGACTTCGCGAACGAAGATTTGGGAAGGGCATTTACCCACGCTTACTACAAGCGCGCTGATGACTAAGAAGGCCAATGTGGGATAGGCAAATCCGGCTACAAAAAGCACAGCAGAAGGTCTCCTTGGGTGGAACAGGTGGGGCGTGATTCTTCCTGCGTTGCCTTTTCTCCTCGAGACTAGTTCTTCGTGAACTCTCCAAGGAGTCAGCGGCATTATGTATGGTGTGCCTCCAAGTCTCCCGACTGGAGGCCAAGGTGGACCACTGATGGTAGTCAATATGGCCAAGGCTAAGGTATTGTTTCAGGGAGTCCTTGTATCTCTTGTTTGGGGCACCTCTCTTGCGGCTACCGGTGGCAAGTTCACCGTAAAACACGATCTTGGGGAGGCGGTGATCCTTCATTCTAGAGACGTGCCCTGCCCAGCGCAGCTGCAGTTTCAGCAATGTGGCCTCGATGCTGGTGACCCCTGCCTGTTCGAGGACAGTGACATTAGACACATAGTCAGTCCAATGGATGTTTAGAATTGTACGGAGGCAGCGCTGATGAAAGCGTTCCAGGAGTTGCAGGTGATGACGGTAGATGACCCATGATTCAGACCCATATAAAAGAGTAGACAATACAATGGCTCTGTAGACACTGATCTTTGTACTTTTCTTCAGGTGTTTATTACACCAGACTCTTTTATGGAGTTTTCCAAAGGCTCTATATGCCTTTGCTATTCTGTTGTCTATCTCTCTGTCGATCGTGGCATCCGAGGAAATGATGCTTCCCAGATAGCTGAACTGCTGAACTGTCTTAAGCTCTGACTCGCCGATGGTAATATGGGGATGGCGATAATCTTCTTGGGGTGCAGGTTGGTAGAGAACTACTGTCTTCTTCAAGCTGACTTCCAGCCCAAAAACCTCAGCCACCTCCGCAAAGCAAGATGTTAAACGCTGCAGAGCTGCTTCTGTGTGGGCAACAAGGGCGGCATCATCAGCAAAGAGCAGTTCACGGACAAGATGGTTTAGGGTCTTAGTGTGGGCCTTCAGTCGCCTTAGATTGAATAGGCTACCATTGGTACGATATCGAATATAAATGCCGTCTTGTTCGTCGAGGTCTGCTGTAGCCCTTTGGAGCATCATGCTGAAGAAGATTGTGAATAAGGTCGGTGCGAGAACGCAACCTTGTTTCACACCATTGGTTATTGGGAAAGGCTCAGAGAGTGCATCACCATACCTGACTTGGCCTTGCTGATCCTCATGTAACAGAATAATCATTTTCAGGAACTTGGGGGGGACAACCTAATCGTTCTAAGATCAGCCACAAGCCTTTCCTGCTCACAGTGTCAAAAGCTTTGGTGAGGTCAACGAAAGTTACGTATAACCCCTTATTCTGTTCTCTACACTTTTCTTGCAATTGTCTGAGAACAAATACCATGTCTGTGGTACTTCTATTAGCCCTGAAACCACACTGGCTTTCAGGTAGAAGTTCTTCTGCGATGGCAGGTACTAGTCTGTTCAATAGTATTCTTGCAAGAATTTTACCAGCAATGGAGAGCAGAGTTATACCACGGTAGTTTGAGCAGTCTGACTTGACACCTTTTTTCTTATACAGAGTGACGATGATTGTGTCACGAAAGTCTGACGGTATTTTGCCTTGTTCCCAACAGCACACAACTAGCTCATGAAATTTAGCGTGGAGTGCTTGGCCTCCATGCTTCCATATTTCAGGTGGGACTCCGTCAACCCCAGCTGCCTTGCCAGTTTTCACCTGCTGTATGGCCTTAAGAGTCTCTCCCATGGTAGGGGCTAAATCCAATTCGTTTTTCACCGGATGTTGCAGAATGTGCTGGATTCCTTTGCCTTGAACTACACGATTAGCACTAAAGAGGGTTTGAAAACGTTCAGACCAGCGATTCAGGATGGAGATTTTATCTGTAAGAAGCGTTTGGCCATCTGCACCAAGTAAGGGGCTTTGAACCTGGAATGTGGGTCCATACACTGCCTTCAGAGCCTCATAGAATCCTCTGTGGTCACCCAAATCTGCACATAGTTGAGTCTTTTCTGCTAGGTTGACCCACCACTTGTTCTGGATGTCTCTAAGGTTCTGTTGGAGTTTGCTACATGCAAGACGAAAGGCTGCTTTTCTTACATGGCAGAGTGGCTGAGCGAGGTGTGCTTGATGAGCAGATCTCTTTTTTGTCAGCAATTCCTGGACCTCCTGGTTGCTATCGTCAAACCAGTCTTTGTTTTTCTTTGAGGAGAACCCAATGGATTCTACAGAGGACTGCAGGATGCTGTTTTTGATATGTTGCCAAAGCGCTTCAGGAGAAGAATCTGTAAGTTGGTCTTCAAGCCTAGTTTGAAGGTTAGCCTGAAAGCTGTCCCTCACTGCAGCTATTTGAAGATTATCAACATTGAGCCTCTTCCTTGGAATGCCGCCCCTCTTAGGTTTGGGCTTGAAGTGGAAATTAAGTTTGCAGCGCACAAGGCGGTGGTCTGGCATTCTGCACTAGGCATCACTCTGGTCTGGCAGACATCACGAATATTTCTCTGGCGCACTAAAACATAATCAATAAGGTGCCAATGTTTAGATCGTGGATGCATCCAGGTTGTCTTCCAGCTGTCTTTCTGCTGGAAGATAGTGTTGGTGATGGTAAGCTGTTGCTCTGCACAGAACTCTAGTAAGAGACGACCGTTATCATTGCAGTTGCCAACACCGTGCTTGCCTAGTACTCCTTTCCAGGCTTCAAAGTTCTTTCCTACTCGGGCGTTGAAGTCACCAAGGATTATGATCTTGTCTTCTATAGGAACTTTCTGAGTGAGGTGACGCAGGTCGGAGTAGAATTTTTCTTTTTCTGCAGGGTCAGCTTGCAGAGTTGGAGCATATATGCTGAAGAGAACAACGTGTTGCTTATTGTGCAGTGGAAGACGTAAGGAGATAATACGGTCGGAATGACCTATCGGCAAATTTTCAAGTTTGGAGGCTATGGAGTTCTTAATCATGAAGCCGACTCCAGAAAGATGACTTTCAGTTTTGGGTTTGCCTGACCAGTAGAGTGTATAGCCAGCACCATGTTCTTTGAGGCTACCTTCCTCATGAAGGCGAACTTCACTGAGTGCAGCGATATCGATGTCAAGTCGTGACAATTCATGGGCAATTAGCGCAGAACGGCGCTCAGGACGCCCACTGTTCACTGTATCAAGCATGGTTCTGATGTTCCAACATGCGAGTGTCAATCTGGACACACCTTTGGAGGCAGGTGTATGCCTTTGTCTCTTTGTCTTTAATTGACCGCAATAGAAGATGCCCGTTGGCCGCGGCTAGCCAACCAGGTGGAGGGGGAGATGAACTTTGGTTAGGCCACCTTTTCTAGGCCTCTCTCCATATGGAGCAAGCAGTGCTGTCCTTGAAAAAGGCTGCTTGGTCATTCAGGATGCTGCCGAACAAGACTGTCATCTCCTGGGTCAGACTTGAGTGACCAATGTCCTGAACCGCCTGCATGCACTTCCAGTGCACCTTATCACCTGCCGTTTCGTCCCTCGCCTGTCGCTGCAGGGCTTTGCAAGTGTGGGTAAACCCTTCGGGCCTGCGCAGTGGATTTATTTTAGGTGAGGCACAGCGTGCGCAGAACTGGCCTCACCCTTTACACCTGAGGTTTATCTGCCAGGGCCTAGCGAGCTTGGACGGTGACAGCAAAGTCCTCAGGTCGTAGGTTTAATTAGAGTATCCTTCTCTTAGATGGATGGCCTTACAGGGCTACACGAGCTCCATCTGCCCGGGTTTGAAGTTGGAGTTGTCCTTCTCCTAGGATGGTTGCCTGAAGGCTAGTGAGCCCATCCTGCCCATGGACACACTTTGTCTGACCCTTCATTTGAGAGCTGACTGGCATGGGAGACCCTACCGGAAGCATAAGCCACCACCAGCATAACTCCCAACTTCACAAGGGCACGCAAGCTCTTTCCCCACGACAAGGGGGTGTCCGTGAAAGAGAAGGCAAAATATACAGGGCTTAGAATAGAACAGAGTAGAATAGTTCAGTTGGAAGGGACCTACAGTGGTCACCTAGTGCCTGACTACTTCATGGCTGACCAAAAGTTAAAGCATTTTCCATATTAAAGACATTGTCCAAATGCCTGATAAACACTGACAAGCTTTGTATTTAAGTAACTGTTCCTTCCTCTTATCAGTCTGTTTCTCCCCTTTATCAATAGCCTATTGTCCTGGTACTGCATGGCAAGCTTGACAGGTATTTGCAAACAATGCTTTCTGTTAAACAGGCAAAATTCCTTTATCCCCTCTTGCACAACCCCCTTGTATGACCCCCTTGTGCAACTCCCCTGTACATTGGTCTACCCTCTGCATCACTGAGTGGTGATCGGGGCCACCCAAACTGTCTGAGCTGGGCCCTGAGGTCCAAGTACACACAGTTAAGCAGGTGATTGCTCATGAACTCTACACCAACATCTCAGAGGGGAACGACATCGCCTTGCTGGAACTGGACCAGCCTGTCCAGTGCAGCGACTATGTTCAGCTTGCCTGTGTGTCCAGCGCCTCACTGGCAGTGTCCCAGCTGACAGACTGCTACATCAGCAGCTGGGGTTTGATGGATGCAAGATGTGAGTTCCCAAAAAGCAATCGTGTCCCCATGGCAAGCTTAGCACATGGGGGGCATGGGCCAGGCTCCCCGGCAGCAGAGGCGAGAGGCAAACGTCAGGGACATGTGCCCCAAGAGATGGGCCTGACCCACTGTGCAGAGCAAGACAGAAGGGACACATGGGTCCAATGCCTCTCAATGGGCAAAGCCATGTGCTAGGGAAAGGGCTCACCCAGACAGGGCAGGAAAACTGGTCACGAGCTGCTGTTTCTTTCTGTGCTCACAGTTGGAAAAGTAGCTGCTAGCGTGCAGGAGGCCAGGGTCTATCTCACTGATATCAACACCTGTAACAGCAGCCGGTGCTATCCAGGGGACATCTTTAGCCACAACTTATGCTCCGGGTACCTGCAGGGTGGCAGTGACTCGTGCCAGGTAGGGGCGTGCAACAGGTCAACCCCCCAGCAGCACAGGCAGCCCAGAGCCCGGCACATGCTTTGCCTGGCAAGTCACCTCCCACCCCAGCGTCCCCAGCGCTGCTGGGGCTTCCCTCCCCTCTCCCATCTGCAGCTGCTTGCCCAGTGCCCCTCTCATCCCAGGTTACTCTGCTCAGGAAGCCCATCCAGTGCTCCTGGCAGCCCAGAGCTCCAGTTCCCAATCCTGGAACATCCGTCTTCCACACACCCAGGATACCTGCGCAGAGATGAGGGAGAGCCCAACCTCACAGCCCCGCAGTCCCCTCCAGACAAGGCTCCGTAGGCTCTGGCACCTGAGCAGAGCCTCTGTGCAGTGAATGCAGCTCTGGCAGCTCTTGAGAGAAGGAGCCAGCCGTAGTGCTGCCAGTGGCCACCAACAACACCCTCATCCTCTCTTCCGCTGCAGGGTGAAGTTTAACCATGACAAGTGCAAGGTCCTACACCTGGGTCGGAGCAATCCCAGGCACAGCTACAGGCTGGGCAGAGAAGAGATTCAGAGCAGCCCAAGGAGAAGGACTTGGGGGTGCTGGTCAATGAGAAAATGAACATGAGCCGGCTTCAGTGTGCGCTTGCAGCCCAGAAAGGCAACCATATCCTGGGCTGCATCAAAAGGAGCATGAGTAGGAGGTCGAAGGAGGTGATCCTACCCCTCTGCTCTTGTGAGACCTAACCTGGAGCATTGTGTGCAGTTCTGGTGTCCTCAACATAAAAAGGACATGGATCTGTTGGAACCAGCCCAGAGGATGCCACGAGGATGATCAGGGGACTGGAGCACCTCCTGTATGAAGACAGGCTGAGAAAGTTGGGGCTGTTCAGCCTAGAGAAGGCTGCGTGCAGACCTCATGGCAATCTTCCGATATCTGAAGGGGACCAGTAAGGATGCTTGGGAGGGACTCTTCATTAGGGACTGTAGTGGGAGGACAAGGTGTAATGGGTTCCAGCTGTAACAGGGGAAGTTTAGATATAAGGAAGTTGGATATAAGGAAGAAGCTTTTTACTGTGTTGGTGGTGAGGCACTGGCACAGGGTGCCCAAGGAGGTTGTGAATGCTCCATCCCTGGTGGTGTTCAAGGCCTGGTTGGACAGAGCCTTGGTTGAGATGGTTTAGAGCGAGGTGTCCCTGTCCATGGCAGGGGGGTTGGAACTGGGTGATCTTAAGGTCTTTCCAATCCTAACTGTACTATGATTCTATGAAATGTGCCCAAATGCAAAGACAAGTAAATCCAAGCAGGTCTTGTTTTAGTGAAATTGCTTTCATTATTAAAGTGCTATTTCCTTCTTTTGTCATGGCAGTAAAAGCTGCAAAAGGCTGAGGACAGAGGAAAAAGGTAATCCCCAGTGCCATTCAAATAATATGAAGAAACAGAGCTTCTGTTATCACCGTACACAGAAGTGTACACAAAAGTGACCTACAGTCCTGTGATGGTTTTGTAAAAGGTATGATACAGCAGCTCTATATCCTTCATCAGACCTTACGTGACAGTAATATACAAATTTCACCAGAAAAATAATCTTTATTATATATACATGTCCCAGGAAGCTATAGGCAAAGTATCTGGTCTCTCAGTTTTATATAGTTGAGGAAGTCCACACAGATAATCAGGGGTAGTGCACAAATGGATATGTAATGCCAATGTTCTGGACCTGCCAGAAATCCAGTTATTTTACCATGATGAAATCATGTCAGCCTCAAACAGGCTTTGTTTACTGGCTAGAAAAATCTTACTTTACCAGCAATATCAGAAGCATTACCTCTTTCCCATGGGAAAAAAAAAACCATGACTGTTAATACTATAGTAAGAGGCAAATAGAATCCTTCTAGCAAGTACTCTGAACAGAATGACCACTTGGTCTCTTGACAGAGAACTTGACTGGAGCTATCTTCTTTGCGTTCAGCATTCTCCCCTTGGAACAGGGTGGTCTGAATTTCAGGACATATTCAAAATTTCTTTAGAAAAGACAGATTTCCATGTATCCTATAAGATCAAGTCCATTTACATCAGCTTGCTTTAGATCCAATGACCAGCACTAGCTTTCTACAATAGGCTTTTCCTAATGCAGAGATGTCAGAAGGTATTGAAATTGCAGTCCTCTCCTCATCATAGGGAAAACAGCTTATTTCTGGAGCTTCTGCTTTTGATTTGGGCCCACACTCCACCTTCTGGAACCATTAAACACAGCCTGCACAGCTTTAATCTCGTGGCAAGGCTTCAGTGGATTAGAATGCTGCTCTGATTTCAAGAGGTATGCAAGCACCTTCCCTCATGAGAGGTGCAAAAATGCTGTAACTGGCAAAGTCATTAACTTAGAGCTAAAAAGTTTTTTCCTTTTCCTTTTCAATAGCTAAGTTACTTAAGTTATTTTACAAGCTTGTCAGGGCAGACATATGACTGCTTCTAAATGGAATGCTCAGCAGGTCTGGATATACTAATTCTGGGCTTTTTTCAACAGGAGACGCAACTAAGCAGGAATCGCAATTTTGCAATTCAATTCATGTTCCTTAAAGTGTCCACAACTTCCTTAGGATATGAATTTTAAGCAGCACTGAGCCACAGAGCAAATCTAAGGGATGGAAGAAAGGAAGAAGCTGCTCTTTCTTGTACCTACCTGCAGGGTTTCCCCAGTCCAACTCACTGACCAGTCTAAGAGCGGGAAGGTTCTGCAGTTCCTACAAGTGCTGTAGTACTGCAGCAATTCAAGACTATTTTTCTTATTCCTACCACAGCACAGTACTATCTAAAATGAGTGGTGCTAGCTCCAGGTACAGGAAGAAATGCTGTCCTTGAAGCCTGTAGCATGAGGACCCTGGCTTAGAAAACACCACTCATTTAAAACACTGAAGGAACGGCATATGTCCTGGAAACAGATCCCAAGCATCAGCCCTGGCTGCTGCATACTTGGACAGCAACCAACCTAGGCGCAAGGTGCTGGGTGCAGCTGCTCCTTACGGGCTGACTTGGAAAAGGAAGGCAATTGAGTGAAGTGCTACCACGTCAATATAGAATGCAAGCCCTCATTACAAGGAGGGTTGTGGCTCCAGAAAAGGCTGTTATTCCTGTTCATAGGTGGCCTGTAAAGCACAGGAAGAGAAGGACATGGATAGCAAGCAGATACATGGCCACTAGCAGAGGCAAGTGCGTCCGAGAACGGAAGAGAGAGCGTAACGGGCGTCGTAGTCCAAGGATATTCCGAGTCTGGAAGAGTAAAAGAGAGATCAGTCAGTACCAGGAATGGGTATGTCCCCAGCTGCCTTCACCCAGAGCTCTCCAGACCATGAAGGTTAATGAGCGTGAATCTTCCCAAACCTGTTCCATTTGACCTCTAGAGCAAATCCTCTGTGAAATACTCCCCTTCCCCTGCTCTCTGCAGGTTTCTCATGAACCAGCTTTCTCCAGTTCTGCTTGAGAAAAGGCAGCAGAATGCAGAACATCTCCCTTTAACATTTGGTCCCTATGAATTTATAGGCCCTCCAAGTGAAATATAAACAAATGGATCAATGGTACTTCTCTGCTAGAGCCTCGAGCTACTAGGAATAAAATTATTATTTGCTGTTTCACACTTGCAGTGAAAGGACTTCTGAAGCTGTTGAACCAGCTGTTGTAGAGTGACTTTATTCTACAGGGCTCTTCCAGGAGTCAATGTAACATCAACTGGCAAAGTTCCAGTAGAAAAAACAACAACTGTCTATTCTGGTCACAAACCCCAAGCATGAGCATAGAACAGCATCCAGTTATGGATGGCTCTTGTCATAATTCTGCTGATGCTGCTCTTGAAAGCATCACCCCCAAATCTTGGAGAGACCAGAGGGAAACTCTTCAGCAGGGCTTCATCTTTAGCAAAACAGGAGAGGTTACTGCCAGGCTGTCATCCAGCAGTGAAAAAGCAGCTCCCCACTTCAGCTTCCAGGTTGACTGATGCAGGTTTGTAAGACCGTGAGAAAAATACGACATGGTTGCTAAAGAAAAAGGCAGATTATCCAGACATTACAGATGCTAGGGCCAGTAACACAAACATTTGTTATGCATGAGATTGCACACTGTTTGCACAGACTTTGCATATTTGCTCACCACTGAGGCCTTCCATATTCTACAAGGAACACAGGACCATGTTTTAGGCACAGACAATGCTGGCCTACACTTTAATGAGCCCTGAAATTTAGTCTGCTTATGCAGACTGTAGCACAGCCATGATAAGAACAATATGTGGCTTTTGGCTCAAAAAACCAGAGCAAGATGAGCAGAAACCTACACAAACCCTAAGGATTTACATGTGCCTACGGAAGAGATTAGCTGCTACAGGTTCAGAGCTTTCAGTTCACACTTTCTTGCACCAGCCAGGGCTCACATCACTGACAGCTGTGGATATAAATTCTTACTTTGCTGTAATTATTATCCATGGAGTCAATCAGCAAGGAATGCTCTTGACTTGGAGTCATATCAACGTTACCACTTAAGGAAGATGTCCACTCACTTGACTGCAACCTGGCACAAAAAAAACATGAAATGAGAATAAATTTCTTGTGATAACCCAAACCAACACTCCAGACAAGCTCAGGAAAGGAGTTATTTCTTCAAACAGAAACCAACCATTGCAAGCTACCTGTGGCCTCACTTGACAAGAACTGGTTTTGTTTGCACTACTGTAGTGCCTGCTGAGCTCAAGCTGTGCAGAAGGACTGGGTAATCCTCCTTTCTCCACCAGGAGACTGGTGAAACCATGACAGAGAAGGCATATTGTTCTTGCTCAGTGCCAGCCACTTCCTGTGTCCACTGTTATAGCTCTAGTCAGAGGGAAGAGTAAAACTTCCATCTGCATGATGTGCAGATTACCATTCCTCTCTAGTAGGACAGCTCAGCTGCTGGCAGCGGAGTTCTCCCTAATTTATATCCTGTCACTTCAACTCATTGCTCTTTTGGTGCTGTCTGGCTTGGTTTATTTTTAGCTTTTCTGTCTTTCAGAAATTTCAAGCTCTTTAACTTAACTGAGGTTTCTGTGTTCTACTGGGGGCCTCCAAGTGAAATTTCATAGTGTGTGACTTGAAAGAAGCCAGGCAAGATGATTTAACTGTGTATTTTTAATTCTATGAAATTATTTTGGAAACCAGCTCTGGTCCCAGTAGTGCTGGTTCTAGCTAACTATTTTCTAGTAACAGATATTCAAGATGTATAAGATACTATTAAATGATGGAATGCAGAAGCAGCACTGTCAAATCTTCAGGCTAGCTTTAATTAGTGAAGTGAAACCAGCTGTAGGAGGCTTACATAGAGTTTGATGCTAGAAGAGGCTACACTTGTCTGAGTCATGTGATCACCAGGGAACCAGGGCCTAGACATCTTCCACATACCATTTTCCTTCTGAATAAGCATGTGCCAGAAGCAAGCCATTGCTTTCATGTAAAAGACTCCAATAGTGAGGTTTATTTTAACTTGCACAGCACAAGTGCCTACAGTCAAGTTACATGATAAAACCCACTTTTAGAGTCAATGAGGAGAAACAGGCATTTCTATTATGTGCCTCACTGCATACTCATCCTAACATCTAGTGTAGGTCAGGTTCCTTTTCTCTGCTGAGTATAATGGCATCTGTCAAGTAACCTGAGATACATGTGTTTTGAGTATAAACGGCAAGGCTTTGGTAACGGAGTTGCAAGGCAGAGCTGTGTGGCAGCAGGCCATGGAGTGCCCTGCACCAGTCACAGCTGGCTCGGCAATGTGTGATGCCTTACTGTGTGCCAAAACTACAACCAGAGGAGCATATGGTGCTTCTGCTCAAACGTATTTAACAAAGGGTAGCGACTGGGAAGGAGGAAATGGTTAAGAAACAAGGAGCAGCATTGATAAGTCACTACATACTGATCCCAGCCTCCTATGCTGCCCTTTGCCTCACAAAGGGACAGAGTGTAATGTGCAGTGCAAACAAGGGGGCACTAGAAAGGGGAGAGGAAAGGTGTCTAGGCTGAGTTGAGCTTGGGAAAGGCAGGGAGGGGGAAGTGTTTTTCTCAAGTGTTTCATTGTTTCTCAATATTGAAATTAATTAAAAGTTTATGTTAATTAGCAATAATAAAAATTGAGTGACATTCTGTAGTGGTAGGACAAGGGGTAATGGGTTAAAACTTAAACAGGGGAAGTTTAGATTGGATATAAGGATGAACTTCTTTCCTGTTAGGGTGGTGAGGCACTGGAATAGGTTGCCCAGGGAGGTTGTGAATGCTTCATCCCTGGCAGCGTTCAAGGCCAGGTTGGATGAGGCCTTGGGTAATATGGTTTAGAGCGAGGTGTCCCTGCCCATGGCAGGGGGGTTGGAACTTGATGATCTTAAGGTCCTTTCGAACCCTAACTATTCTATGATTCTATGATTCTTCAAGTCCAGACTGTTTTGCCCATTACACACAGGTGCTTACTGAGGACACAGATCCCCTGGAAGTATGAAAACTCCTCTTTTGCCTTTACCCAATTTGCAAGTCTCCAAAATATATTTTCCAGCAGTTAATTTAACTCAGTGAAAAAACTGGCATCTCTAGTCAGAATTTGTCTTAATGTCTAGTCAGTTGTCTCATTCTGTCTTTGTCTACAATTGAAGGATAGGCTGAACATCAGGAAACATGTCTTTTTTTTTTAATGTAAGGGTGACTGAGCACTAGCACAAGCTGCTCAGGATGACTGTGAAGTATTCATCCTTGGAGATACTAAGAAGCCATCTGGACATGGTCCCGGGCAACTGACTCTAGATAGCCCTGCTTGAGCATTGGACAGGATGACCTCCAGAGGCCCTTCCAACCTCAGCCATTCTGTCAGAGACATGGTATAGTTATTTCTGTGCCCCCAGTGACACTCAACAGTAGGATGTAATGCAGTGCTAGATGAACACAGAGCTAGGATCACCATACTTCTACGGTGACACTGCCTGTTTGCCCAGGCTCCCTCACCTCCTGATCTGATCCTGTGCTGCAGACAGTGCCTCCTCCACAGCAAGACGACGGTCCCGTTCTTCCTCCAGCTGCTCCTCCAAATACCTCATATCCTGCTTTGTGCTGCTATGTAAATGTTCTGTTTCAGACAACCTGTTAGAAAATAACCAAGCATATGCCAAAAAAGGACTAATTCGTAGACCATTCTATTTCTATTATATTCATCTATGCAGGATGTGAACAGACTCCAATTCCCTTCCATTTCACAGAAGACTTAATAATAGTTTAATATATTTCATAAAATCATAGAATCAGTGAGGTTGGAAAAGACCTTTAAGATCATCAAGTCCAACCTTTGCCCCAGGACTGCCAAGGCCACCAATAACCCATGTCACTAAGGGCCTCATCTACACGTTTCTTGAATGCTTCAGGGAACAGTGGAATTTAAATTATTTGGAAAGCAAGAGAGAAGGGTAAATCTCTTGAAGCTTCTGTGTCACATCAAGAAGGTGTTCTTTGGCTCTGGCATCCATGGCCCCACCTCCTAAAAATTATTTTGAAAGGGTACAAATAATCATGTAGTAGATCTTAGTTTCAGAAGGTTACTAGGAATCATGTGCTAGGTCTTAATTCCAGACACTCTCAGGCTAACAGCCTTGAGACCAGGACCACTGATATACTTCAGCAGTTAATGAAGACCCAGCCCATCAAATCAAAGATGATCATTTGGCTGGTGATGGTCAACAGAAATTGCTGCTGCATATTGTCCCTTCATATTTTCATTTTCATCCATCCAAAGGGATAGACAGAGCCTTGGGCGACATGGTCTAGGGTGACAAGTCTGTGCACATGGCAGGGGGGTTGGAATTAAATGATCTTAAGGTCTTTTCCAACCCCCAAATTTCTATGATTCTATGACTAATGACAGCTGTCATATAACAGTTCCTCCACTTTCACAAGGCCCTAGTGTGAAAACAGGTTTTTCCAGCATTCAGACAGTAACAGAAATATGTTCATCACTAGTCCAAAGACTTCTATCAGGACTAAAACCTCCCACTCCTGTTTTCTCAGGTGTTCTTTACCTCAGTTGCAACTCCTGCAGTTCTGGTGTGTAACTGCCTCTCTGAGGCTCATTCTTTTCTTGAGGTGCTCCTGGAGCAGCATCTGTTGCAAGCAACTCCTGAAAGAAAGCATGAATGTATGGCAGATACATAACACTGAATGAAGAGGATAGAAAGTAGCTGCAATGCTACAGTTAGTGAAGCCATTTGCAGCAAGCTTTCCCCTCCCTTGCACCAAGACGACCACCCTTACCATGCCCTTGTCTGCAGACTGCAGCTCCTGGAGCTGCTGCTCAAGCACCAAGCAGCGGTTTAGAACTTCACTGTAGTGCTGATGGCTCTCACAGATATGCCGACTGCTACCACGTAACTGGAGGGAGAGAGCATTTTTCTCCTCAAAGACCTGAGATAGCTGAGAAGAGGACACAACTGCTGAGTAAAGAACTCATATTTTTGTGAAAGCAAAATTGTTCTTTGTGTAAGTGAGGGTAAGAATTCTATTGAGAACATGGGAACTGCCCCACTGCATGTTACTAAGGTCCACAGACGAGTGATAATATCCAACAGCAGCTTGTGGTTTATGTTTCCAGAAAGGAGTCTCAAGACATCAACACAATATACAGAATAACATAAATCTTTCCTAAGTCTTTCAGAAATATGATCAATAAATTATGATTTTATATTCTAACCTCCTTGAATGCAACTCTGAAGATTGATAAATTCTGAGTTTTCCATTTCACTGTGGAAATTGGACAGCTTTGTCTAAGAATAATATTGACAACACATGGATGTTTTAGTTGTTGCTCAGTAGCACTTACCCTCACTAAGGCCTTTTCAGTCTCTCATGCTGTCAGTGAGGAGGGGCATGAGAAGCCAGGAAGGAGCAGAGATAGAACACCTGACCCAAACTAGCGAACAGGATACTCCTTACCACAGCACGTCATGCTTGGGATAGAAACGGGGGAGTTGCTCAGGAGCTGATTGCTGCTTGGGTCATGCTGGGTATCAGCCAGTGGGTGCTGAGCAGTTGTATAGGGCATCACTGTTTGGGATTTTTGTTTTGTCTCTCTCTTTCTGTTATTTCCCTTTTTATTGTTATATTAGTAGTAGAATTAAATAATACCTTATTTTAATTATTAAACTATTCTCATCTCAATCCACATGTTTTCCTTTTTTTTCCAATTCCACTCTCCTCCCTATAATGTGGGGGTGCATTGGGGGTGTGAGCTACTGCATGGTACTTGGGTGCCAGAAAGGACTGTCGTGGTTAACTCCAGCTGGCAACATGGGGCATGAGGGTTGAGATAACAACAGATCTGACTGGAGAGTGTTAAAACAAACGTGTTACAAGCATTCATTGTATTGGTTTAAGATCACTGGTCACAATGTTGATTTATTTGCTCTCAGAGTTGTTGCATTTGTTTGCAGGGTTGTGATATGTGATATCTCACCTCTGCAGTGATGCTTATTATCCTCGGGGCCAGGCTAAGATAATATTTTTGATGTACTCTGTAACACTGGCTTATGACAGAAAGAATGGTCATGAAACTAATCTGGTATGTGTATTCAGCACAGTCATCACCTCTGTAATTTGGGAGTCATCTACTGGGAACTACTAATAATTGTATCTTTTCCCTTTTCTCCTTGAAGAGCCAATCTATGGAGGAGATGTCTTCCTACAGCTTTCTTTATTCTTTCCTTTCTTCCGAAATCTTCATTCTCCTCTAGGCTGAATATGGTTCATAGAATCATAGAATAATTTGGGTTGGAAAGGACATTAAGACCATGTAGTTCCAACCCCCTGCCATGCGCAGGAACACCTCACACTAGACCAGGTTGCTCAAAGCACCATGCAAGAACACTGCCAGGGGTGGAGCATTCAAAATTTCCTTGGGCAACCTGTTCCAGTCCCTTACCACTCTCACAATAAAGAATTTCTTCCTTACATCCTATCTAAATCTCCCCTAAGTTTAAACCTATTACCCCTTTTCCTATCACTACAGTTGCTGATGAAGAATTGCTGTAGGCCCCCTTCAGATACTGGAAGCTGCTCTGAGGTCTCCACTCAGCCTTCTCTTCTCCAGGCTGAATGACCCAATTTTCTCAGCCTGTCTTCGTATGGGAGGTGCTCCAGCCCTCGTGGCCTCCTCTGGACTTGCTCCAACAGCTCCATGTCTTTTTTACACCAGAACTGTACGTAATACTCCCAGTGGGGCCTCATGAGAGCAGAGTAGAGGGGCAAGATCGCCTCCTTTGACCTGCTGGTCATGCTGCTGGTGATGCAGCCCAGCACGTAGGTGGTTTCTGGGTTGTGTGCACACTGAAGCCAGTTCATGTTCAGTTTCTCATTAACCAACACCCCCAAATCCTTCTCCTCAGGGCTGCTCTCAATGCACTCTCCACCCAGCCTGTATTTGTCCTTGGGACTGCCTCAACCCAGCTGTAGGACCTTGCACTTTGTCTTGTGGAACTTCATAAGATTTGCATTGTCCCACCTCTACAGCCTGTCCAGGTCCCTCTGGATGGCATTCGTTCCCTCCAGCATGTCAAAAAGCATGTTCAGGTTTTATTTAAGGCTAAATAACTATTTAAGAATAAAAAATCCATGCCATTGACACACTGGATTGATGGGTTGAGGCCAAATGTATGAGGTTCAACAAGATGAAGTGCCAGGTCCTTCACTTAGGCCTCAACAAGCCCATGCAGCACTCCAGGCTTGGGGAAGAGTGGCTGGAAAGCTTCCTGGCAGAAAAGGACACAGGGGTGTTGGCTGACAGTGCTGAATGAGCTGACAGTTGTTTCCTGGTGGCCAAGAAGGCCAGTAGCATCCTGGCTTGTATCAGAAATTGTGTGCCCCGCAGGCCCCCTTGTGCTCAGCACCGGTGAGTGGCACCTTGAATCCTGTGTTCAGTTTTGGGTCCCTCACTACAAGGAGGACATTGAGGTGTTGGAGCATTTCCAAAGAAGAGCAGCAAAGCTGGTGAAGGGTCTAGAGAACAAGTCTTATGAGGAGCAGCTGACTGGAACTGGATTTGATTAGTGTGAAGAAAAGGAAGCTAAGGAGAGACCTTACGGCTCTCTACAACTACCTGAAAGGAGACTGCAATGAGGTAGGGGTCAGTCTCTTCTCTCAAGTTAACAAGTCATTGGACAAGGTGAAACGGCCTCAAGTTGCACCAGGGGAAGTCAGACTGAATATTAGGAAACATTTCTTCGCCAAAAGGGTTGTCAAGCTTTGGAACAGCCTGCCTAGGGTAGTGGGTGAGTCACCATCCTTGAGGGTATTTAAAAGACGTGTAGATGTGGCACGTAGGGACATGGTTTAGTGGTGTTATTTGGCAGTGTTAGGTTAACGGTTGGACTCCGTAATCTTAAAGGTCTTTTCCAAACTAAATGATTCTAAAATGGATAGAGAAATTGGAAGGAGTCCAAGGAAAAGGCTGCTGAGATCACTGAGGGACTGGAGCAGATGATGCCTGTAAGAGCTGGGCTGCTTTAGCCTGCTAAAGAGAACATGCGAAAGGGTCATTTTACAATAGCTTACAATGAAATTAAAGGGACTCATAAAGCTGACAAAGTCAACTTCTTGATAACGGCAGAAAATACTGTAAAGGGTCACAGCCACAGACTGTTGCTCAGAAGAGTCAGAATAAACATTAAGAAAAATATTTGTGTTAAAAGTGTACAGTAGTATTGGACAAAGGTCCAGTGTGGTTCTGGAACCTCTATTTTTCCACCATGCAGCCAGGCAAAGTCATAGCTGACCTGATCTAATATTTGTGACAGTGCTGCTTTGAGCATCAGAATGATGTATTAGACCATCTCCAGAAGTCTCTTCCAACTAATATTTCTGATTTTGTGCTACTTCACTAAATGTCCACAAGAACAGAAAGATTCACTCCTGCTACCCAAGCCCTATTCAAGCCTACCTTCCTCCCCAAACTCCTTATCCCAGACTGCAAGCAGGTATAAAATGTAATCAGTACCTTGCTGTTTAACTGATGAATTCTGAGCTCTTTTTGGTGCAGTTCTTTCAGGCTGTCATTTAACTGGGACTGGAGATGTTTTGTCTCTGTTTCAAGGCTTGAGAAGTCCCCTCTCAGAGTTTCTGAAGAAATCTGCCAGGGAAAGAACAATACTGCACACATGACAACCCACTCCTGTATTTGTCCTTTCTGTTTAGGATTCCAAGGTCAAAGCCCAACATTATTCCTGGTACTTTATCTATTCAAGCGAAACAGCAAATGGGGAATAAACAGAAATATCCTAAAAGCCCTCTGAAAATCCAAACAATTAGGAAAGATCACTGAACTTGCACATACGTTGGGTCTCTGGCCTGGTTCCAGCTGGGATAGAGTTAATTTTCTTCCTAGCAGCTGGTGCAGTGCTGCATTTTGGCTCTAGTCTGAGAATAACACTGGTAACACACCAATGGTTTAGTTGTTGCTCAGCGGCAATTGCCAAGGACTTTTCAGTCTCTCATGCTCTGCCAGTGAGGAGGGGCATGAGAAGCCAGGAGGAAGCAGAGACAGGACACCTGACCTAAACTATCCAAAGGGATATTCCATACCACGTCTCGTAATGCCCAGTATAGAAACTGGGAGGAGTTAGCCAGAAAAGGCCAGTCACTGCTTGGGAATGAGCTGGGCATCAGCTAGCAAGTGATGAGTAATTGTATTGTGCACCACTTGTTTATTCCTTCCTTTCTCTTTCTATTTCCTATCATTATTGTTATTTTGCTTTTTATTTCAATTATTAAACTGGTTTTATCTCAACAAGAAAAATAAACAAAAAATCAAAGCAATGTCCACACTGCTCTCATTCAACACAGACTAAAAGGTTCCAGCACAAACACACTGCCCTGGAAAGCATCACATGCACATTGTTCCAGCTTTTTCTTCGCATATAGACACGTGTGTCAAAGGGATAGGGGAGGATTTCCCCTTTCCCCCACTGACATAAAAGCTTCTTACTGGAACATTACAGATGTGGGCAGGAGAATTCTTTCCTTGCTCATAAGATAATGGTATTATTCTACATGCAGCAGGCAAGTGCCCTTCCCCAGACCAAGCAAAATACTCAACATACTACACTGAACTTTTAGCATTGTGATACAGGGGAAAGAAGGCAGGAAGTGCCATGTTCAGTCTTCAGCCTCTCTGGGCTTAAGCCAGGATTGTAGATCTCCATCACAGTAAAATAGCACTAAAAATTCAATAGTAAACTTACAAATTACGAAGTGACATTGAAAGGAGAACCAAACCAGAAGATCTTAGTTTCAAACACAGTGCAAGAGGTGATTATAAAATAGCCAGAAAGACCTGAGAATTCCATACTGCTTAGAAGAACCTAAGGTGTCTAGGAAGCCCTGTCTCTCCTACTCTCTTGAAACATTAGGAACCATGAGCTAAGGGAAGAGCACACAAGCGTATGCCAGAGTTTTCTAAAGGTTTTCAATTATTCAACTTGCATTGTTGTGATAGTCCACACAACAAAATCCAATACTGTGGTGTGTATGAGCTGAATACAAGCAACACACACTACTTTGGCTGAATTTCAAGCTTCACATTTTGATGCAATGAAGGGTCTGTGTATTTCCACCCACCTTTGTTTGGTACTGCTCCTCTACAACTTGAGACTTGTTGAGGGGCAGTCCCATTTCTTGCATAATTCTTTGTAAATGGCTCAGTTGCTTGTCTTTTTCTGCTATGACCATCAGGTACTGCTCCTTTATGCTACTGTTCTGCTTTTCCCAGGTAGTTTTCTCTTGCCTGCCCAATACAACACAAAAGAAAATCACGAGGAAGTTACAAGTATCGCTTACAATATCCAGGTATTGATTTGATTCTATTTCCTATGATCACCCCATACCAGAAAAGAAGTTTTACAACTAAACCACTCCAAAACAACCCACTTAAGCACAGGAACCTTAAAAGCAGGTTTAGAGAAGTATTCTGTATTTGCTCAACACTGCAGATTGTTCAACGCTCACACTTTCGGTATTCCTGGACACTGTTTTGATCTTCCTGCAAAGACAGCTTTGTGAAGCAGGTCACTGACAATGCCACTTGTCATCATAACATTATCACTGCTCCAGTCAGATACACACCAGGACCATAGCATGGATCTCAGTATGCAAGCTTGAAGCCTTAGCTTATTTACACTGTAGAAGCTAGACAGAAAATAAATCTCCTTTTATCAGAAGATAATTAAAATTTGTAAGCTGCTTCAAACTTCACAAGATCTGAAGTGTAGTTTGAGAGTCAGATCAGCAGCAGGAGGAGGGAGCACTACAAGTTTTTTATCGCTTTGAACAAGAATAAGCCGTGTATCTTGCCACAAAAAATCCCTCACCCCTTTCACTCCAGGTTCAGCCATTCTTAGATGGATCTCTGAAGTACCCAAAAGGAATTTTTTCCCATTTTTAGAATACAGCATATTTGTCTAACTAATTTTAGCCCAACCAGAGATGACAATTTACTAGACTTGAACTACAGATATTTTTAAAAATAGAAAATGTAAAACAAGTGAAACAAAGGATTACAGAGTCATTAAAAATGACAATTTTCTTATCAATGGTATCAGTGGGATAATAAATGGTGTTCATTACCAGCTTGGAATGGAGAGTAAGCTCCAATACAAGAAACAGGCCAAGTTTCCTCTCAAACAGATGATATTGGCCACCACCGGATGAAGGAAATAAATATTAAAAGATCATTGATCTATTTCTCACAGGCATTTCCTTCCAATAAATTGGGCTGTAATTCTTCACCCTAAGACTGAGGCAAAAGCTGAACAAGGAAAACACATAGATACATGCCCAATCCTGAACAGGACAGTGGTTTAGTGACAGATGACACAGGCAAACTGAGGTTCTCAATGCTTTCTTTGCCTTCTGCCCACAATTGCTCTTGGAGTGAAAGAAATGGCTTATTTGCATCTCTGAGGCAGTGATCAGACAACTCTCACCTAAGCTGATGTATCTCCTGCTGGTAAGAAATACTTTCTTGCTTCAGCTGTTCTTGGAGACAATGCTGTTTATCTGCTTCTTGCTGGTATTCCTGCAGCTGTGCTTTTAAGCGAGAATTTTCAGCTGATTCTACCCCAACCAGGATATACTGCTGCTGCAGATTCTTCAACTCTCTTACCTTTAAAGGTAAATATAAAAAAATAATTAAAGAGTTCATAAAGTGTGAGTAATATCAGAATGTGACAACTGAGCAAGCAGCTAGGATTATAAGTATTTAAGAGTATTTCTCACTGTGGCAGCTGGAGAAAGAGAAGTCACATTCAGATGACAGAGAAACTACACACTGAATCAGTGATTACAGCACTCTACTAAAAACTGTTTAGAAAAAAAAAAAAAACAACCCCCAAATCTTCAAAGAATTCTATTGTTAATGAGATTTAACATCCTGTCCTGGTTTTGGCCAAGGGGCATGTCATGCTCGGGGTAGAAACCAGGGGGAGTTACTCAGAAGGGACCAATCACTGCTTGTGCCAGGCTGGGTATCGGTCAGCAGGTGCTGAGCAATTGTATTGTGCATCACTGCCGGTAGGGTTTTTTTTCCTTCCCTTTTCTAGTTTTATATTCTCTCCCCTTGTTATTTCCCTTATCATTATCATTAGTAGTAGGAGGAGGAATATACTGTACTTTAGCTATTAAACTGTTCTCATCTCAATCTGCACATTTTACATTCTCCTGATTTTCCTCCCCATCCAGCCCCAGGGTGAGTGAATGGCTGCTGGTGCTGAGGTACCAGCTGGAGTTAAAACACAATACATACATTAACAAAAAGAATCCAGCATAGTGAGGCAACTCAATTCCCTTTGGAAGGTCACAGGGACTGGGAGAGGTTCCTGAAGACTGGAGGAAAGCAAATGTCATCCCTACCTACAAGAAGGGCAAGGAGGAACTGAAAAACTGCAGGCTGGTGAGCCTCATATCCATCCCTGGGAAGGTGATGTAGCAACTAATTCTGGAAACCACTTCCAGATACATGAAAAAAATGGTGCACAGAGAAGTTGCAGAATGTCCACAAATGGAGATTCAAAATCTGACTATGCTGTCTTAAGCAACCCATTCCAGTTAACCTTGTTTTGAGCAGGACAGTGGAATAGATCTCCAGAAGTCCCTTCCAACCTCAATTATTTTGTGACTCTGTGAAAACAAGTATCTGTGTTTCACACTGCAAATAAGCAATCTAAGTGTGCGAAATTTTAAGATCCAAAGATCCAAATCTCCTATGGAGCTTTAGGTAAGAGCAAGAAGTGAGAACAAGGACTTACTACTCTGTCTCTGTCATTTTGCAAGGAGGACAGTGCCTTCTTGAGACTCTGCACCTCTGAAAGAGCAGTGGAAGTGCTCCCCTCTGCTGTTTGCTTCGCTTCTTCAATCTTACGTGTTTTCAACTCATTCAGCAGATGGTCTCGCTCATTCTGCAGGCTTGCCATAGCCTTGGAGAAAGATTTGACTTGGTTGGAAGAGCTTTCCAGTTCTGAAGACAAATGGAGAAGCTCATTATCTTTCACGCTGAGCTTCTGATTAAGTTTCCTAATCTCAGCCAAAAGACCTCTTTCATCAGTGGCTTTCTGCAGTTCTGCCAGCTCAGACCTTGCTGTATCTCGGTCCCTGGCAGTGAAATGTTGCTCCTCTTGTAGCTCAACCACCTCTTTCTGAAGATTTTGCACTAGAATCTTTTGTTCCTCTAAATCTGCAGAGTATTTCTGTTTCAAAGCATGAAGCTCTTCATTGGCCTGGTCCCGGCTATCCTGAAGAGAGCTCATGGACTTCCCAAAAGACTGAATTTGAGCTCTCAGATCTTTGTTTTCATCTGTGACTGTAAGAAGTTTCTGTTCCATTTCCATCAAATCCCGTGCCAACTCTGCTACTCTCTCTTCTGCTGTTTCTGTTTCATTCCTCATTATCCCTGCATCATGATGTAGGTGCTTCAATTCCTTCCGAAGCCTGTCCTCAGCCTCTCCCACCTTCTTGGCTGCATCCCTTTGAACAGATATTAGTTCTGCCTCAAGTTCTGTTATCCTTTTATGAGAGAGGGAAAGCTTATGACTCAGCTCTTGTGCTTCTTCTCCTCGGACCTTCAGCTGTGCTTGATACTCCGTGATAGCACTACCCTCACGTAATGCTGTCACCTCATTCTGCACCTGAGACAGAGAAGATGTAAGGGTTTCAATCTCTTGCAACATACTGACTTTATCCTCTCTTAAAGCTTCCATGCACTTCCTGAGATCATCCTGAGTATGCTCAGTCTCTTTCAGCTGTATTTCTATGACTGCCTTCTCCTTTTCCAGAGTCTGGCTCCGCTGAAGCTGTGTTTTGAGAAGCTGTTTCTGTTGGGAGTCCTTTATTGAAATTACTTGGTTCAGGTCTTCTCTATACCTCACCAATTCTGCATTCAGCTTGGCATTCTCAGAGTTTAGGTCATCCATCTGGCTATGAAAACTTCTGATTTCTTCCTTAAGCTTATTGTTTTCAGCAGCCGCCTCTTGAATTAGCTGGTCTTTTTCCAAGATTATAGTAAGATGACGTTCCTCAAGTTGCTTGTAGTCTCTCAAAATGCGGTCTCTGTCATCTTGTAAAGATAACATGGACTTAGTGAAAGAGTCCAGTTGAGCCTTCTGCTGCTTACTTTCTTCTCTGCTTATTTTCATCTTTTCAGTGAGACAGTCAATTTTGTCAAGAAATTTGTTCTTCTCATTCTCCAGGTTTTTTTTATCTTCTTCCTCCTTACTTAGTCTATTCTCCAACTCATTAATTTCTTCAGAATGTAGCTGCTGTAATTCAGAGAGAGCAGCCATAACTGCTTCCTCCTTGGCAGACAGCAAACTAATGATCTTTTGATCTTTGGCACTAATTTCTTCATGTAGCTTATTGGTTAGATCCTTGGAAGCTTGCAGATCACCCTCAAGCTGTTCACAGGTGAATCTGAAATTCTGGATACTGGTCTCTTGCTGCTTGACCATGCTCCCCAGCTCTTCTCTGACTGATTCACATTTGGTGAAGGAATTCTGTAAGTCAGCAAGCTGATCTCTTAGGCTACTGATTTCCAACTCCAGTTTTTGCTGTTCATTTTGAGACTTGCTGTACAGTTTTTGAGACCCTTCAAGCTCAGTCAAAAGCTCTTTTTTTTCCTCCTCTAACATGTCACATGTTTTTTGATGATGCTGAATCTCCTTCCTGGATTCAGACTCCCAGTCTTTCTTGCTCCATTCCAGCCTACAAACAGAGATGAGAAAGTTGCAAATCAATAAAAGTATCTCAGTATCCAAAACCACAGTAAATTTTCACTGATTATACTGATTTAGAAAAGCCACAAAACTAGTTTTACTTTAAGCAAGCAAGCTGGCAGCATCTAGGTGATTCGTTTTCCCTCAACTTGAAACTCAAGGCATCTTTCCCAGTTCTGACTGCAGTAATGTCTGAAAGGGGTAATGCTAGGGGAATATGTTTTAGAAGTGGTCCAGTGAGATAAACCTTTATGTCAATACTGAAGAAATGGAGGAGGCTAAGCACTGAATGTTACCGCCTCCTTCTCTTTAAAATTATTTTCTGTCACCCATTGCAGCTAACAAATAAACAAATTTCAATGAAATCACTGTTGTCATATGCTTGATGCTCATTTCATGGTCCAGCATGCAAACATAGAGTATTTTGATCACAAACTTTATAGAACAATTTTACTCATGTAAGAACAGTTTAGCTTTTGAGTTTTTGAAATTCCCAGATGCACATTTTCCCATCAAAATCTACTTTGGGATTAAACTGTAATTACATATCCCAATCCTCTTGACCTGCCAAGTTTAACCTCTGAAGGCAACAACTCTACACAAAAGAATCTATTTCCAATTTGAGATTAATAAAGATTCCAGATGGTATTTGGATGGCTGCCGCTTGTCATAGAGAATAGATTTAACATAGGTACTCACTTTATCCTTGTGCAGACAACAAACACATAGTAACTCCCTACAACATAACTCTCTTTTCCATCCAAACGTAAGTGATCCAGGAAATAAACTTTATGTTTATGGCTTTAGCAGGAAGATTAATTCTGCTTGCCATCTTAGGCATTCATTAGTTTTGCCAATCATGTGTTACTTTTAGCATATTTACACACTCCAGATTCTTTCTGGTATACTGCAAAAGGAAAGGATATTCCCCCCTCACCTGTGGTTGCTGCCCTGTCAAAAGGAAATACAAGAATACTAGCTGAATAATTATCACTTTCTTTACCTGGATATATGAGTCTGAAGTTCTTCCACATGTAAGGTCATCTGCTTCATTTGGTCCTTTAGAGCAACACAAATTTCCTCTTTCAAACGTATTTCTTCCTCCTTCTGTTGAATTGTTTCAGTGAATTTCTTCTCCCATGTTTTTGATTCATTTATTACTCTATCCCTGTCATCCTGAAGGGAAGACATGCTCCTGGTGAAGGCTGCAAGCTGTGCTAATGTTTTGTTTAGGTTGCCTTTCAGCTGCTTGGCTTCTTGATCCTTTGTCTTCAAGGAGTTTTGAAGATCGCCAACAGTCATTTCCAGGTAGCTTTTCTCCCTCTGCAAAGCTGCCAGCTTTTCTTCCATGATTTTAACTTCCTTTGAGTGGTTGTCTTTTTCCTGCTCCAGTCTTCTCTCAAAGTCTTCATCTTTTTTCTTCATTTGATTTTTAATACTCTCCTTGTTTGCCTGCAACTCTTCTTTCACTTTGGCACTCTCTGCTAGAACCCTTGCTGCCTCACTCTGAGTGTCATCCAGTACTACTCTGCAGACAGCAAGTTCTGCCTGGGCTTTCTTGGTGTCTTCAACTGCTTTAGCTAAAGTCTCTTTGGCTGCTTCTATCTCTTTCTGAGACTCACTCTGCAGAAATTCCAGAGCTTTAACAGTTCTTTCTAAGCTACTGTTCTTTTCTTGGCTTTTAATACAGTCCTTCTGCAGCTGCTTAATCTCCTGATGTTTCTGTTTCAGCAGTTCCTGAAGCTCCTTTACATACGTGCTGCTGTCTCCCCTCCAGCTGCATTTTAGCTTTTCTACAAATTCCTTTTGCTTTTCTGAACTTGCTTTACTGTTCTCCTTTGCCATCTGACATTTCTCCTCCTCCAGTTCATGCATCATTCTCTGCAAACCCTGAAGCTCATGATGCAGTTGCTCATTTTTGATCTGCAAGTCTTTTGCATCCTGCTGATAGTTTCCAATACTCCCATTAAGTTCTGCCAGCTGATTCATGAGCCTTTCTTCCAAATCATCCTTCTCAGCCTCTAGTATGTCCTTCAATTCTGTCATCTTGATGAGGTCCTCTTTGGTTTTTTGGACTGTCTGTTCCATCTTTGCAACTGTGTCCTGAAGAGCATTCAATTCATGGACTTTCTCTTCCATTTGGGTCTCTAAAGCCCTTTTCTCACCTGCTAAAGTCTCAGCACACATGCGGATGTCATCCAGCTGTTGCTCTGAAACCTTCCTATTATCTTCTAGTTCTGTGATTCGCTTTGTGAGCTCAGCTATCTGCTGTATGTAGGTACTAAGATCTTCACAATGACTACTACCTCCAAATGCATTTTGTTCCAGCTCTGCAGTAGAAGACTCTGGTCTAAAACTTATGTCCACTTGATTTTCAGTCCTCTCCATTGGTGGTGCTGTGATAACTGTTTCATTTGTTTCTTCCTCTATTGTCTTCTGAGAAACATACTTGTCTACCAGTTCTCTGCTTTCCTTCAGCTTAGATTCTGCTAACTCCAAGTGATGCTTTAAGTCTGTGATCTCTTGATGAAGAGACTTCTTTTCAGCCATTATTGTCTCAAGCTCAGCAGAAAGAGACTGGTAATCCCTCCTAGACCGCTCCATATCTTCTTTCAGGTTAGAATTTGTATTGACACCTACAGTCATGTGTGGCTCTCCATCTGTAAAATGCATCTCTGCTCTAAGCTTCTCATTCTCCTCCTCTAGTTCCAGGATCTTTTGCTGCTTCGATTTTGCAAATTTCCTCATTTTCTCCTTCATTCCATCAATTTCCTGTCCAGCTTCCTGTAGCTGCTTATCTGTTTCTTCTTTTTTTGCTTCAACACTTTTCAACTTCATGAAAATTTCCTGTTTTTCCTGCCTAACAGTTTCCAAAACACACTGAATCCGCTCAGCCTCATTACTTACATTCTCATAGGACTGCAGGAGAGTATCATATTCTTTCTGAAGCTCCCTGTATTTCTCATGCCACTCAGAATTCTCAGCAGCTTGAAAGCATTTCAAGGATCCCATCTCCTTCTCCAACTTCTCTTTCTCTAAAACAACTTTATCCAGAGTAAATGTCAGGTTTTTACAGCATCCATCAAGATTCTGATTTTCTGTAAGTACTTTATCAACTTCTGCAATAAGTTTTTCTCGCTGTTCAGTGAGGCCAGCTAACTTTTCTGTCAAAGTCTCTCTTTCTTTAATATGGCCACATATTTGGCTTTCCATATCAGTCAACTTGACACAAAGATTTTCAATAGTAGTTTTTGCATTAGCCAGCTCCTCTTTTAGAGATTTGCTCTCCTTTAGTGCCTCTTTTCTAGAGATAAGCGCAGCTTGCAACTTTCTCTGCATTTGATTCTTCTGTTTAGCTGCTTCTGCACCGGCATCTTGCTTCTCCTGAATTTCAACTAACTCTCTTTGCAGTCGCTTGCTTTGCTCCTCATGTACCTGAGCTTGAGTTTCCAACTGACTACATAGTCTCTTGACTGAATCCTCTTTTTCCAGCAACTGTGCCTGCGCATGACTGAGAGCCTCGCTTTTCTCCCTTAACTGCAAGTTAAGAAATTCAATTTCTTCATTCTTTTGGTGTGTAAGTGCTTCCAGGTCTTCCAGACTGCCCTCTCTAGAAATTTTTGCTCGACTCTCCTCCAGTTCTGCCTGAAGATTTGCTGCTTTAGCCTCAGCTTCGTCAGAGGTTCTCTTCAGCCTTTCTATCTCCAGAAACAACTGTGCTGTGTGTTCTTGCAAATGAAAGACTAATTCTGATTTGCAAGCAAGTTCACTTTGCATATGGCTAAGATTATATTCCAATTCTTCCTTCTTCATCCCCAATTTTTCAAGTTTTTCCTCTTCCTCAGAAACACCTGCAACTTGTACTAGCTTATTTGTTGTATTTTCTGTTTCTGTGCAAGAAGACTCCAACACTCCTGGATTTAAAAGAATACTCTTTCTTGATCTTTTCTGTTCTTGGAATTGTCTGAGCTGAGCTTGGATGCTTTCCTTCTCTCTGCTTTGCTTATCAAATTGTTCTTGTAGGATGTTGTAATCATCTTTCTGTTGTTTCAGCTGTTCCCTGTGATGCCTGTCTTTTTCTTGAGCTTTTTTTATAGTGTCTTTGCGAGATGCCAGAGCTTCCTGAAGTTTTTTCTGAAGCTGTTCTTTTTCTTGTTCAAGAGCTGAAATTCTCTCTTTCAGAGCAGACTTTTGGTTTTCTTCAAGATTTATAGCTTCTGAAGTATTTTTTTCATTTTCTTCATTATCTTTTGGGCTTTTATTGGTTTCAACAACTTTGTCAGCAGTTGTCTGACTCCCCATGATTCCATCTTTAATTGGAACAGTATCTGTCCTACCTTGCAAGCTTTGCCTCATTTCCTCAATCACTGCCTGTAATTGTGCTTCAGTTGTTTCTTTATCTTGCAGGTCCTTCCGGATGCTCTGCAGCTCAGATTCCTTTTCAGAAAGCAGCTGAATTAGATACTCTTCACTGGGCTGGCTTCCAAGACTCACTTCTCTGCTTATCATGCTTGTTGAACTTTCTTCCCCTTCAGCTGCCTGAGCCACTGAGGGTTCTGATTCATGTTCTCTTTGCAACTGTACTAATTCATTCTCCAGTTTGTTAACCTTCTTCAGAAGCTCCTTCCGGTTAGCAAGTGCTGCTTGCAGCTTCCGCTTTACTTGCTCGTTTTCTTTTTTCAGAAGTTCAACTTTATTTACTAACAACTCAGTGTCTTTACACGCTGCCTCTGTCTCATACTGGTGCTCAGATGTCCCACAAATCAGATATGTATCTTCTGCTTCTATGTTTTGGTCTTTTTCTTCCTGAGGCTTTAGTAATAGACTTGTTTGCTCTTTCAGACTCTTCAGCTCATTTGCTAGAGAAAATTTCTCTTCATTCAGCAGAACCATTTTCTCAGACATGCTAACACTGATCTCTGTCATCTGTTGGTCTTTCTCCAGCAAGGTTTTTTGCAGGTTCTCTATAGACCTGGTATGTTCAGCAACAAGCTGTTTGAGGCTTGATGCTTCTTGCTCCTTTGAGGCTAAGTTTTGGTAAAGTTCTTTTATCTCAGCTGTACTCTTCCTCAAAAGCTGTTCTAGATCAAGTACTTCACATTCCTTCCTCTCAATCTGGCTTCTCAGATCTTTTAGTTGCATGTCCTGATCAGAAAGCTGAAGTTGTGCTTCATCCAAGTCATTTTGCAAAGCTTCAATTTTTATCTCCTTAGATTTAAATTCATTTCTAAGGCTCTGGATTTGTTCTCTGAGAAGACTGCTTTGACTGTCTGACAGCCTCTGCTTTTCTGAAAGAGCTAGACTGTCCTCAAGTTTCCTCACTTGCTCTTTTAGTTCTGTTATGGTAGAAAGTTCCTTCAACTGACACAGAAGCTGATCTCGTTCTTCAGTCAAAATACAAAATGCACTGTCAGACTCCTCTATTTTTTTTCTGTATTCCTCAGCCAACTGGTTGAGCCTATTTATTTCTGCATCTTTTTCTCCTCGATCTTTCTTACAGGATTCTTCTGATTTCTGCAGAATTATTTGTAGTTCACTAATTTGTCTTTGCAACCTGAACAGCTCTTCAGATTGAGAGATGCCAGGCTCTGGATCTGGTGTAGAATCTTGCATTGCCTCATTCTCCTCTCTGCAAGGGACAGTACTCCCCCGAGGCACTCCTTGAAGACCAATTCTGTTTTCCTGAAGCACACCAATTTCTATTTCTCTCAGTAATGAGCAACTGCCAAACTCATTTTGTGTATCTGAAGCCTTTTGTTCTTCCCTCTCAAGGAACTGTGTCTGGGTATTACCTTCCAGCTGGTCAGCTGCTTTTCCTGTTCGGTTACCTGTAGAAGTTAGATCATCTGGGCCCTTGAGCTGCCTTTTCAGAAAATTTATTTCTTCTTGGGCTTCTTTCAGTTCCAGCAGCAAAACTGACAGTTCTTTCTGTTTCTGTGCGGCAAGATATTCTAGAATTTCAGGTGGACAACTTGCCTCAGTAAACTGCTCACTTCCAGTGGGAAAGGCATCTGTTCTTGCCTAAAAGAAAGCAATAGGTTTCAATTTTCCTTTGAATCCTGTGAAAGAGTCACTTCTGGAAGTATCTGCATTCCCATTTAGTTCAAGAATACACTTTCCTGAGCTGGCTATTGAAATGAATTGTAGCCTCACTAATAACAGGAGGATTTGTCAGGTCATTTCTGTTCATTTCAGTTCTGAAGTTGCAGCATGAAAGATTCTGGCTTTAGAACTAGACCATAACTATAACTTCCTATGCCATTATTTCCCATTCTCTCTTGATTACAAGACAGTATGATTCTGAAGTGTTTCAATTCTGCTGCGATTCTCAAATGCCCTCCAGTGTACTTATCCAGCCACATTTTCCCGGCATCCTATCCATAGTCTCTGAATGAGGTTTTGCTCCCCATTCTATTTGTCAGTTTAACACAGCAAAGAAAGAGTGTAGAAGTCCATATTCCCACCTGTGTCCATCTCAAAGTGAGAGCACTAGACAAAGCATCTGTACCAAAGTGCTTGGCTTTTTCCAAATAATTACCTTAAGGTTTCCTCCCACCCTCAAAAACAGGTAACAAAAGAAAAGCAGTCACAAATCCTTCCCAGAAAGAATGAATCAGCAGCCCACCAATAAGTCAACTTCTCGTGTTATAAAGGCTCATAAGTCCGTTCCTCAGTCTGGAGGGCAGAAACGGTTTACAAGGAACCACTAAAAGAGAGCTCTCTCTTACAACCTGCTGCAATGTCATAACCACCTTAAGTTACAGGATGTTAATAAATCAGCTCTCTGGGGCTTTTAAACTAAACACAGATGCATACAATACTGAGAGGAAAAAAAAGTTGCAGACTAAATTTTTACCTCAGGGAGCACTGAAGTGTCATCAAAAGGCTTTTGCACTTCAGAATTCACCAGTACTCCTGACACACCTAGTGATAAAAGGAATACCACCAGCATAACATGTTGCATGTAAAGTCAGTATGTAAATGGAGACAATAGATGAGACTGGAGCTTCTCTAGTTTCCAAGGTGAGAAAGACAAAAGACAAAAAAAAAAAAAAAAAAGACAAAAAAACCCAACAAAGCAAAACAAACAACAAAAGAGTTCGAACCTGCATTGCACCAGACAATCCCGATAGCTCTGCATACACAAAACCTCCTGCATGTGCCGCATGCTGGCATCACGTAAGTCTGCACTATATCTAACCTCTGCAGAAGAATGAAGAGGTAAAGAGACAAGTGAACTAGGCAGCAGACTGGTTTGGTTTGTTGGGGTTTTGTGTTTTGGTTTTTTTTGGTGGTGGGGGTGGTTGGCTGGTTGGTATTTTTTTAATTTGGGTTAGTGGAGTGGTGGTAATTCCAGACGTAAAAAGACATCTGCTGGCTTGCAGAGAGGAGCCCACTTCATCTTATCTTAATTCTCTTCAGTGTCTTATAATTCAACTTTTGCATCTACAAACACACTCTCCTTCAAACCCTTCTTTCCTTCCCATCTCAGGAAGCACTTCTTCCTTCTCTTCTGATATATCCTATCCATCCCACATTACCATGTTCTCTTCTACCTCATGTGCATCTTTTCTAAGTCCTATACATCTTTAGATTCTGATTTCAAAGATCCTCTTTCCAAATCGCCTTAGATTTGTCCCTGAAACTTCTCAGATTTCCACAATTTTCTTGTCACATTCCTTATTCTGTGTTCTCACCTGTAGAAGAGCAGTCTATGTAAGAGGCTGGAGCTTCCAGAGTCTGCAGGTCTTGAAATTTCACCTCAGCTCCAACTTTTTTGTTCTGTTGGTTGAAGAAAAAATACTTAGTTTTGATCTTTGCATTAGAAGACAGGTATCTCAGCTGCCTGCTGCTCTGCCAAGTTTTAAGTAAAAACTGTCAGTCCCAACTTTAGATGTAACTCTGATGCCTACGAAAGATATTTTTAAAAATTAGTAAATTGGTTTTGATGTTAAGCAAAAGACTAACACCTGTCTCAGAAGGTTACGATATTGATGAACGCAGATTCTACTAACTTCCTTTGCACCTTTACCGCTTCAAAGAGACTCACTGCAGATCCATAACCTTTCACTGAAACACCCAAGCAGAGAAAGTGAGAAGTCATGCGGTTATCACTACACTCACTGTGCCTCACTGCTCCAGCAGAAAAAGAATCTGGAGTCTTCCCAGGAAAGTTACACCAGGCTCCACCACACAGATAACAAATCACCCCACAACAATCTATTAACTGCTGTATGTCTCCCGCTTCTCTGTCGCACAGGACAGAACCTGACTGTTGAACAAGGGAGAACACACTGGAAAAATGGGGAGATTTTGCTATTTCACACACACAAACTCTTTTTACCCACACAAAGATACTGAATAAAGTGCTCAGGAAATTGGTTAGTTTGCTGTTGACATCCATACAGGAACTGAGACTTCATCTACTAATTTCTTCATTCTGAAAAGTCCAAGTTAAAGAGCACCTAAATTGAATAGCACTATTTCTGGCTATCTCCCAGCACACACAGGCTTTCACCACAACAAAAAATTGGCACTTGGTACTGCTTATGTGGGAAAGGGTTTGCATTAGAATACAAAAAGACTGTTAAGTCAGAACTAAGTAAAATGTCCCTAAGCTACTCACTCCCACTCCAAATAAAGCAACTGAAAAAAAAACCTACCCAGCCCAACAATGGAAAGACTGAAAACAAAATGAAGTGTTCAGAATTGACCTTTGCTGTAAATACCTAGAATATAAGTACAGGGCACTAACGGGTCACAAGGAAATCATCGCTAGCCCAAATTTCTAGAGCACTTTCCCTTTGCAAGTGCCAAGCACTGAAATGGAACGTATTATATGCATCAAAATAACTTGTGCACATCACCCAAACCCCTGAACTGCGTTTGGATCCACATGTATCTTGGCCTAAAGTCATGGGTAAGATGCACAAATGCACAATATAGGTGTTCAAGTGTAAATTCTTACGTGCAAGCTATTTAGCCAGACTCTTTTTTGGAATTAAGCCATTGAAATGGACAATTCTAGGGTTGAATTCATTGACCCTTTGTGCCAGGAGGGAGCAGAGACAGGACACCTTACCCAGACTAGCCAAAGGGATATTCCATATCCCACATCATGCTGGGATAGAAACTGGGGGCAACTACCCAGAAGAGATGGATTACTGTTTGGGTTGGGCTGGGTATTGGTCTGCAGGTGCTGAGCAATTGTATTGGGCATCACTGCTGGTTATTCTTTGTTTTTCCTCTCCCTTTTAGTTTCCCCTTGTTGTTTCCCTTATCATTATTATTAGTAGTAGTATTATATTGTACTTTAGTTATTAAACTGCTCTTATTTCCACCCCTGGGTTTTACATTTTTTTTTATTCCCTTCCCCATTCCACCCAGGGAAAGGGGTGAGTGAGCAGCTGTGTGGTGCTCAGTTACTGGCTGGGTCTCAACCACAACACCCATCAACACCCATCTTGGTCTATGTGAATCATATGCTAAAGAAACGGTTATCTCCACTGTCTACAAAGGATACTAGAAAATAGTCATATCTGCCCCATATCAAGCAGGCTGGAACAGAGCAGAGCAGTCTGGAAAGAGCCCAGGCCTTGCTCTAAGCTAAAAATTCTACAAGTTCTTAGTACAGACATACAGAGGCAGTCATCTCCATCACCATGCTGACTGAGTATAAAGCAAAGCAGCAGGTATGTAACCCTGCACTGTTCTCACCAACAGACTGACTGCAATTGTACCTGCAGCTGTTCACAGTAGAAGAGTACTACCAGAGTCTACTTGTCTCTCACTTAACAGAGAACTCAGCTTCCTCCAGTCAATCTGCCAGATTCCCATCAGGTCAGTGGGAATGGACAGGCTTGGTTGGCATCCTAGAATGGCAGCTGAACCTTTGGAATTGTATTTCCCGAGATCTACCTCAGATTAGCCTATGGTTTTGCTGAAGAAGTGAGTCATAAGAGGCAGAAAATAGCATGAATATGGATTGGGTGGATGAAGGACACAGGAATTCCATACAGCTAGCAAAGGGAAATCCAATCTGATAAGAAGACAGTACAAGCAGTATTTGGAAGCTATTTCCATCTTTCATCATTAATCCAGTTAATAATAACCTTTCAAAGAGGATTGTTAAAAAAGGCCATAACAGCTTATCTGTTTTAAGGGCAGTCCTTGACCTATTTTAATTTTAGCTTATTTCAGCAGCTTAATAATTACCTGCTTTGCATTTTCGGCAACCATCACAGCTCCCTGATGAGGCTCCTGGAGACCAAGTTGCAAGTTTGGTATTTCTGAAATATTCAAACACAAACAATTTCTTTGAAAGTTAAAAACCTGATTTAAAGAGTAAGAGGATATTCTTTCAGGAGCTTTCAAGAATAAGGCACACAGCTATGAGTAATACTAGTAGTGAAGATATATAAATTATATAAACTCATATCCACTTGAAGATGTCCCTGCTCATCGCAGAGAGGAAAGACTAGATGACCTTTGAAAGTCCCTTCCAACCCAATCCACTCCATGATTCTACAGTTTGTCATTGAATAATTTGTTTTGTGTTAGGTCTTTTTTTTTTAATGTGAACCACCATAAGAAGATGCTGGTGTAAGCACCTTTTAAAAAATAATAATTAAAGGACAGCTGATAGAGTTTCAAGTTTAAGAAAACACTTTTATAAAGGAGAGAAAAGAAAGAACTAGTTTAGCAAAATGTTTTAAATTTTATTTGGCTAAAAATGAAACAAGAAATTGTTAAAATTAGAGAAGAATGGGACACTCAAGGGCTATGGCCCAAGTCAAGACTGGTGCAAGAGCTTAGCTGCTGTTTGACTCAGAAAATGTTTACACTTACATTTCTGTAAACTGGCATATACAGTAACATAGATTTATTTTAGGTATGCCATGGTATGTGATGAAATGACTGTCTGCCTTTGATCTCTGTTCTGTTAGGGATAAAAATTTTGTACATTCCAATTCTGAACATTCAAAAGATGTATGTCCTGGTTTCAGCTGTAACAGAGCTCATTTTCTTCAGAAACTTCAGAATTTACTTCCAGAGTTAATTCTTCTTCAGCAGGTGCTGAGCAATTGTACCGTGCATCACTGTCGTTTGCTAGTTTCTGGTTTGTTTGGGGGTTGGTTTGTTTTTTTTTGTTATCTATTTCTCTTTTTGTTACTTCCCTTTTTATTATTTTCAGTAGTAGCATTACACTGTACTTTATTTAAATAATTAAACTGCTCTTATCTCAACCCATGGATTTACCCTTTTTCCAGTTCTCATCCCTATCCCACCGGCTGCATTGTGAACAAGCAGTTGTGTGGGACTTTTTTGGCAGCTGGGGTTAAACCACGACAACACAGCATTAACATATGGCACAATGTTTTAATTTGTACCTCTTTAAACCCTTTTCTATACATAAATGGCCATACAAAATGGTATTTGCCAAGTTAAAAGTATGCAGTTTGAGGAGGCTCAGATGAATTGGTTTTATGAATTCTAATATCTGGAAAGCAGTCTGTCTGTTTGCAGTGAAAGTTACTTTCCTTTATTAAGTCATACCATGCTGTAGTCTTTTAACAACTTTTTCTTCCTAAAGTGAACTAGGGAAAGCCTTATATCTAATGTTAAATTATCTATACAATGACTCTGAAAAGCAATCTTGAGTAACCAACCCAGATGTTTGTTAGCTTTGAAACTGCCTGAAGTTCATAGGCTTTTCTTGAAGATAACAGAATCAGAATCATTTACATTGGAAAAGATCCTTAAGATCATCGAGTCCAACTGTTAACCTAACTCTTGTCTATTTTCTTAGTGTAGAGGGAAAAGTAGAAAAGGGTAAACTCAGAGACATTCAATCACTCAAAGAGCTGCTTCAACAAAAGGTTAAGGAATCTAGGTGGCCAGTAAAGACAGCAAGAAAGATACTAGTAAAATGGGCTGTTAAGCCCATAAAAATTAAAAGACTGTACAAATAGTTAAAAAATGCTTATATGCTAGAAAACGATAGTTAAGTAGTTTGGAAGCATTTGCTGAATCACAGAATGATTTGGTTTGGAAGGGACCGTCAAAGGTCATGTAGTCCAACCCCCTGCAACAAGCAGGAACATCTTCAACTACCTCAGGTTGCCCAGAACTACATCCAGCCTGGCCTGGAATGTCTCCAGAGAGGGCGCATCCACCACCTCTCTGGGCAACCTGAAGTCTGCTTGAAAATCATCAGAAATTGCAAAATGTAAATGTTACTATATGTAAACCCTTACTTCATTCTACTCAAGGTAGGACTGGAGTACTGTGGGCATTTTTAGGCATCCCACTTGAAATAAGACTGACAAATTAGAAAGTCATCGGGAGATGAACACGAATAATAAAATATTTAGAACCTACAGACTAGGCTTGAAAGATTATGAGTTTGTACATGTCTCCATTTAATCTTTTGGTGTGGGGTTTTTGACTTTTTTTTTTTTGTTTTGTTTTTTCATTTTTAAGAAATTACATCACGCAGTATTAAAATTGAAAAATAAGTCAGTAACCAAATGTTCAAGACACCCACTGGAAACAGAATTACAACAAAAACCAGCTTGTTTTGAAGTAAACACATGCATAGGAAAAGACCTTTTAAGTGATGTGACAGTGAAGTTCTAGAAGTTCAGGTGGAATTCCTTTCCACAAAGGAAGGACTTGCTTTTAAAGAAAGTTTATGGAATCCTTTCAGGTGCATTTTGGATATACTTAACTCAGGACATGGTATCAGGAGGACTTCTGTAAGGCCTTTGATAGGATTTCCCCACCAACATTCTTGCCACTAAATTGCAGAGATACAGGTTTGATCGATAAGGAACTGGCTGGATGGTTGTATGCAAAGAGTTATAGTCAATGGCTCCATGTGCAAGTGGAAACCAGTAATGAGTGGTGTCCCTCAAGGGTCCATACTGGGACCAATACTATTTACTATGACACCATACCTTGAAGTCAAAAACTGTGGGAATTCATCTTTTTATACTACAATTCTGACAGAGTGGTAATATTACTGCTACCAGGCTACATGACTAGACACTCAAAAATCAAGTCTTTTTTTGTTTTAATGTGGCACATGTAGGGGCCCTTTACTGTTTCAGCAAAATGTACCAAAAATACCCTCACCAGGAGCACCACCTGTAGATTGTCAGCATTCTGTATCAGGGAGGAGCTGCTACTTCAGTTTTATCTTGTTTTGTACAATCTAAGAAGGTGCTAGTGCACAGTGTCTTGGAAAGAAAAAATTATCCTACCATCCTTAGGCATAACTGACATTCAAGGAACAAGAAACCAAATAAACCAAAATATTCACTGAGCTTAGTATGCCTATCAAAATGAAGCCAACCTTGGCACCCTTTTATGGAAAAGCTTACAAGCACATAATAATGAAGGACTTAATCCTAGTTTTTTCAAGTCTTCTCCCTGTTATTTGCAGTATCACCATAAATCATACAAGCAGGAACATGAAACACATGAAGCAAGGACAGGCAGCCTGGGAAGAGTACAGGGATGTTATCTGGGAAGCTAGGGACCAGGTTAGGAAAGCTAAGGCCAAGTTAGAATTAAACTTGGATAGGGATGTTAAGGGTAACAGGAAGTGACTCTATAGGTATGAAGCGAATAAAAGACAGACTAGGAACAACATAGGCCCCCTCGGGAAGCTATTGGGAAAACTGGCTAGCCTGGATTTGGAGAAGGCTGAGGTTCTTAATGAATTCTTTGTCTTCATCTGGCAAAGGCTCTGACAACACCACCGAAATCTCGGAAGGGAGATGCAGGGACTGTGAGAATGAAGACCTTGGGCCCACTGTAGGAGAGGATCTGGTTCGAGACCATCTTAAAAACCTGAATGTACGCAAGTCCATGGGAACTGATGAAATCCATCCGCGGGTCCTGAAGGAGCTGGCGAATGAAGTTGCTAAGCCACTGGAATCATATTTGAAAAATCATGGCAGTCAGGTGAAGTTTCCAATGACTGGAAAAAGGGAAACATAACTCCCATTTTCAAGAAGGGGAAAATGGATGACCCAGGCAATTACAGACCAGGCAGTCTCACATGCGTGACTGGTGAAAACTTGGAGCAGATTCTCCTGGAAGGCATGCTAAGGCACATGAAAAACAACAAGGTGCTTGGTGACAGCCAGCATGGCTTCACCAAGGGGACATCCTGCCTGACCAATTTGGTGGGCTTCTATGATGAGGCTACGGAACTGATGGACAGGGGTAGAGCAGCTGATGTCATCTACCTGGATTTGTGTAAAGCGTTCGACACTGTCCCACACGACATCCTTCTCTCTAAATTGGAGAGACATCAATTTGATGAATGGACCATTCGGTGGATAAAGAACTGGCTGGATGGCCGCACACAAAGAGTTGTGATCAATGGCTCAATGTCCAGCTGGAGACCAGAAACGAGTGGTGTCCCTCAGGGATCAGTGTTGGGACCGGTCTTGTTCAACATCTTCATCGTGACATGGACAGTGGGATTGAGTGCACCCTCAGCAGCTTTGCTGATGATACCAAGCTGTGTGGTTCAGTTGATACGCTGGAGGGAAGGAATGCCATCCAGAGGGACCTTGACACGCTTGTGAGGTGGGCTGATGCCAACCTCGTGAAGTTTAACCATGCCAAGTGCAAGGTCCTACACCTGGGTCGGGGCAATCCCAGACACAGCTACAGGCTGGGCAGAGAAGAGATTCAGAGCAGCCCTGTGGAGGAGGACTTGGGGGTGCTGGTCGATGAGAAAACGAACATGAGCCAGCTTCAGTGTGCGCTTGCAGCCCAGAAAGCAACCGTATCCTGGGCTGCATCAAAAGGAGCGTGACCAGTAGGTCGAAGGATGTGATCCTGCCCCTCTGCTCTTGTGAGACCTCACATGGAGTACTGTGTGCAGTTCTGGTGTCCTCAGCATAAAAAGGACATGGAAGTGTTGGAACAAGCCCAGAGGAGGCCACGAGGATTATCAGGGGCTGGAGCACCTCCCGTATGAAGATAGGCTGAGAAAGCTGGGGCTGTTCAGCCTGGAGAAGAGAAGGCTGCATGGAGACCTCATGGCAGCCTTCCAGTATCTGAAGGGGGCCTATAGGGATGATGGGGAGGGACTCTTCATTAGGGACTGTAGTGACAGGACAAGAGGTAACAGGTTAAAACTTAAACAGGGGAAGTTTAGGTTGGATATAAGGAGGAAATTTTTTCCTGTTAGGGTGGTGAGGCACTGGAATGGGTTGCACAGGGAGGCTGTGAATGCTCCATCCCTGGCGGTGTTCAAGGCTAAGTTGGATAGAGCCTTGGGTGACACTGTTTAGTGGAAGGTGCCCCTGCCCATGGAAGGTGGGTTGGAACTAGATGATCTTAAGGTCCTTTCCAACCCTAACTATTCTGTGATTCTATGATTCTATGTTTAGCAGCTAAAAACAGGCAAGAATAATTCTTAAATACTTTAAGAATATTAAAACAGGTAAGGATAATCATACCACCTTCAGTCCCCTGTATTTCCCAGTTTTTCATGGGTAGAAGTGAAGTCTCTTTCTTTTCCTCCTGATCTACTATTTTTTCCTGTGAAGTTGTTTCATCCTATTTAAACACAGGATGGAGGGGAGAAAGATACATTTCAATACAGTTTATACATGCACTTTAATCTTCCAGTGAACCAAATCCATCAGAAATTTTTAAATTACTCAGACTGACTCCTATTTCTTCCCAGGCTTCCATAGTTATAAATTGTCTGCACATCAGCTGAGAGAACCCATAAAAGCCTTTCACAAGAATATGTCAAAAAAGAACTTCAAACATTTAATTCCACTTCACTTCTCCAGCATATGGGAAATTTCAGGAAACTGATATGAAAAGATCATACCTGTTTCTCCAATTCAGAGACCTGCATTACTGCCTGGGATTTCAGCTCATTCTGATAGCAGACAAATTCTTCAGATTTCTGTACAAGCTCTTCTACTGGAGAGGAAAAAGTGGAATTAGGGTGCATTCTTGCATTGTTTGCTGAAACATCCAATTTACATGTATGCATAAGACTATATGAGATCACTTACCTCTCGGTCACTGCTTCAGTTCTGGGCCAGAAGAGAGCTGGGAAAAAACCCTTTCAAATAGTAGCTTGAGGCAAGATCAGTGTTACTAGCTCTAATACAAGCTTAGAGAGACAATATTTTCCTTGGTTGTTTTACTTACAATTTCAGTAGAAATTCAGACTCTAATGCATGTGGCATGTCTAAAAATAACTTACATAGCTGATAGAAACAAATCCAACAAGTTATTAAAAATTAATTAAGAAACTTCAGTCTGTTCCAAGAAATCTACGAGCCTTGAATGATCATAGGCTGGGACAGTACACATGAAAAGCATCAGATAACGCTGTCCTGCTCTTATGCTCCTCCTCTTGCAGCTGGCTTTGTTCACCGCCAAAGACAGAAACGTGGGATCACACTAAAGAAATCTTTAGTTTGATTCAAGTACTCTTACGTTCCTATGCAATTAGAAATTGTTATACCAAGACTTTCTTATGAGTTACTATAAATACAAATAGAAGGCAGCTCAATGATCCTTAAGCTCATGAAAACGTGCTTCACTGAACTACTGTGCTTGCTTACCCTGAAGTTTCTGTATTGTAGCACTGTTGGCAGACAGCATCAACAGCCGGTCAACATGCTGTTTCAGCTGATCATTTTCAGCTACAAGGGCAGCATAGCTAGATTGCAGCTCTTGCTTAGCCACCTTCAGACCACTGATCTCCAGGTTTTTCTCTTCCACCTCCAGCCTTTGTTCCTTCTTCAGGTCTTTACACTTCGCCTCTAATTCAGCTTGTACTCTTCTTGCTTCTTCCAGCTGCACAGAGAGACACTGCACCTCCTCCTGCAAGCAATGGGAGGACAGCTTCCTCTCAGCTAGTTCTAGCTTCATCTTCTCTCTGAGATCCTGAGACCGTTGTCTCTCTGCATCTAGGACATCCCTCAGGGAACTTAGATCCACTTCCATCTTCTGGCACTGACCTACGAGTTTCTGTAAAAGGATATGGAAATTAACTCTCAACTAATTCAACACCTTGCCAAGGCAAAATACCTGAATTATATTTAAAGCTTGATATTAAATCCTTTTCAAATACCTACATAGTAGAAAGGAGGAAATGAATATGGCAGAAATCTCAATTTGTTTGAAAGAAACTGCCCTACTATTTGCAAATTGGAAGAAAGCAATGCTGGGAGAAAAACGAACTCTGAATTCTGGTAAAGTCTTAATTTAGAGGAGAGGAATGTAAAGGAAAGAAACAACAGAACAGTGGCCATGAGTTCTCTTTCAGAGGAAAGAAAGCTTCCCAAAAAGGGAAGGATGGCAACAGAGAGGGGACTCAACAATTACAGTACAATTAAACAAAACAAAACCAAAACAAAAATGTGTGTGTGAAATGGGTTTAAAAAATGCTGAAATAGGGAACTGGAGGTAACAGAGTGCTTCACAGTGCTCTGTGCTTCAAGAAAGATCCCAGAAAGTGGTTGACATTGACCAGAGATTTAAGAACCACAGAACAGAAAGAGACCATACATTTGCCAGAACTCCTTTCATCAAACTTCCTCCTCCTGGAGCTGTGGAGGGTCAGAACAGCAGCATAGCTGGTTTCAGGAGGAGGCTGATGAGGAGCTCTCTTTAGTTATAGATAGGAAGAAGCTTCAGCCACATGGCCTCAAGTTTATATCTTTCAAGGTCTCTGTCTGACCTTATAACGTACATGAGGGAAGTCAAAACACACAGAAGGGGAGTGAGGGGACCCCAGTATCCATGCCATTAAGGCATCTATGCCACCACCCCATGAAACACCCTGGTGAGCAATGTAATCAGTAGCAAGTACAAACCAGCTCACTGAGGTTCTTCACCTCTTCTGGGTGGTAAGAGGTCCCACCAGTAAGCCTGGCTGGGACAGACATTAAAAGAAAATAGAGTAGTGTGTGTGTGTGAAAGTTATCAAAGCGAGGTTCAGCACTAGACTGGCTAGAGATGATGCAACCTTCTAACATGAGACCAATACAGTATTTTTCTAAAGGGATGGAGAATTATTTTTAGAAGTTCAGATATTATTAAAAATAATAATTAAAATACACTCATCCTATACCTGCAAATAAGCCTTTGAAGGGACTGCATACTAAACCCTGTCTCAAGAGGCACATGTATATATAACCATATATGCACAACTTGACCTCATTCTTCTCACACTCCAAAATGATTAAATGAGAGTCAACACCACTCCAAAAGCTATGTCATCTTATCAGCAAGTTCTCAGCAAGACATACCAAAGAGTATCTGTCTATGCTCTGATCTGGCCAGGACAGTGCAGTTCAGAAACAGCAGCATGGAGTATGGATAGATTTTGTCTCTGTTCCACCTGCCCAGAATCTGGGTCACTAGAGGTGGCTGCTGTAGCATCCCTATTCCTGTTGTTTGCCTGCATCTACTACAACCTATGCACAGAAACCTTCAGCTCTAAAACATGACTGAGGGAGCTCCCAGCTGAGTTCATGATGGAAAACTGGTGCCAGAAACCAAGTTAACCTGGTAACTTCTGAGCTACTGACAAATGACGCATCCATCACTTACACACGAGAGTAAGGCAATAAGCAAAACATGAAAAGGTACCTGGTTTTGTTGTTCAGCAGTACTTAGTTCCTGTTGCAACAATTTTACCACCTGAGTTTGTCCCAGAAGAGCTGCTTCCTGCTCTTCTAGCTTTCTCTGAAGTGTATGCAGGTTCTGTGAGAAAGACAGTGCTATACCAGTATCTGGGAGGCTAACATAAGAAGGCAGGATTTCCTGGTTTCATCCATACATCTAGTTTTCATAACAGCTACTTTAACAGCCTGGAAAACTTGACTTTTGTTAATACTTATTCTGGAACCCCTGTGCAGTGGAATGAGCTCACCATTGCTTCACAAATAGGGAACTGGAGCACAGTGATTTCATACTTCTTTTAAACTGTTCTTTCTTTTTAACTGATAGTAAATGAGCATTTTGAAACTAGGACTCTGAAAATCCAAACCTGCATCCCCCCCAAACCCAAACAATCAAATCATATCTCCTCACCCCTTCTGAGTAACTTTGATGAGAATTGCTCTCTTGGGGTGTCATCAGACTGTTAAAATTTCTTTTCCTTTCTCATCCCATAACAAGATTATTATACCAAATATACCTGCTGCATTTCTACTTCCAGATCTGACTGGGCAACTATCTTGAGCAATTCAGCTTGGTGCTGGTGAGCCTGCTCCTCCAGGAGAGCTTCCTTCTCTTGAATCACTTCCTGCAAGGAGCTCAGCTGAAAACATAAGCTACAAAGTAAACAAAACAAACAAAAACCCCAACAAACCAAAACCAAGAAGGTGATGAGCTTGACAGACACACAGGCTTGCTTTCAACATGCACCAGCATATTATGTATGCAATTGGGTCTTCAGCTTTATAATCCTATATGCCACCTTGGTCAAGTGGTACCTTTATCTAATACGTATATGTTAACTGATAGTATTTCAGAAAGCAGATAGTATTTCAGAAAGCAGAATCATAGAATTTCACATACAAATAAGCAAAATGATAAGAATATGATTACAACGTAATTCCAAGTCCATAAAACTTCTGGGGTTTTATTTGTACTGGAAAGAGCCCAATTCACAGATGAAAAGTTAAACCTGCAATGCAGAGTATTAACAGAAATCTTTCTGAAAATAAACACAATGTAACATAACAGCTGTTACTTTATGTGATAAAAAGCTCCTCTGCACATTCACAGTAGAACACAGAGGGGCAATGGTAGGTCTAGCAGCTGAAAGACTGTGGGTCAAAGGGCCTGTGTGTCCATGGTACCAGCAACTGTGGAGATCAGAGCAAGTGAACTTAAGTGCAGTTCTTCTGCACTTTCTGCAGTGGGACCACAAGTCAGAGGGCCTGTGTATATATAGTGCCAGAAACAGGAATGAGTGTCAGTGTACAAGTGATTGTATGATCACTAGTGAGGATCAAGCCAGACTAGCTGGCAGGTAGGCGAAGTAACCTGGGAGCTAAGACAGAGAGGGGATGCAGCCCAAGAGACCAACCACAGGCAGACCTGGCTACTGGATGAACCAGGGAAGTTCTGGCCAGCTACCAAACACCACAGGGTGTTGAAGGTCTCCAAGGATGAGACCTGCTTTTAGAATCACAGAAATCAGTGAGGTTGGAAAAGACCTTTAAAATCATCAAGTCCAACCTTTAACCCTGGACTGCCAAGCGTATCACTTTTGTGTATGTGCAAATCTGAGGGAGCTGGCTACTGGAGAGACCAGGAGAGCCCTGGTCAGCTGTATGCATGCACATTCCTGTGTCTCTAAAACTGAGAGCACATGGAGGGTTGGCCACCAGAAGGATCAGGATCCCTGGTCAGGTGTGGTGATGGGGTACATGTGTGCACACAAGCATTAACACATGCGTTTTTCTAAAATGCAAGCCAGGATGGGGGCGTGGCTATTGGAGGGACCAGTGGAGTCCCAGCCAGCTCTGTGCACATGTGTGAGCAACGGCTCTGTACCAGCAGCTGAAGTGGAACTGTGGGTGCTGAGGCTTTGCATGTCCACATGCCAGCAACTGCAGAGACCTGAATCCAGGGACCAGTTACTGGGCAGATTGAGTGTCTAACCACAGGTGTTGGCAAGATCCACAATGTACACCTGTATACTCTCACCTGAGCTGCCACAGAGGGATAATGTGAGGATGCTGGAACTGTGTATGTGAGTGCTGGGTGCTTCTGGCTGTATTATCTATGTGGCTGGTCATACATGTATACAGGAGTGGCACATGCGCACCGGCTAGGAACACATTCTCAGCCACATTACTGGCTGGACTGAGGAGCACGGAGCTTTGGCAGCCTTGCCTCTGCCAGGCTGCAGGACTTAGCCAGATTCCCTAACAGCAGCATGGCCTCAGGAACAACTGAGTCTCAAGTTATCCAGTAACAAGACACATGGGAATGGTTCAAAGCTGCATCAGAGGGTGTTCAAACTGTACAAGAGAGCAGTCACACACTGGAACTGGATTACCATAGCCTTCCAGTGTTAAAGAGGCATTTGGACAATGCCCTTAATAGAAACACTTTAACTTTTGGTCAGCCCTGAAGTGGTCAGGCAGTTGGATTAGATGATTGCTGCAGGTCACTTCCAGCTGAACTATCATTCAGCTGTTCAGTGTAAATAGCAGCGTGGGAAACAGACACACAGACTGATGAACAGACAGATTTTCTGTACCTGTGATGCGTATTTGATTTCAGCATCATTCAGATTCACTTTGGCTAGAGCCAGCTGTTCCTTCAGATCCTGAACAGTCTCTTCTCGCTCCCTCAGGAGTTCTTTTAGTGCTTCAGCTTCCTCTCTATTATGCCTTTCACTTGTATTTTGGTTATTCTGACACTGCCAGAGGAAAGAAGTGGGGAAGAAAAACAGAAGTATTGCTGGTAAATTAAAAAAAAAAAAAAAAAAAAAGGGAGAAATTTGGAATGCTTTTTCATGCTGGCTTCTTGACCAGATGCTTATTTCTACAGTTCTTATTTTTTTTAAAAAACTTTACATTTTCTTTGCTTCCTTAAATGAAGTTGTCCTGTATCATATAACCACTTTCCCTATTTCTGCATAGATATGAACAAGGTGTCTCATTAGGAAACATCAAATCACTTTGGAACAGCTAATACCGTGAACGCTTACCACAAACTAATATATATAATGTCCTTACATAAAATATAATATGTAAACTACAATATGACCAGCTTGATTTGTGAGGCTTTTTAATTTCACAGATTTCTATAATACAGGAAATTAAACAGTTTTTTTAATTAGCAGTAGAAGAGTATTCCCCATGTGACAAAAGGACAGACATTAAATATTCTAAACGACAGAAAATGCCTGTGGAAATCTCTTTAGACTAAAGGGATTTATAATGAACCTGTTAGAAACAAGCAAAGGGAACATGCAATCAATCATCAATTCTGCTCTCCTCTAAGGTACTAAAATCAGCATTTTGCATAAAACACATGCTTTAGCTATGACATCTCAGACATACCAGCACACTTACACCTGCACTCTTTGTCTTTCAAAGACCACCTGTATGGCAAGCAATTCTGAAACACCACAGTTGTATCTACTTAGCACAGAGTCAAGCAGTAGGTCCAGCATATCAATCATGTCATTGAGAAGCAGGAAAAACATCCTTCTATTGTTATGATCTCAGCACTCCCAACTACTTCAAGCACTGAGTACTGGGGACTTTTGACTGAATATACATAAAACGTACCTTTATTTTCCTTGTTACAGGTATTGGGCCAAAGATCACCAATAACATATGGAGCATACGTGTATTTACATCCTTTAAACCCATTCTGAAAAATTTATGAAGGCTAAAACCACGACAGACTTGCAAGTCCATGTAGTAAGAATAACCAAGAAGTTGCTGTTGCTCAAAATACATGTCACTTATAGATGTCTTTAGAAGCACATAGAATAGGCAGGCAAGGAAAGCTGTAATTCCACTTAAATTCAGTAGAACAGAGTTAAAAAAGAAACAACAGAAGTAGAGGAAGCTGTAAGAAGCCAGGGACAGACACAATTTATAAGGCTGGGGCTAAACAGTTGCCAAGGGGGAAAGATCAGTGGATTACTTTGCTTTCTTAAAATTAGCTTTCAGGGCTTGGAAAAGATTCTGATAAAGTCCTTACACACTGTCCACTACATGAAGTGCCACAATTAAGGACAGTAACGCAACCACAAAGTCACCAGAGCTCAAGGTGTCAAATACGTTTTTCCAAAATGTATAAATTAGAACACAATTTGTGTTTAGCCACTTTAAAAGTTTAAATGGAGTCTCACCTGTTCTGTAGACACATACCAACTATTTCATAAAAAGTTATGGTATTTTTTTCATAAAAAGCTGGTATTTTGATTCTCAAAATCAGGCAGTCAAATATCTCATTGGTACTGTTACATTCTGGGCTTTTAACACAGAGCCTTTCCCTGGGGCCCCCCATCATGAAGAGGGGAAAATAAGCCCTTTGCTGTATTTATCCCTCCTGATTTCCAAAGGAATCACTAATGTTTAACACCTCAGCACAACACACAATCCTAACCTGAATTTCTCCTCTTCAAGTGACAGATATCTGTCTACAAAATAACACCATTACTCAAGACGGCATCTACAGGAGAAGTAATTATAAATAACTAAAGGAATGTGTAGCTTCTCAGGAGGTCTAACCTCACAAGAAAGTACTTGGAAAGTGCTTTCTGGGTCAAATACATAACATTGAAGATAACTGCTGTAACATCACTTGTCTTAAGTGATGTGCTAACCCAAAACCAGTAAGGCTTTGGTCCACACCATTTCCACGCCTCATTCCTCTAATTAGAAGGCCATTCATTGTATTCAATGACTAATTCACACCCATTCTTCACCTGCAAGTACTGTCCTTTCACTTTAACAGTTCTCCCAAGTTCTTGGTGTTTACCTTCCTCATACTACTGTAGAAATTATGTTTCCTCTCCTCCTTGGGTTATCTAAACAGCCACGCTATTTTGAGTGTCTAGTAAAAGCAGGTACTAAGATGATAGGAGAATGGAAAGTCTTTTGCTGCTCTCAGAATTTCTCTTTCCTAATTCCAAGTGTACAGAACTCCACACCAGACCTTGCTACGCTTAGTACAACAGCTGGAAGGGTAACTTTGCCTTACATCAGAAAAAAAAAAATAAAATAAAATTAGTAGGCCTCTTTAAAAACCACATTACACTCACTAACTGATAAGTTTTTCCTCCTTTTCCTTATTCTACTGATAAATTTGAATTTTGAAGCAAGAACACTCATTAGTCCATAGCAGCAAGTCTACATAAAGTAATGTAACAGCACACAGGTCTGCAAATGCTATATATGCATAAGCTAAACAAAGCCTGTGCACTGGCACAGGTTGCCCAAGGATGTTGTGAATGTCCCCATCCCTGGCAGCATTCTTGAACAGGGCTTGGAGCAACCTGGCCTAGCGGAAGGTCTCCCTGCCTGTGGCAGGAGGTTGGAACTGGATGATCTTAAGGCCCTTTCCAACCCAAACCATTCTGTGACTGCAAATATCACTTGATGTCCTGCAAGCTGTTTAGACTTTTATTACTTATCCCTTGCCTAGTATTACTAACTTTAAAGAAAACTATGTGGTCAGCAGAACAATTTCAGGTTTTAAAAAATCACCAGCAAGAATGGGAGCAATAGCTTCTTTTATGTCTTGATATAGAACATTTTCCCCTCATTTTTTACCTAGCTGTACACAATTATGACTTGTTAACCATAAAACTTTGTGGTGGCATAGAAGCTACATGGCTGGAAATCAGGTTTTTTCTATTAGAGTTACTGCCTTTGACTTTTAATGGCCTCCTTACCTCCTTGTTCCTGAATTCCAGCCAACTTTCCCTCTCCTTTGTTTTACTCGCATGTCAGGTAACATTCTGAAACTTACAGCTCACACAGGCAACTTCTGCAGGGAAGAACTTGGCTACAACAGATTACTGAAGATACGCAAAGTGAAACTAGCCCATACCCTTGAGGAGATCAGATTGTGTATTCCAAGGGCATCTGCAGTACAAGAAAGCTGGACAGACCGGCTTCCTACAACACAGACATGCTTGCTAACAATGTCCTGCTAACAAGACAAGACCTGCTAGCTCACTGGGACCTAAAATGCAGGGTGGCACCAGATTAGTAGATGCTAATATCTTTTAAGTAGCCATGTTCTCCCAACCTTGGGACACACTTGCTCTTCTGGTAAGGTCTGTGCAGGCACCAGTGATCCTTTCTCTGTCAGCTCCTCAATGCGTTTGTTCAGAGAGGCCAGTTTGGCTTTGGCCTGAAGTTTAAGCTTCATCAGCTTAGCATCTGCAGCTTCTCGTTCTTCCTGGAAAAGAAGGATACAAACTGACTGCACTTAAAATGCCAGTGCTTTCACCCTGAAAGCATCACTTGGAGAGGTTACATAATTTGTCTGTCTGCTGTTCTTTGCCCAAACCTGCCTTCAGTAACAGTGCTACCTAAAACACATCCAGGAAACATGTCATGCCTCAGGATATTCAATATTTATCCTTGGTTACATGCCAAAAAAACACTGGACTATTGGGTGACTACAACACAGAATACACTGTCTCAAACACTCTGAAGTGGGTAAAGAAAAATCTCACAAAAAGATTAGTACTTATGGCGAGACACCAGAAAACTGCAGGGGCCTTGAGGAGCTCGGAGATAAAATGCTACATAACTTGGACATAACTTATCTCTCCTAGGAGGAATTACCTCTAACCAATACAAACAGAAGCTATCCTACATCTCTTGGCTTACGGTCCATTCTTTGTATTCTAGTAATTCTCTGGAATTGATGCATTTAGTAGTGAAGGTCTCAAATGTTCAAAAGAAAGCAGACACTAGCTTACAAAAAAAGCTGAAGCAGCATTTTTTACTCTTGCTCCCAGGTCCCCAGTGAAAGAAATGATACCTTAAGTACAGTTTCTTTTTGCTGGAGCAGGGTATCCTTTTCTCGGACCAAATCCTTCAGCTGAACAACCAGTTTTTCTGTTTGGGCCAGGCGCTCCAAGAGCTCCTCAGGTGCCTCCTCCATGCTTCCTGCTTCTGGTTCTACAGCTTGTACCTGAAACAGTGAAATAAGAGGAAAAAAAAAAGCTTCAAAAGTCCAAAAGGGCAACATACAGGCCAAGCCTTTCACTGTCAGGCATTCATTCAGAGCTCTCCTTTACACTACATACAGTCATTGGTACTCTTAAAAAAAATAATGAAGATCTTTCTTCACCCCAATTCCAGTTTGTTTTCCAGGATTACCTTGACATATGGAAATTAAGGGGACAACCAAGCATGACAGATTTGGTGGCTTTTATGATGGGGTTGTGACACAGGCAGATAATGAAAAACTGACTGATGTTTATCTACCCGGACTACCCGGACTTGTGCAAGGCATTTGACACTACCCTGCATGACATCCTTGTCTCTAAATTGGAGAGAGATGGATTTGATGGATGGACCACTTGGTAGATAAGGAATTAGTTGTATGGTCACACTCAAAAAGAGCTAAGGTCAATTGCTGACTTAAGGGGTCAGGAATCTAAGAGAACAGCTTAGTCTAGTGCTCAGCAATGAAGAAGTAGGAAACAATTCTCACTGCAGTCAAATAATTCACACGCCCCAACCTATCTCTCAGTAAGATCTGAAAGTCTTTATATAAACATTATACTTACAGAGACAGAGGATTCAGTAACTGAATCTCCAGCTTCAGTAACTGCGTCTCTATCATCGCCTGACAGCTCTTGTAAAACAGTACTTGCTAAACCTGACAAACGGCTCAGCATCTTTAGCCTAAAGCAAAACAAAGCATCAGAATACAGTTACAGAGACAAAACTGCTAAGAAGAAAAGCATCACCCGATTTAGGAATGATAGAACCAACAGATGAATTACTGAAGTGGTATTAGAAATATAGTAGAATCTACACATCTGCAGACATCCACTGTAACCAGAAATATGTGTGGAGCTCAGCACATATCTGCATGCTACAAGCATTACCATTTCAAGCACGCATACATGGACTATGCAAAGATTCCCTGGTCTCTGTCCAGGCTGGCTACATTAATCCGATATTGAACTCAAGCTAATATGCCTTACATGGCTTGGCTCACAACTGGCCTCCTTAAAATGCAAACAGAGAAACTAAGGCCTGTCTGCACCTATTTGCACATGGCATGGCCTGTTTCCTTTCACATGCAAATAGGTGCAGACAGGCCCGAGTTCCTCTATTTGCATTTCGAGGTGAACTGAACACAAGGGATGTGAAAGGGAATTAAAAGTGATTCTACAATTATATAAACAACAACAGGTACCCCAGGGAAAACACAGGCCCACTGCTAAATTGACACAATCCTGAACAATGTGCTCTAGGTAACCCTGCTTGAGCAGCAAGGTTGGACTAGATGAGCCCTGGTGATCTGTTCCTACCTCAACCATTCTGTGATTTCATAAACGTGACAGTGGACCTGACCACAGAAAAAGCTGATGTACTCACTGCCTCCTTTCCTCAGCTTTCTGTGGCAAGACCAGACTTTAGGAATCCCGGTCCACTGACACTTGATGGGAAGTTTGGAGAAAAGAAGATCCTGGTCCTGGAACAGGCTGCCCAAAGTGGTGGCAAATGCTCTATCCCTGGCAGTTCTCAAGGCCAGGCTGGTCAGAGCCGTGGGTGACATGATCTAGTGCGAGGCATCCTGCTCATGGCAGGGGGTTGGAACTGGATGATGTTAAGATCCTTTCCAACCCAAACCATTCTATGATTCTATGAACTAGCATAATGTAGCTCTAAACACTGTCCCAAACCCAACAAGCCACACATAATGTGGCAGCTGTCTTACATATTAACATCAAGGACTTGTGGCAGGAATACCTTGAAGCTTGCACTTCATATTTACTTCTGAATTTGTAGCAGGAAAGCATTATACAATGCTGGCCTATTTCCTCATAAACAGGAGTAGACAAACACAAAAGGTTATTCTGTGTTCCACTGCCTCCCCCAAATAAAGTAAACAGTACAGCTGTCAGAGGCAGGACTATTGCTCTTCCAGGATCATACTGGCTTTGGTATGGATTTCCATTCTGTAATGAATAGCAGAACACAAAAGCCCTACACTATATTTATTATGTAAGCCATTACAGCTTGTATCCTGTCTGTAGTTTAAAATAGTGTTTTACTCAGCATTCTTGTTGTGAGACTTTACTTTGAACACTGGGGCTACCAGTGGTGTTCTAGAAGAGGCTACTTTACTCTGATATATAATTCTCCTTCCAACCCAAACAGCCTAAGTCCATTACTAGTCACAGGGCAACCTGCATATGAGCAGTAAGCACTGCATAAATCCATGTATTCTACCTCTAGGTTTCAGCCATAGGGAAGACAGACTTGACGGTGGCTTTCCCTAATTTATTCTAAATTTATGCTACATAAGTCTAACTCCTTGCATTTCATTTCTTTTTAAGACAACCACACATTGAAGGCGTTGCTGCTTTACACCAGCCCTGGACCAAACCTCCTGCAGCGTGCAGAAGTGCTCAGAAAGGGACAAGGATCCAAGCAGAGCAACAGATCATGACTACCGCAGTCACCTGGTGACAGGCCTCAGAAGCCAGCAACAACCCTTCACCAAGGGAAGGGGTGATATGGCTACATGAACATTTGGATGCCCACCAATCACGCAGATATACCGAGAGCTTAGTTGTGCGCAATACCCCTGGCCAGCCTCACAAACCAGAAGCGTTTCCAAGTCTGGGTCCACTGCCGGTTACCGCTGGGCACCACACTCAGACCGTCGGCGAAAGGCAGAGCTATCGCAGCGCTGGCACCAACGCAGTGGGGCAGGGCCGGGCCGCACCGCACCAGGTAGCCCAAGAGCGAGAGAGGACACTAGCCCGCCCGCTGCTCCGCACCAGCCGGACCCCAAGAAGCTGCCAACCAGCCCCCCTGCTCCTTGGCCCTTGCATGCCGGCAGGAGAGCCCCAAAGCTGCACGGCGTAAGAGGCCCAGTCAGGGACCACCGACGAGAGCAGTACGACAGCGCCTACCCCGCGAACCGCACACAGCGGAGGTACAACACCGAGCAGGGAACCACTGACCTGCCGACAGAGCCCACCCCGCGAGCCGCACACAGGCAGCGGGGAATCACCGGCCTGCAGACATCGCGGGCCGCCACCCGCAGCGACAGCTCCGCCACTCTAACACAACTCCGCCCCCACCCAGCTCAGCACCGGAACACGTCTCAGCCGCTTCCGCCTCCCAGCGGGCCAGCCAATCAGCTGCGAAGACACGGAGATAGACGTAACCATCAGCTAATTGAGGCGGAGCCACCGCCTTGGCGCCATGGTTATCCTCCAACATGGCACAAAGTCACCAATCCCGAGCAAGTTTCTGGGACACGCCCAAAAACAAGGAAACATCCAATCAGGAAGGCGGTCTGGGGCATGGCTGGGGACGTGGCAGTGATAGGGTCCGGTGGCGCTGGTGTGGGCCGGGCGGGCAGGGGCAGGTAGGGGCAGTCGGGCCCAGCCCTTGCTGGGGTAGGAGGGCCGCAGACCGTATCGTATTGCTTAAAGCCCCATCAGCGTGGCTCTGAATGGCTCCAGCGATGTCCAGGCTAAATCTACCCGCTGCCAGCTTAAAACTGGTGCCCTTTCTCCAGGCACTACAGGCCCTGGTAAAAAGACTGTCTTTCGTCTGCGTCCCATTTATATATTGAAAGGCTGCAGAAGGTATCCCTGAAGCCTCTCTCTGGGCTAAACAGCCCCAACTCTTTCAGTGTTTATTCACAGGAGATGTGTTCCAGCCCTCTGACCACTTCCATTGCCTCATTGGACCTGCTCTAACCTCATAACAGAGGTACATTGCAACCATATTCCAATACTTAAAGGGGTTGCAAACACCTAGAGAGGGGCTTTGGACAAGGGCCTGTAGGGACAGGACAAGGGGAATGGCTTTAACCTGCCCGAGGGGAGACTGAGATGAGCTCTTAGGGTGCTGAGGCGCTGGCACAGGGTGCCCAGAGAAGCTGTGGCTGTTTCATCCCTGGCAGTGTTCAAGGCCAGGTTGGATAGGGCTTGGAACACCCTGCCTTCGTGGAAGGTGTCCCTGTCTGTGGCAAGTGGGGTGGAGCTGGATGAGCTTAAAGGCCCTCCCAACCCAAACCAATCTGGGATTCTATGATTCTAACAGGCACACATGTTTATTCTACTGGACAAGGGTGGACACAACACTTCAGGTGGGGTATCACCAGGGCAGAGTAGAGGGTTGAGGTCTTCATTGACCCGTGGTTACCTCTTACGATGTAGCCCAGCACACAGGGGGGGTTCTGGGTTCAAGTGCACATGCAAGGTCATGGGGAGCTTCTCCTCACCCAACACCCCAAGTCCTTCTCTTTGGGGCTGCTCCATTCCAGTCTCCCCCAGCCTGTGTTTGTGCTTGGGATTGCTCCAACCCATGTGCAGGACCTTGCCCTTGCTGAACTCCATGAGGTTCACACAGTCCCACCTCTTTGGCCTGTCCAGGTCCCTGTGGATCACATCCCTGCCCTCCATTGTGTCACCCGCACCACACAGCTCGGTGTCATCTCAGACTTGATGAGGGTGTTCGATTCCATTGTCCGTGTCACCGACAAAGACGCTGAACAGTGTTGGTCCCAGTGCTGACCCCTGAGGAACACCACTCATAACTGATCTCCATGTGGACATCGAGCCATTGACCACAACTCACTGAGTGTGATCATCCAACCAATTCCTTATCCACTGACTGGTCCATCCATCAAATCCATGTCTCTCCAATTTAGAGAAAAGGATGTCATATTGCCAGGGAAGAAGCTGCTAAATAATATCTCTCAACAGTGTGGAACAGTGTCAAACTTTGCACAGATGCAGGCAGATGACATCAGTCATTCTTCACTTATCTATTCACTTCAGTATGACCAACACTGTCACAGAAAGGCACCAAATTTGTCAGGCAGTTTGCCTTTAGTGAAGCTATGTTGGCTGTTACCAGTCACCTCCTTATTGTTCATGTGCCTGAGCATATTTTTCCAGGAGGATCTGCTCATGAAGACTTTACGAAGTGTGAGCAGCACAAGCATTTTCCCATGCTTGTTCATCCCCAAACCACCTAGATCCATCCCTTTCCCTGTCTTTGGTTCCTCCCATAAACCTCCCATTATAACTCGTGCAATCCCCAAATGCTCTTTCCCTGCACTCAGCAAAGTTTACCATACTTCTAGGTAGTAACCCCACTCAGCCTGTAAGGCATTCTGACAACTTCTCCCATTGCCTCATTGTGATAGGATCACCTCCAGGCCCACAGGGCTGATGGCTCCCCTGTGGCAGCCTTAGAAGGAGCTAGAACAGAGGCTTCATTTCTTCTACTGGGTTATTTGGTTCCCCAGCTTGTGATTGTCTCTTTTTGCTCCTTCATGTTTGTGCAAATGAGACCTGTATGGGTTGATTGCACTTCTCTGTGGTTCTGGGATTAGTCAGGTCAGGGCATTATTTGGGTTTCCCCACCTGCCATTGTCCCTTTGTGTATGTAAAGATAAGCTTTTTTGCCCATAGCCTAACATTATGATCAGCTGCTTCTGTAACACTTTCTGGTCCTATATACTAAGTTATCCAACATTTCTATTTGAGAAAAGAGACTCTCAAATCCAGTTAGAGGAGATTTTTACTTTGCCTCAAATCCCACATATGGTAGATTTTTCCTCTTACCTTCATGTATAATTATACCAAGGTTAAAAATAGAGTAGTGTACCAGTATAGCTCCTGAAGCCGGTGTCTGATTAACTTTCTCACCCTTTCTGATTTGGCTCCTGAAATAGCAGGGATTTGCTAGATTATCTCGCATCTCCTTTCCATTCTAAGAAGACAGTATCATTGAAACTTTCAGGTTTGTAAATTGTCCTCTAAGCAGATTATAGTTAGATCCCCCACTTAACTGACACTAATGTCAAACGTGGACAGGAGCAGACAGGCAGTGCTGTGAGAGCAACAGGAGGAAGAGGATCATTCCTGTAGCATCGTTTTTCTGATCACGGATACATATGGGGAACAACAGCAGCTCCACAGTGGATGATCTACAGGCTGTCGAGATCCACCACTGGTACAAAAAGTTCATGATGGAGTGTCCTTCTGGACAGTTGACAGAGCATGAATTTAAACAATTTTTTGGGCTTCGAGGGCTGGATCCAGAGGCCAATGAGTACATTGAGCAGATGTTCCGCACATTTGATATGAATAAGGTGAGTTCTCCTGCAAGGAGATTAGCTGCCACATGCTGCTTAGAAGTGAACCAGCTCCTGCACTTTTAGAGTCCTTCATTTTCTCTTACAAACATTAGTGTGGAAAGCTACTGAGGGATACTAACATAAAGTTAGCTAAATGCAAGGAGCAAATGAATGTGTATAATAATGACATAGATAACATGACCACAGGTAATAACACGTTATTATCTAGCCACCTTGTGCAAATTTGGCCTTGAATTTTGAGAATTTCTTATTGTGTATTAATTGACTTGGTCTTATTTGACGAGCAAAATACTAACAAAAGGAGATTTCATTATTATTCTTACATGTTCTTATTACTCGAAAATGCATCTGTATTAGGTAGTAGAGACTACAGGAATAAAAAACAATAGAAATCATTATTACATTCACAGAAAATTTAACTTCCAGGTATTTAGGATCTGAAATTCACACTGCAGACAGACTGGGCAGATGATCAATGTGGCTCTCCTCAGTGCTAGGACGTATAGCAGGTAGCAGGAACTAGGAAGTAGGTAGTACTCCTCACTGTGACAGGCAACCACTGGCTGTTTTTAAGGTAAGAACCAGTAGCCCCCATAATTCCTTTAAGCATGCAATGGCCCTCGTTTTTGCCTGTTTTTATCCATATATACTCAAGCCTATGCTTGAAGGCCTCTAACCTCAATAACAGAGAAATTTGGTTTTATGGCAGCCCTGATAATTCAGCTTTGCCTCTGCTCCAAGGTTCTGAAATGGCTGGAGCAAATGTCTGTGAATCAGGGAGGAGCATGTCACAGAGACACATGAAACAGGTGGGAAATCACAGGGTCAGTTTTGAAGAAGGAAAGCCCAGGGACTGAGCAAAGAACATTGGTTTGGACAACATGTGAGAAGGCATAAGGTGTTAAGGAATTCTAAGGAATATTACAAAATTCTTAGAGCAGGCAGGCTTCATTAGGGTAGCTGAGACCTTGTGGTGCATGTAATGACTGGAAATGACTGCACATCTCAAAGAATATCCTTTCTAATCATGAAGTTCTCTGGGCCCTGGATGATGATAGTGATGAGAAACAGTTTAATAGACTAAGCCAATGCATTTAGAGTTCTTGTACAAGTCTTTCCTTTTACTTCTGCCATTTCTTGGGATATTTAAGGACTTCAAAATTTGCTCAAGGATGTTACACATCCCAAAGTTCTCCTGTAAGCCCCATGTTATGCAGTAAGCAATATCTTAAAAAGACTCTCAGATTCAAATTTGGTCACAGAAAGATATCTTCTAAATAAAGTGATAGTGATCTCAAGGGGAACGAAGTAAGATTGTGACAGCTAGTGGAGATGGATATACATCAGTTAATCTTAGCCTGTAACAGCCACTTAATCTAATCTCCTTTCATAAACAAGGGCAAGGAACAACAGCACCCAGAGGAAGAGCCACTCTGTTGTAATACAGATGATGATGGATGGAATCATCTGCTCCCTGGACCCTCAGATGCTGAGGACCAAAAGGACAAATTTTCAATAGAGTTATTTTAAAAATTGTACTCATGCCCTTCTTGTCATCTTTGGAGCTGTTTTTGTTTTCCTTGACTTTGCTCAATGAAGTTAGGAAAAACTCACATAAGGGGAATACTACAGTGATCCTGGATGAGTATTTGAAAATGTCATGATGCTTGCTGTGAAGCAGCAGTGCTCTGCTAGCCCACCTGCAGTGGCTATTTATTTATATTGATTCTGGAAAGGCACCTGACTTTGTTTAAATACCTCAGTAAACAAAAGCTTCATTTTTATGCTCTGTAATTTGTTGAAGTAATTATTCAGAATCTTTAACAGAAATACTTTTTGTTGTTTCTTTTTAACCACTTCAAATTTTAGTCAGTGTTAAGTCTAGGGATTATGAACCTTTACTGTCTGGCATTTTTCTTCCAGAGGAACCAAGAGATTTTTAAGTTTCTTTGTAGATTCAAGAAACCAAATTTTTAAAAACCTAAATACAAAAAAATTTCTCCAGCTGTCTAATCGTGTTCTGTGTATTTTAGAAAATATCTTCAGTCACTTATTTTTTTCTAGAGAATGGAGATAAGATCTACGGCTCACTGAAATAGCAGTAGTTTCCCACGGTGACAAAGCAGACTAGTACACAAAGCCTAAGGCAGAATTACCTTCCACTTTTCTTGCAGCCAGGGCTCTGGATCAGTTTTCTCTCCCAGTAGGCCATAGGCAGTCAGCTTTGGTGGGCAGAGAGGGGTTGTTCACACTGACCTTGAGAAGCTCCCCACGACACAGCTTCAGTGTGTGCTTGAGCCCAGAACCCCCCCATGTGCTGGTCTGCACCCCCAGAGCATAAGCAGCAGCTCAAGGAGGGGATCCTGCCCCTCTTCTGTGCTCTGGGGAGACCCCCCTGCAGTCCTGATCCAGCTCTGGGGCAGCAGCACAAGAGGGACGTGGAGCTGTTGGAGCAAGTCCAGAGGAGGCCATGGAGATGCTGCGAGGGCTGGAGCAGCTCTGCTCTGGAGCCAGGCTGAGAGAGCTGGGCTGGGGCAGCCTGGAGAAGAGAAGGCTCCTGAAGGGGAGACCTTAGACCAGCTCCAGTGCCTAAAGGGGCTACAGGAAACCTGGAGAGGGGCTTTGGACAAGGGCCTGTAGGGACAGGACAAAGGGAATGGCTTTAACCTGCCAGAAGAGAGGTTGAGATGAGCTCTTAGGCAGAAGCTCTTCCCTCTGAGGGTGCTGAGGCACTGGCACAAGGTGCCCAGAGAAGCTGTGGCTGTCTCATCCCTGGCAATGTTCAAGGCCAGGTTGGATGGGGCTTGGAACAACCTAGTCAATTTTGGTTTTCTTTTTCTTTCAGCTGTGAATCTAGAGAGCAAAAAGGTAAAACAGCATCAGAGCAGCAAGTTCCTCAGTTTGTTCCTGTCACAGTTTGGTTTCCATTTTCCCGCAGGATGGATATATTGACTTCATGGAATATGTGGCTGCCCTCAGCCTTGTTCTCCGTGGGAAGATGGAGCAGAAATTGCGGTGGTATTTCAAGCTGTATGATGTAGATGGCAACGGCTGCATTGATCGACATGAATTGCTCAACATCATTAAAGTGAGTCTGCAGGGATCTGTGTTCTTTTCTCTTTCCTTAAAGACAAATTTCACCATGCATGTAAGACTTCTGCTTTGCTATTCCCCATATGGATGATCCTGGATGAGAACTTCTTTAACAGCATTCTTTCTTTTTAGCAAAATTCCCCACAGTCTCAGAGTCCACCACAGCACACGTTCCAGCATAGCGAAGCCCATACATTTTTTTAGCTGCCTAGGACCTAAATTGCACTTTCCAAGATTTCAGACTCCGTGACTGTCAGTTGTGGTCTCTGCAACGTGTTCTTCATATCTCCTTTTCCCCATGCAAATCATAGTTGGAGTGTTACTCCCAGGTAGCTTCTTAGAACCAGCTCCTGAATGCCAATGTAAGAAAACATTTCTGACTCTGGCAAATAGTTTGAAGAAGAATGACTGTCATTTAAAAAACAACAACAAAAAAAGAAGTATACAAATAACTATTGTGGAAGATGTTGGAATTACAGGCATAAAGATGACCTTATGAGTATCTCAGAATGAATTATCTGTAGATACTGTAAAGCTGAAAAGATGCAGGAAAGAGCCAATGACCATAAATAATTCATATTTCTGAATTAGTAAGTCAGAAAATTGATTTGATAAAGATTTGAAGCCTGTGTTGTCACAAATAAAACCACTAAAAATATGTTAACAATGAATTCTCATCTGGGTATGAATTTTAGTGCTAGGTATGGAGAGACCAAACCAAATTAAAAATATATAGCCTCCTACCAATAACTTCCAATAGAAATAAACAGACATCACAGTGAAGCAAGAAATATTAACTGTTTAACACAGAGCTCTTGAAAAACAAGCCCTGTGTGTGATAACTGGTGGCGATTATCCTGGGTTCAGCAGTAACAGTTATTTTTCTCCTTCTTAGTAGTTGGTGCAGAGCTGTGGTTTTGGCTTTAGTCTGAGAACAGTGCTGAGAACGCACCAATGTTTCAGTTGTTGCTAAGTAATGTTTACTCCAATCAAGGAATTTTCCAGTCTCATGCTCTGTCAGTGAAGACGGCATGGGAAGCTGGGAGGAAGCAGAGACAGGACACCTGACCCAAACTAGCCAAAGGGGTATTCCAAACCACAGCATGTTGTGCCCAGTTTAGAAACTGGGGGGAGTCACCCACAAGGCTCAGATCGCTGCTGGGGCTGGGCCGGGTATTGGTGGGTGGGTACTGAGCAATTGCATTGGGATCACTTGTGGTTATTGTTTCCGTTTCCTTTTCCCCTTTTAGTTTTATATTCTCTCCCCTTGTTATTTCCCTTATCATTATTATTAGTGGTGGTAGCAGTAGAGATTTGTGTTATACCTTAGTTACTGGACTGCTCTTATCTCAACCCATGGGACTTGCATTCTTTCAATTCCTCTCCCCATCCCTCCACAAGTGGGGTGAGGGAGGGGAGGGAAAAAAGTGCGGAGTGAGCAAGTGGCTGCGTGATTCTGAGTTACCGGCTGGGCTTAAACCATAACAGCAATGAATTTACTGCCCTTTGAGTTTTGTGCAGTTCAGTGTCTTTTTTGGCAGACTTAGCAAGCTGCTAAGGTGATTTAGTAAAACAGCATTTGAAAAAGAACGAAGAATCCACATATCAGAAGGTAAAAACTAGAAAATTAGTAGTCTTAGAATCAATGTGAAGGCTCTGGAATCGCATATTTCATGCACATCCTTAAACAAAGAAAAAAAAAGGCATAGAAAGATAACCCTTCACGATATGGTTATGAATAAGATGAATTCCAGTAAACAGTAATGAATAATGATTAACCTTTGTTTACTGAAAATTAATTTCCAGTGAGCTTCAGGGAGAAACATGACATACACGAAGCAGTATATAAATGGAAATAGGAAAAGCAAGAATAGAAATAAATGATCACAGCATATAACAAAGGAATTTCATAATGTCAAATGGAAAGGGTGTTTGACAGTGTTTATGGGCCTTGGTGGACCATAGGGTCGTAGAAAGTGAATCAAGTAGGTGGATCCTGATTCTGCCATTTCTGCAGTGCTTAACTGCTACCTAAGCAGATTTAGGGTGATCCTCTGGGTTTCCCTGCTCATGGGAACCATGCTCCCTTTGCACCTTTCAGTGCCAACTGTAAGGCCTGAATATTTCTGCTGTGTTTGCCTATGATACTGGTTCATTTGTCTGGGGAAGGTACCAGGCATAACTGCCTTGTTCTGAATCAATGCTGGCAGGCTGCAGTGGAATCTCTCTCATTTTTTGGGAGCCATTAAGCAGCTTCCTGTTATTCTTGCTCTTTTCTTTCAGGCTATTCGAGCTATTAATGGTGGTGACCATGAAACTAGTGCAGAAGAGTTCACCAACCGAGTCTTCAACAAAATTGATGTGAATGGAGATGGTAAAGGCCTTGTCTACATCATCCGACAGTCTCTGTGCTACAGAGAGACATCCATGTCTTCCTTTCTTGATTGAACTTTATGCCTCCTCATTTTATATTTGTGTGTTATATGAATTCTCATCCAGGAATGCTTACTTCATGAATTTTGTGAAGCATTCTTTCCTTGCATCATACATAATCAGTATGACAGGTTTTTTTCCCCACACAAAGTCTCAGCTGTGTTCTGTCCACATGAGTTTGGTAGTGGGGTTTTGGAGCAGATTTGCTTGGTTTGTGTTTGTTTTTTTCTTTTTTCCTTTTCTTATGTTGCTGTGTAGCTGATGTCAGAGGTAGAAGTGGGAAATATCAACAGATGTCCCAAACTGCTCCTAAATATTTCAGCAGCAGGGAATGGAAGAACTGGAATTTAATGAAGTTCACAGTTTCTTCACTGGGTCTGCTATAGGCAGTACAGCAAGCACATGAAGCACTGTGATCCAGTCAGTCAAAAGCTGGTCAATGCCACTGTAGTTGCTATTTGTCCCTGAGACATACATGCTACTTCATGTGCTTATTATCTTCTGACATGCCCTTTTGTTATTCCAGAAGAACTCTGCCAAGCTGCTTCCCTGCACAGGGACTTTTGGACCTAGGACAGAAAACCTATTTCTGCCTGCCACAGCTCCCTTCTGTCACTTCTTTTAAACATGATAACCAGCAAGTATGGGGTAGGTTAGGGCCTTGACAGGTTAGGCCAAAAAGGAAGCAACTAATACAGCCTTATTTACAGGATGATCCCACTATGATCCCACTCTAGCTATGCACTTCCTCTATTCTTTCTTACGTAACCTTTCCCTGATGTGGGGAAAGGAAGGAAAGGAAGCTGGAGTAGCCTGGATATTGGGGAAGTTTCATACGAACTTAAAAAAGACTCTCTGAGGCCTTTTGGTGCTTTAGAACACTCTGTGTATAGTAAGTGGTCTCTAAAGTTAGATTACCATACTCCTTGTGGATTGACATGATTGTAATTTCCTCTGTCTGTGCCTGACACAGGTGAACTTTCTCTGGAAGAATTTGTGGAGGGAGCAAGGAAGGATGACGAGTTCATGGAGGTTATGATGAAAAGTTTGGACCTGTCACACATTGTGGCCATGATCAACAACCGTCGTCATAGTGTATAAACCAAGCTGTGTGCAAACACTCTGCCAATAGCCAGAAGGATGTACATATACCAGGAAGGAGACACAGCATTTTTTAAAACAAAAAAATTTCCATAAACGTGCATATGGAACTGCGAACAGAAAGATACTGTTGTATTTGTGTATCTGAGTGCCTGTTCCTGTACAAATATTGAAACTCAGCCACATACATGCAGGACAGGTTCAGAAAAAAATGGATTTGCATGGCAGTGCTTGACTTGACCTCCTAAAATTTAAAGGCCAAGTTTCAAGTCATGTTCTGTGTCCCTGACTGTCAAGTGGCAATGGACTAAAAGTAACACTTAAGTTTATGAAGACCACTGTCAGAACTGGATGATGGAATGTGGAGAATTTCTGATGTGTACAAAGAAGAGCATCAAACTGTTATCAATATAAAGAACTATCAAAAGAATGTAACTTCCACTGTTCTTGTCATTGTATTAGATCATAAACACCAGTATGTTTGTCCATACAGCATTTGCCTGGATTTGGTAGTCTCTACAGAAATAGCTTTATTCATAAGTTCTCAGAACCAAAATAAAAACCAGTCTGACAACAACAAATCTGTTCCTAGCTGCACTGTCAGTAATGCTGTTTGCAGCTTTCTGGATCAAAGAGCTCTTTACCAAACAAATCAACAGTTTAGGAACAGCTTCTGTAACTGGATAAAATACACTACTCTGTTTCCCAAAGCAGAAAAATTACCTGAAAAATGAACTATTTTTTACAGTAGTTGTCTTCCTTCTCTCCTCTCATACAACTGAATAAATGAAGTATGTGAAGTTATTCTTAATATTGTTGCTTCACACATCTTTTATTGTTTTTTCTTTTTATACTTGGGGAGAAAACCCAAGAAGCAAAAGAAACAACTCAGTGAGGTGACTTTGTGACTACTGAAGCTGATACTTTAGATCAGCATGCCACAAGTGACTCTGTGTCTTTGTACATGATGGGAAGAGCAATGTAGCATAATAGAAACTGAGCAAACTCTGTCCTGTTCACTAACAGGAGTAAGGTCACAATCACAAAGTCCTTTGAATCTGGAGAGAGAATCAGAAGTTAAGAGGAATTCAGGAGAAGTTCAGCAGAGTACCTGTGCCAGTTGGGCATGTTTCTGCTGTGCAGGGGAACTTGCAGACCAGTAACAAGAAGGCTTGAGAGTGGATTTAATCTTGCTTATATTTAACCTTCTGTGATGGCCTATGTATACCAAAGTGTCTAGGCTTTTCTCTAAGTCACAGGAGATTTAGTCAGTATTGTGACTAGAGTGAGTGATCACATTTAGAGTAGGTAATAACATTTTGTCAGGTGGGCTTATACCCCATGTCCTACTGTTAATGTTCATGTCTGCAGTTGTAGAGCTTCTGAGAGGACTCACAACCTGGGTATTGCAAATATCGCTCATTTTGCCAGGGGATTATTATGAGTATGTGCTGTTGGACTCTGTTGTTCCTTTGGACTGATTGTTGTGGTTTAAACACAGCCGGTAACTCAGCACCAGCAGCCGCTCGATGGATGGGGAGGAGAATCGGAAGAATATAAATCCCACGGGTGGAGGTAAGAACAGTTTAATAACTAAAGTACACTGTAATACTACTACTAATGATAAGGGAAATAACAAGGGAAGAAAGTATAAGACCAAAAAGGAGAAAGAGAAAAAACAGCACTAACCAGCAGTGATGCCCAATACAATCATTCAGCACCCACTGATACCCAGCCTGGGCCAAGCAATGATCAGCCCCTTCTGGGTAATTCCCCCAACTTTCTATCCCAAGCATGATGTGCTGTGGTATGGAATACCCCTTTGGCTAGTTCAGCTCAGGTGTCCTGTCTCTGCTCCCTCCTAGCTTCTCATGTTCCTCCTCTCTGCAGAGCATGAGAGACTGATAAGTCCATGGTGAGGGGAAGTGACTGAGCAACAACTAAACCATTGGTGTGTTATCAGCATTGTTCTCAGACTAAAGCCAAAACACAGCACTGCACCAGATACTTGGAAGAAATTAACTCCATCCCAGCTGGAACCAGGATACTGATGAAGACTAGAGTTTTTCTGCCCAAGACTCTGTTGAACCTGTCCTGTACCTGTTAGATGACCTCAGTCCCCTGCAGTTTTGTGGGTTGCATGTAAACGTAATTCTAACTACCATGTGACATACAGAAACCTCCTCCCCTGCCCTCCCCCCACCCCGCATTTTTAGTTCTTAGGAAAGTGAGTAATTTTTTAAGCGCAGCTGACATATTGAAGAAACCACCAAGAAGCTGTAGCTGCCAGCAGTGTTATAGCAAGCTGCTATACACAATGTACAGAATTTTTCTCTTGCCTTTGTAGTCTTTCGAGGACTCAGTAGTTCAGCACCCCTCCTGCATTCCCCATTATGTCCCAAGGCTTTCTCTTACTCCCTTTGAACCCCTCTAGGCCAGTTGCCATCCACTTGAGGTTACTTTAATGAGAAAGTATGATTTAGGCACAAGTGTGGCAAATATTGTAGGAACCGTAGCTTGGAGAGGTGTCATGGGCCAGAGGGGTAGGGAATAGGCTGCACAAAGTGGACCACAGTGAATAATATCCTTGTTAATTTGGCTTAAGTGAAATATATTGCTATGTACTGTTCACTCTGAGGCGTGCCCCTGGCAACTTAGCACCATAGCTGTGTCCCTCCCGTGTTTTCTCAGGTCCTTTTTGTTGCCATCCATCTGGATATGACAGGCATTGCTTCTTACAGGCATCCAGTCGGTGTGTACTTCTGTAGAGGTCTTCCTTAGGCATTTCCTAGAGAAGATGCGTGTTATCAATGCCCATAAAGATCCCAGGCCAACGGCTGCCTTTTTTTTTTTTAACTTTTCCCCCCATGTTTCCCCCTCCACACCCCCCACCCCCCCCCGGGGTTTCCTCCCTGCGTCCTTCTAGTCTTAGGGCCTGCCTCTTGGGCACCCTTCATCCCACTTTTGAGGGTAACTTTCTCTAACAGGCTGTGACATTTGACTGCTTTCCCTGGGTCTGCTGTACAGCATCTATACCACGGTACCACCACAGGGCTTCTTGTCCGCCGGCATTTCCCCTTCTCTGGGAGCTGTCTGCGCCGCGCGCAGTGTCGATCTGTGCGCCCGAACCGTACTGCCTGGGGCTCGCCACGGGGATACCCCTGGGCGCTGCCCAAGCTCCCCCTGCCGCTGCCCCAGGCTCCGAGCGCCACTTGGCCCCACAGCCACACCGCTCCGCGCTGCGCCGAAGGCGGGCTCCACCTCCACAGCCCGAGCCCCCCACTGCCGCTCCCCGCCGCCCCTGCTCACTAGAGCCCCGAGCGGGAGCTCTCCCGGCGGGTGTATATAGATCTACTTCCGTCTCTCCGTGGCGGAAGGGGTCTTTGGGCGGCGGGAGCGCTTCCGGGGCGGTGATGACGACTTCTGGAGCTGTGGCGGTAGGTGTCGCGGCACCACCAGCACCGGCACTAGCAAGCGGCACCACCACTCACCACCACCGGCATTGGCATGACGACGCTTCGGGCCTTCACGTGCGATGATCTCTTCTGCTTCAACAACATGTGAGCACCGGCCTGCCACGGCCCGGCCCGGCCCCCCCCGATCCGAGCTCTGCCTCACTCGGCCGTGGCTTCCCTCAGGCTCCGCGGGAGCTAGGGGCGCCGCTCGGCTGGCGGGACCGGGCCGCGGTGACCGCTGTTTTTCCCCCGCAGCAACCTGGACCCGCTGACGGAGACCGTATCCTTCATGCTGCCGGGGGAGCGCGGGGCGCAGCGCGGGCTGCTGCAGATTGCTCCTTAACCGAGCGCCCAGTACGGGATCCCGTTCTACCTGCAGTACCTGGCGCACTGGCCTGAGTACTTCATTGTCGCCGAGGCGCCCGGCGGCGAGCTGATGGGTTACAGTGAGTGCGGGGTCCCGGCGCTGCCCTGTCGCTGTGCTGCATGTTGGGGGGTTGTAATGCAGGAGCTTTTCCTACTCCTCACCTTTTCCAACATGGAAAGAGGACTGTCGCATAGCATCTTCCCGTTTCATACTTTTCTTAGGGTATTAGGTAGGACTCACAGCAGCAGTTTTTGGTTTGGTGTTGCTAGCCAGCAAGGGCTCTTGGCTGTGGTAGCAGGTTTTACATAGGTACAAGCGTTTCTGTAATCGTAGAATCATGGAGTCATACAATAGTTAGGTTTGGAAAGGACCTTAAGATCATCCAGTCCCTGATGAAGAGTTGCTTTAGGCCCTCTTCAGTTACTGGAAGGCTGCTATGAGGTCTCCATGCAGCCTTCTCTTCTCCAGGCTGCACAGCCCCAACTTTCTCAGCCTGTAATCCTCAGTCCCTGCACTCAGCTCTGATCTCATGCTGTCAGTCATCATAAGTAAAAATGCTGAGCTTGGGTTTGGCATTGTCCTGTAAGGGAAGGTTCTGGGACTGGGTGTCTACTGCTTATTTGCTGTGGAATATTTGTATTTTGCAGAAATCATTCCACATGGAAATGGTTTGTTTGTGCCTCCCCTCCTGCCTCCAACCTCCCTTGGGGAGCAGAATAAAGGGTCTTTAAGGGAAATAAATTATTTAACATAGTAAAACTTAAAGCATTTGCTGTACAGAAGGTTTCTCTGTACCTACAACATCAGTTGCTTATTGGCAGTGACTGATGTTTATAAGAGGACCATGTAGAAGTGTGAGTATTCATTAGTGAACTAACACTGATTTGGCTCTGTGTAGAAAGGAGAGGAAATACAGAGAAGCACCCAAAACACCCCAACAGCCCCTTGTTTTTTTTCTTTAAACATTCTGTATTTACAGGGCCTTGGCTTCTGTTACCAGGTTGGCAAAGCTTCCCAGGCTCTGCTCCTCCACAGTCACAAAAGTCTCCAGCGGTTTCCAGGATGGTGACTTAGTTTTGGCTTTCCAGCCCTCCATTCCTCAATTATTTTAGTTAGATCCTGGATTCTGCTCAGTTAAAGACTTACAAGAATTCCTTAAAATTTGCATTTGGCAGTCATGCCTGAAAGAGGGTTTTTCAGAATATTTGTGGCAGTTTTTTCCTTTTTTTTTCTTAACCTCTCAAGGAACAACTGTAACACTTGAGCAAAATGACATTTGTAGTGGTTGCTGAAGCACCGAGTGATAACATAGACATCCGTCTGTGAGCCTTTACCACAGTCCTTGCAACGTTTATTTATACACTGGGGGGTGTTTTGCTAAAGGTGTAGAGAGCATGGTGCATTGTACTAAAGATGTTGCTGTGCTGATGCTGTCTGTGTTCACAGTAATGGGTAAAGCAGAAGGCTCTGTGGCTAGGGAAGAATGGCATGGACATGTTACTGCTCTCTCTGTTGCACCAGAATTTCGACGGCTGGGTTTGGCTGCTAAACTGATGGAACTTCTGGAAGAAATTTCAGAAAAGTGAGTACTATCCTTAAATTTATCTTTTAAAACTTAAAGATTGAATTTATTTTTTAAACTATAACCTTCTACAGACACCTATTCATGGCTTAGGTATTGGATTTGCATGAAGCATGCCCAGAATTTTAAGTAATGTTCTAACTGACTGAAATTCCCTGTAGCTAGAGAAGATTTAAAAATGTTGCTCTGTTCTGTAAGATTTCGGGGTTCTATGAAAGCTGACTTCCCGCAGAGATACTGTGTAAAAGGCCCTTTTCTTTAGAGAAAATTGCTTCATGAAACATCAACTGCTTCATGTAGGGCCTCAAACACGCTTGTTCAGTAATCTTGGGCTCCATGCGATTCCCACATGCAGAGTCTTGGAAAAATTTTGTAGGGCGAACAGTATCTTAGCTCCCTGTCCTGTGCTTGGGCGTTTGTACCTCCTGAAAGTTTAATTTAGCATCAGATGAACCCGTGGGGGAATGACCTCTCTTGTGCTGGTGGCCCAGCCCCGTTGCAATCAGTAGGATCAGAAAGTAGTACCACATTTTGAGAAATTTGCCTTGTTAGGAGAAGGGTTGTCTTCTGTTGGGCAGCTGCCGAGTTGTGACTGTTTCAATCACTCCCCCCAGCCGTGCACTTGGAAGGAGGCAGTCTCTAAGTCAGTGCAATCTAAAATGTGGATTAATACTTTTTTTTCATAATTTCTTATGGCTGTGAGGCCTGTGTGGGTGTTCAGCTTGTCCTGTTCTTTCAGTTCATAATTCTGAACCTGCAGTGGCTGTAAAGGAATGGTCAATGACAAAAATAAAATGAAATTTGTGCTAGATTTGTCCCATGGTAAAGGAGTGCATCTGTTATCACAGTGTGACAGATGTTGGATTAGTGTTCCACATCAATGGACCTGCTCTTGATCTCGTTACAAGTTATGGTTTATTATTTAGAAACATGTTCACTTGGTGCTGCTTACTGTGATTTTGGGATCTTTTTCACAGAAAGGGTGGCTTTTTCGTCGATCTTTTTGTGAGGGTATCAAACCAGGTTGCAGTAAATATGTATAAGCAGCTAGGCTACAGTGTGTACCGAACAGTACTTGAGTACTACTCTGCTAGCAGTGGAGAGCCAGATGAAGATGCTTATGGTAAGTACTTGCTTATGGTAAGTACTCAAACTGAATGGAAAGCTTCTCATGTTGAGGGTTCCTGGGTTTGTTTGTACGATTTTCATTAATTTTTTTTAGTTCGAAACAAGTTTGGATAGGTGTCAGTGAATGGAATTTTGCATACTTCTTTAGGTAGCTTCTCCTGCTGAAGAGTACATCAGTTATAAAACTTAATCTTGTAGCACCTGTGGCAAAATACAGAACAAGAATAAACTGAAAGTACAAAGACACTCATCCTGTATGTAAGATGAAAATAAAAATGCAATTTCTAACCTAGTTTTTCTTTCTGAGGAATGCTCACATCCAGTGGCTGGGCTTTTTGCTACTGTTACTGAGGGAAGGAGTTGCAGTATTTTCCTCATTTATTCCCACAAAAGGGACTTTAAACTCTTTTTCTCAGTTGTCTAACTACAAATTTCCAACTGTCAGTGGTCAACAGTGTGAGAGAACTGGATGGCATTTTCAGTTTAAAAGGAAGGAACATGGGATTTCAAGTATGTTAATGTTAATTGTATTAACAAAACTTAAGTACCAGCTTCCTCTTTCTAGACTTTCTTTCCTTTAAGATCCTCCCCAGTGGGTTATCTGGTCATGCTGTATATCACTGTGAAAAACAGGAGCTACGAACAGACATCTACCAGTGTTGCAGACACCCTAATTTCTGTATTTAACCTTTCAGCCATTTGCTTTCCATTCAGTTGAGTTTCATGCAATGTTATATTCCAATTTAGAACATTGCTGCTGAAAATTAAAACTGATCTTACTGCACTGCAGAATTCATTCGCTATGGCTTTGTGCATTGGCTGGCTTACTAGAATAGCTTTTTTTTTTTTTTTTTCCTTTTACTACAGATATGAGAAAAGCTCTTTCCAGAGATGCAGAGAAGAAATCAATTATACCTCTACCTCATCCAGTGAGACCAGAAGATATTGAATAACTGTAAGCTGTAGTCCTTGGGCAGCTGAAGAGTGTCAGGTTCCTTCTATATCCCTGGCCCCCAAGAACTGATGGATGAGCGATCTTAAATCTCAATGTTTTTCCTCATAAAATACCAAAAAACAACATTGAGAAGCTTACTAGTGCAGCTCTGTTGGTAATGGCTGCGTACTCCTGCACTTACCCCACTATTTTTCCTTTCAAATACTGGAAATTCAGAGACTATTAAAATGGAATTACCTCATGTATGATGTTTTCTTGGTTTTCCTTCAACCCCAAAATAACTGAAGTCAGTAACAGTAAAAACTCTTCATATGCATTTATTCATGACCAGTGAAAATACAATACAATATCCAAGAAGCACAGCAGGGGAAAGCAATGTATTAATACTGGCATAGAACATAAAGCTGTTACACATGTAGAAATGTCTTTTCCCTCTTCATGGCACAGGCCTGGAACTGAACTGAGGTTTACTATTGATTTGAAAAAGCCAGACAACCAAAGCAGTCGATGCTTGCTTTGCACCTTGGACCAAATTCAAGATGAGCTCTGTGTTCTGGGTACCCCCATACTTGCCCTGACATGCTGTGTCCACTGAAGTAATCTGTGGTTAAGATTTATTGTTTATTTCAACTCTTCTTGCTCAACTCGGTGTAGGATTTCTGAGGAACCTGCATCTTCAGCATCTTCAAACAACCCTGTATCTAACACTCAAGATAGTTAATGGAGAAGCATGGATAAATGTGGGATTGGCAGAAATGAAATTCAGAGATCAGAGTATTAATTTGCCATACAAGATAGGAGTATGACAGTATAAAATCTTGTGCACATAATTAATTTACCTTGCTCCTGTAAGCACGTTTGTCCCTCTGTTTTATCATGGGTTTTACAGTCCTTTGTACCCTGCCAAGAAACAAATGCAGGCTAAGCCACTGTGGTGGGTAGTTCCATTCAAGGTGGGAGATTATTTACATTTAATTAGCCACACTGTGTAATAAATAGTGGGGTTTGGTCCTGATTGTCTTCCATTCTTCTATCCAGCTTCCCATCCCTTTTTAGCTCTCACATTCTGACTGGTATTCAGTCTCTCTTGTTTCCAATCCCTACTCCGTTCTCCATCACTGTTTTGCTGTCTCTTTTTTCTTAAGAAGTGCCCTGTGACTTCTCCTTCACTCTCCTATTGCTCTGTCTTGTGCCATGTCCAGTTTTTGAGGCCAAGGAATTGACATCGGGAGTGACAGATTGTTAGAAGCAGGTCCTTCATCCCATTGCTTCTCCATCATTTTGTTCCTATCTGTATCTTTCCCTATTGCTCAACCCTTCTTCCCCATTCTCTGTCCTACTTCTTCCTTCTGTGTCTGGGTTTTAATTTGCTGTCATCTCTTGCTTTTCCTCAGTGTGGCTGCTTTTAAAATGTTCTTTCAGTGGCTACTTTTGTATCCTTACTGTCTTTTATAGAATCTGTCCTCAAGTCCTACAGGGCAGGCACACTCAGGGCTGCTCACTGCACATTACAGTTGGTTTTCCCCCAGTGCTGCTCTCTGTCCCTTTTTCTCTCTGTCATTGTCATGCTCCCTGTGTCTATATTTAACCCCTCATCTCTGTCCTGCAGTCCATAACTACTGTTTTCCTCTGCTTGGGACAGGAGCAGCGGTTGCTTGGTTCCATTCTGCTCTGGGACCAGCACTGGGCAGGTGAGTGGCCAGTACCCCAGTAAGAGCCTCTGGTGTTTGCAGCCAGCAGAAGCAAGTTCAAGGGTGCTGCAGGTACTCTGCGTGGAACCCAGAGAAAAGGCAGATTTGCTGCTGGTGCAGGAAAGCTGATCAAAAATTGCAGTCAACAGAGCATGCCCCGTACCTGAACTGGTCCCTTGATAGGTAGGAATGTTTTACTTGCAGGTAAAAGCATGACTTTCATCTATGATAAATTAAGAACTGCCTGGTAATGTATTTTGGACAGTTTCTTCTCATACTAATTTTGTGGGCAAATTTGAAGTAGCCTTTTGGTTTTATATATATAACTGAATTTCTGGTAATGCGTGGTGTCAGTATAGTTCAGTTTTGAGCACCTAGATGCCAGTAGAAATGTAGTGACTGTATGTTGCAAATGGCTATTTTTAAGAAACATAAATATTCAGGAAATCAGAGTTGTGTGTGGCAAAACATGCCCCTCTGTCTGTGTGTCCTGCTGAGTAAATGATGTCAGTGAATAGCAGGTCCAGCAGCAGGGCTGTCATCGCCTACTCTCAACATTGCTGTAGTAGTGCTGCAATATTTAAATCTAACAGATGGGTTCAGAAATAGAAGGATAATGCCATGCTCTGTAGGGGCTATGAATGCTGACCCTTTTCTCTGCCTGCCTCTACCGCACAATGGAGCTGGTTTATTTTTTGTTCTGGGTATAAATGTTTTGGGACATGTTGCTGCTGTGTGTTTGTAATTTGTGTTGCTGCTTTTTTGTAGAGTTTGAGTTAGGGATCACTTCCACTATGGCAGAGTGTCAAGATACGGTTTTTGGTTTAAAGCCTCAGAAATCGTGTTAACTGACCAGCGATGTTGGTGAAACTGATGTGTGTGCTGTGCCATGCTCACGGGCATGCTCAGCAGCTCCTTGTAGAAACAACAGGCACATGTGGGCAGGCACAGGGTTGTGCTCTCAGACTGAGAGCGTTAAGTATTTTAGCTGTTGGGAGATGGAATAGAGCATGTGCCTGTTAAATCTTAGAATGGTCAGGAGCTGGGAGGCAGCCTCAGTTGTGTCCTTTAGTGGCACAATTGCAGTTGCAAAGGATCTTTTAGATCTTTTAGATCTTCAGATCTTTTTAGATTGGATATAAGGAGGAAATTCTTTCCTGTTAGGGTGGTGAGGCACTGGAATGGGTTGCCCAGGGAGGTTGTGAATGCTCCTTCCCTGGCAGCGTTCAAGGCCAGGTTGGACGAAGCCGTGGGTGAGATGGTTTAGTGTGAGGTGTCCCTGCCCATGGCAGGGGGGTTGGAACTGGATGATCTTAAGGTCCTTTCCAACCCTAACTATTCCATGATTCTATGATCTTGGCCATTTGGAGAAGTGGCCTAGAAAAATAAAAATAATTCCGTTTTTGCAAGAAGGCATTGACAAGGGCAGACATATTGCTGCACACTTTAACCAAAAAATATCCAACTTGGAACCAATAGGGTGAGGAAGATCTGGCTGTACATAGGCTCGAGAAAAAGCATGTGGGTATCTGTGTCCCTCACCTTTGTGTTTCCACCAGAGCAGTTCTAGTGAAACTCAAAGCTGCCAGTGAGTTAGAGGCAGGGTTGTCTGAACAACACAAAGCTCTAGCAGCCTCTATCACCATCTGTAACAAAGACAATGCAAAATACTTTTACCTCGGCTTGGCTGTAGTCTTCACAAAGCTGCACCAACAAGGGAAGCTTTGGATTCCTGTCCAGCCTGATGGTTTTTTCCTCTCTAGGCCTTATGTTGGCTGCCACCATTTCACCACAGTTGCCCTTTGTTCCATCATGAAAGGAAAAGGAAGAGGAATGAATCTGTAGATGTCTGCAAGCACTAGGTATGTCAATGATGTGTGTCTGGATTTTTCCAAAGGTACTTGTAGTATGGACTTTAAGGTTGACATCAAGACTGTGCCAACTTTCCTTCTCTGTTTTTTCTATGGAATATTTTTAAAACAAATATTTAAAATAAGGTCTGTTGTGGAGCATGTGATGCTATGTGAAACTTACTCCCCTCCTTTTATTGTCTCCTGTTAGCACAATCTTCTGTTTCTGTGCACTTACAATTAAATGATACCATGAAAATATTGCAGTGCTGAAAGAGAATAAGGAAGTGTTTGTAAGAGTTCAGATATTCACAATCAAAGTTTTCTGCTTTTTCAGTACATAAGTTTTTAAAAGAGCTTGCAGTAGTACTTGAGAACCTTGCTCTAAGGCACTAGCATCTGTACCAGAAGCAACCAAGGTTGCAGAGGAGCCATTTGGTGTTTTTGGTGAGTTGTTGCTTCAGTGGTGTCCTTTTTCCTTATCCTATGATGTGTAAATTTTTACTGCAGTTGGAAAGAGGTTTCTGGAAGAGAAAACTTTCTCAAAATGCATTTGTGGAACTCTCCATCATAGGGGATCTTCAGATCCCTTCTGCTCTACCTCACATCCCTTCTGCTGTACCTCGCATCCTTTCTTGCTGTTCTAGGTAGTAAACTCATCAGCAAGAGGACTTTTTACCTTCTACAAAGAAAGAAAGAAAGTCCATTTCCTCCCAAAGACATAAGGACAGTGCAACTCCCAGAAGTTGACAGCATCACCGATTTTGTGGTTTTCAGTTTGAACAGTTGAGACAGCATAAAAACCTGCTCCTCTCTGCATGCTTTGGGACAGCCAAAAGCATCAGCAAATCTGCCAGTCCTTTTTGGCAGGCTGATGGATTGCAGCGCTGGGGATTTGATCTTCTTCCTTCCCACTCCTCCTGCCAAGTAAAACCCTGCAGGGATCTATAACCTCACCAATTGTTACATCATCTCCCTTTGATGGCATTTGTATATGTTCTTCTGTGCCTGTTTTTTTTTAACATGCTGAAACATAATTTGAGATTTCTGTTTTTCAGGTGACTTGTTGCAGGCATCTCATGATGCTCAACAGATACCCCCTGCCCACGGGGACTGGGGACACTGTGCACTGAGGTGCCTATCCCAGCATGGGAATGGAGGGGGAACATCGCAGAGCAGAGCCTGAGCAAGAGCCATGGCACCATCCTACACAGCCTGTGGGACAGGGGCTGTGGGTGCTGTCCCTGTTGTCTCTTTTGAACAGAGCCCCCCCTTTTCTTCGGGGTGCATGTACCTATGTAAATGGCAGTTATGAAAGTAATAAAGTAATGAGCTGCTCCATGGGGCAGGTTTTTTCATTTTTTGCAGGTGTTTTTTGGGTGGTGGAATAAAAAGGGTGATGTGGGGAAATCTGGGGATGGATGGTGTCATTTGGGGCACCCCAGTGTCACTGTGGGGGCCGATGATTTGGTAGGGGAGCAGATGAGTAGAGGATGGGGGGCCCTCCAAACAAAGGAGGGTAACAACTTGATTTGGGGCTGATTCCCCCAAAATGTCCTTTCCGTGAGGGCTGTGCTTGTGGAGACAGAGCTCCTGTGTTGGCCCAAAAATACTCCAAAACTCCTGATTCTGTGTCTGCAAGGGTTGACGGGGGGATTTCATAAGGACTCTTTTTTTTTTTCTGGTGTTTACCCAGTGCCAGTAGAGAGGAGAATGAGAAATCTGGGAGGCAGGCAGCTGTAAGCACACCTTCCCTGAGATACCTGCTGAACGGCTTGCTTTGCTTGTCTCTGGTTTAAATTCTGAGTTGTGGGAGTTAAATTAATCCCTTGATCTCAACAGAGCACTTCTGCATGGAAATAGCTGCTCAGGAAGGAAAGATGTCACATTGATGTTTCCTCTGAAAAATCTAAGTGCTTTATGAAACAGAATTGTAAAGACAGTTTGGTTTTAAAAAGTAAGCATTAGGCACCCTTTATGCTCTTGTCACTGTCAGGAAGCTCGAGGCTCTGCAGGAAGCAAAACAGAAGCTAGTGTTTGATAACAGCTCTGTGCTGCTTCTTTCTTTTCCCATTTAGTTTTCTTGTGGGGAAAAAACGTGAGGAAGCCACTGTCAAAAGGGCATTCAGAAAGGAAGGAGCAGGAGATGGGAAGTGGAGCCTTCAGGGGCAATGGGACAACTGCTTCTCCATTACATGAATCCTAACTTCTGAGTGGATGCTTCCATGAAACTCTGGTCCTGAGAAAATTGCTTACAGTTACACACTCTGTAAAGGACATACAGAGGAAAAGAACTATGGTAATGGAGCCCACTATGACTTTAACTTAGTAAATGTCATATAGGACATTTTTTCAGTTAATAGACATCTGACAGTCTTTTTCTGCTGACAGATTTCTCCTGAGTTAGTATCTCAGAGTTACAACTGCAGATCTGTAATGTGTTCCTAATACTTGTGTGTTTTAACTGCACAGTGAGATACTGGTTTTGGGGTAGTATGAAGAACCTGGATGAAATTTTCCCTGCCTGTGGTAGGGGATTGGAATTAGATGATCTTTAACGTCTCTTCCAACCCAAACCGTTCTGTGAGTCTATAAAAAAACCCCATTTTAATAATGTGAGTAGCTACTTGATTCACCTCTGACTGAGACGAGCCAAACTCAGCACACAGCGCTTGAGTTGATGATGGAAGTGGATGAAAGTTCTGGAGAGGCTTAAAGCTGTGAATGCTGAGGTTTATGTAAAACTCGCTTATGTGTCTGCCATATGTAATGATATATCAGTTAAATAGCAGCTTGGCCCTTTTTGGCTAGCAAAAAGGCATAGAGTTTCTTTTAAAAGTGGCAGGAATTTTACAGTGTCTCAGCTGAAGGCTGATTTTGAGAGGTTCCACTAAAGCAGCGGTGTTCTCAGGAAAGTGCTTTTACTTCTCTTAACTTCAGAATGAGTCAAACTGAAGACTGCACAGATTGACCGATGATGGATCAGTAAAGAAATGAGTGAGTGACAGTAAGGTATAGCTACATATTTAAGGAGAAATCCGTACATTTCTGAATACTAGGTTATAGAGTTTGATTTGGGTGACATTTAACCAATAGAAAATTATCTACACATGACTTTTGCAGACTAGCGGTAACTGAGGCCTAGGAATTATTCCAGTCAGGCTTCAATTAACTGGACTTAAAATGTTTCTTTATCAGAATTTCAGAGTAAGTTTCCTTCCCCTTCGCTGTACAAGCTCAATTTCAGATGCTGCAACAGCCCTTACTTGAGCAAAGTTACATGCTAAGAAAGAGGGCAGGTTCCCTTCCTGATGCTTTTTCATTTTTAACCCTACAATATGGGAGCACCTGAGGAAGCACAGGTTCTTCAGAGCAGCCAGGGCCACGGACAGAGGGGAAAAACTATGTTAGTGCAGGGACAAAAATGTACATTTCTTCCTTACCCTGAGTCTGTGGGAGTTTGGCTGCTGACAAGAGAGTAGCGCAACATCCGTATCCGCTGGATATCTGCTTTTAAGGGAGAGTGCATTTAGCACAACCACAGCATTTTCTGGCCTGCCCAATTAAAAGAATTGAACAGAGAAGCTGCCAGCACCAGCGTGCTATTTTCCAGCTTTAACCCCTCATGTGCCCCATCCTGTGCAGTTACAGTGCTACCAGCAGTGAAAAGCCTGTCTCAGAGGTAACACAGGAGACATTTCATTTATAACTCCTAAAACCTCCTAAAACTATATATTTAGGATTGAAAGTTTCCTCCCTACCATCATATATCATTGTGGATGCAAAGGAAATCACAAATCACATTGCAAAACAAATTTCGGTATGTAATAGAAAATTGTAATGGAGTAATTCACAGTTTTCATAAAAATCAGAGACATTTTCAGTTCCTGGAAGGACATGGGAGAAGCACTGCCCCTGGTTTTAGCAAAGTAGATGTTGGTAAAATCTGTATTTCTGAACCAGTTATAAAATACTATACTGAAGGTTGCTGTTAGGTGACAGTCCAAAGCAGTCCTTAGAGTGAAGGAGTTTAGGTTGGAGCATTGGTGTACAAGTCAAGAATCAGGAGGCGCGAAGGAGGGTGGAAAATAGCTAATATTAGAATTTTAATAACAGAAGAAAATTGATTTCCTATTTTACTGCATGGGTGTGTTTTTGAGAAGAGCACAGGCAGAACAGCCCTCCTGAGATGGTGAGACAGAGACCTGTGTGCCATTTAGCAATGAGATTGGTTCAGACTGCCAGAAGTTCTCGACTGGATCCAGACAGTTTGCGGATATGTTTGAAAGGCTTGAGGAAGAAGTATGAAGCCAGTTGTCCCGTAGCTGGGCAGAGCGATGAGCAACAGGAACTTATTGCACAGGCCGTTGCTCCAATTTTAATGACTGCAAGGTGACTCTGGTTTTCCCCATAGCCTTAGAAAACACTGCTTTCCACACGTACTTAATTTCTTAATGCTTAGTCTGAATTATATTCACTACTGAAAGACCATATACTTCATTTTTCCATATGGGGGAGGGCGGTAAAGGGTGGGGAGTCGAGGGTAGGTGCGGGAGGATGGCGGGGCTGTGTCGAGCACCCTCAGGGGTCGGGTGGGGGCTGTGTGGACCTCCCTCAGAGGTCGAGGGAGGCTGTGAGTAGCTCCCGGCCCCTCTCGGCCCCTCTCACCTACAGCCAGGACCACTCGCCCATAACTAGAGCTCCCTGGGGCTTCTTGGGAGCGTCGAGCTGAGGGGGACTGCCCAGTATGGAACAGTAATTGGAAAAGACCTTAAGATCATCAACTTCCAACCCCCCTGCCATGGTAGGGGACACCTCACACTAAACCGTATCACCCAAGGCTTTGTTCAGCCTGGTCTTGAACACTGCCAGGGATGGAGCATTCACAGTCTCCCTGGGCAACCCATTCCAGTGCCTCACCACCCTAACAGGAAAGAATTTCTTCCTTATATCCAATCTAAACTTCCCCTGTTTAAGTTTTAACCTGTTACCTCTTGTCCTGTCACTACAGTCCCTAATGAAGAGTCCCTCCCCAGCATCCCTATAGGCCCCCTTCAGATACTGGAAGGCTGCCATAAGGTCTCTACGCAGCTTTCTCTTCTCCAGGCTGAACAGCCCCAACTTTCTCAGCTTATCTTCATATGGGAGGTGCTCCAGTCCTGTGATCACCCTCGTGGCCTCCTCTGGACTTGTTCCAACACTTCCATGTCCTTTTTATGTTGAGGACACCAGAACTGTACACAATGCTCCAGGTGAGGTCTCACGAGAGCAGAATAAAGGGGCAGGATCACCTCCTTCGACCTGCTGGTCACACTCCTTTTGATGCAGCCCAGGATATGGTTGGCTTTCTGGGCTGTGATGTCATACCCAGACCCTGCAGTGAACTGCTGGCCAATCTCCTTCTCCATTTGGTTGGCAAAGGCTTCCAACTCAAGGGAATCAATTCCTTCTCCAACCTCACACACCCTCAGAAAGCTGCAGAGTGCCAGAGCAGCTCTTGGACCTTATTCAGCTCAGAACACGCCATATTTGAGCAGGGTTGCAGCTGTGCACCCAGCATCTCACTGACACCCCCGTTCTTTGCTCATAGGGCCTCCAGGGACAGGTGGTTTTGCTCTGAAGAACAGGGTAGGACTCCAAAAGCCAGAATCAACTCACAGGACATGGGGTGAATGAACAACACAACAGTTTTATTGATCTCTAATAATTAGGCTAAACCTAATGTCTAATCTAAACCTAATGTCTAATCTAAACCTAAAGCAGAGTCTTCTTCATATCTAATCTAATCTTCTCCAGATCTCTTCAGGCATTGGGAGCTGCTCTAAGGTCTCTCTGGAGCCTTCTTTTCTCCAGGCTGGAGTACTTGGTTTTGTTGAACTCCACGATGTTCGCCGTAGGGTGTCACAAGCAGCAGGGGGCCTGCAGCACCCTACTTCATGGAGAAGGCCCCCCAGGCCAAGCCTGAGTGTGCTCCGAAGGCAAGGGAGTTCAGGTCTTCCCATAATGGCCTGTCCTCACTGTGAAAGCCTGTCTCGGATCTGGCATCACTGAAGGGACAGCAAGGACATAACAGCAATGACATAACAGCAATGACATAACAGCCAATGGGGAGGGGGTTGGAATTGCGTGAACTGAACGCGGGGCAGGCATCGCCGCTATCACACTTACTGTTGATTGACGACCACCTTGTCCAACCCTGACTCCTCCGCAGCGCTGGGACTGGAGTGGTGAGAAGCAGGCACGGGGCAGGGAGTGGACAGAGGGGCGGAGCTGGCGCTTGCTCCTGCCGTTACCACATGCTCGTCCCTGTCCGTGTCCTTGCTCCTGCTGAACCACTTGGGCCGCAGGTCTCGAAAGCACCTGGAAACAAGCAGGAGCAGAAGGGTGAGAAGCGAAGGATGAATTCCTCTGGTGCTGGAGGAGTTGGGGGGTCTCTGGGCAGGGCTGGGTGCTGCTGAAGCCGCGCCTGTTGGAGCAGGGCAGGGCAGGATTTACCACTGCAGGCACCATCTGCTGCTGCCTTGGGAATCCTCGGCAGGTTTCTTGCAGCAGACCTGGTGACAGAGAGACAGAGACTCAGAACACAGGGGTTTCCTCATGGAACACTGCAGCACGGGAGAGCCGGAAAATTCTTCCTCTAGCCCAGCCCCTTCTACACCCGTGCAAGGCTGTTCCAGCAGCCATGCCTTTAGGAAGAGCGCCCCATGCCTCCCTGCCCATCTCCCCGCTGCTCCCTGCCTCTGGAATGACCCAGAGCTCTCCTCATCTCAGCCTTGTGGATGTCTGCCTTTCTCCTCTGCACAGAGCTCTGCAGGGTCCCCCCCGCCCCTTCAACCGCCGCCTGCAACACGAACGATGCCTCCTAAAGACATGAAAGCTCATTTGTCTCTTTGGAGGAGAAGGGCCCCAAAGGGAGGTTCAAACTCTGCGGGCAGCATGGGGCCCCTGGCCTGTGCCCGGGCACGGCCCCAACCCACCAGAGCCGCAGCACCACACGGAAGGGCTGGGTATGGGCTCAGGGCAGCAAGCAGTGGCATTACTGCATGGCTGGAAGCAGTGGGTGCTACAGCAGAGCAAGTCCAGGACAGGAGCTGGCGAGGGGATGCTTGGGGTGAGGGATTGCGGGATAGAGCCCGGGAAGGGCTGATGGCATAGGCTGTGATGAGAGGGAGCTGCAGCCCCCCTCAAGGAAGGAGCTGCTGGGAAGCTGCACAGCAGAGCTGGGGACAGACCCTGGCAGGAGCCAGGACAAGCTGCTCCCAGAAGCTCTGAACCCCTCCAAGCTCCCGGGTGCGGGTACCACAATGAGCTCTAAGTCTGGGAAAACATCTCCTGTGTTCCCCAGCACATTCACAGGCATCCACTGCAGCACTGGGGCCCATGAGCACTGTGGGAACACCTCCCTGCCCCTGTGTGCTCCAGCCCCAGGACTTAGCTGGCAGTGCTCTGCCAAACTAGTCCTTGGCTCACCTTGAAGCAGCACAGCACCAAGAGAGCAATACACGTTTGGAGAGGGATGAGAATGAGCAGCGTGAGCACCGGCAGCAGCCTTTGCACAGAGGTGTGATTGGGCATCTCCTGGGAGAAAAGGAGAGTGTTAGCATTAGGGGTGTTAGCATTAGGGTGTTAGGAGTGTTAGCATTAGGGTGTTAGGAGTGTTAGCATTAGGGTGGAGAAGAAAAGAGAGGAGAGGAGACAAAAAGGGAGAGGGAGAGGTCCCTTCCGTTCCCGCTGTCTGCACACTCAGCAGTGCCCCACTCTCTCCTACCGTCTCTGCAGAATCACTGTCCATCTCCTTGGCACGGGGACGTGCGGTCCTGGTGTCCTCCTCCTGCACACACTGCTCCAGGAGATCAGAGGGCTCCATGTCATGCTGCTTCTCACTCAGCAGCTTCAGGAGCAGCCCCATCCTCGAGACCATCTTGGCGCAGGCCGGCTGGAGCTGAGGCAGGCCACAGTCCCCCCGCAGGGCTCGAGCCACCTGTGCCATGAACCTGCGCAGGGCTCGGTCTGGCACCAGCCAGCGTAGGTGGCGGCTGAGCAGGGTGTCAAAGGGGGCTCCTTGCGTGGCCGCACCAGCCGGGGTGCTGGAGCTGCCGGGTGCCGTCAGGATGGGCGGTTCCTGCTCCTTGCTCTGCTCGCGTGTGGTGGTGCTTGCAGGGGCGGTAAGTGAGTTCCCGCCTAGAGGGGAACGCTCTGTTGTAGCTGTGTCTTTTGCTGCACTGCTGGCAGCAGGGGGGCCATTAGCTGGCAGAGCATAGAAGAAACGCTGGATCATGCTCAGTCTTTGCTCTGCTCCACCCTCTGCTGCTGCGAGCTCTCCCTCTGCACGCTCGCTGCCCGCTGTCCTCTCACTGTCCTGCAGCTTCTGCTCCTTCTTGGTCCCAGCAGAGTCCTGAGTTGGAGCTGCTGCTTCCTCCTCATCTTCTGCCGCCCCCTCCTCATCCTCCATCCCGTCAGCTGTGTTGATTTCTTGGATGGCATCGGAGTGACTGTGACTCCAACCAGAGTGGGCCAGATGCGGGGCCTCTGTTGGGTATGGTGTAGGGGGCTGTGATGCAGGAGGGGTGGGTGCTCTCTGATGGCTGGAGATGGGCAGGATGTCGCTGATGTTCAACCTCTGCACTGCTTCCCAAAGGATGGATTGTGATCGGGACAAGTGCAGGCCAGGCTCATGCTGCTTCCAGCCTGTGGCTCTTCCTCCCTGGCCTGCTGGCACCTCCTGCCCCTTGTCGCTCTGTGCTGGTTGGGCTGTGCTGGGGCTTTTCAGAGTGAGGGTGCTCGTGGCCTTGTGCATCTTGTTCTTCAGCTGTGCCACGAGCCCCTCTGCTAGAAAATAGAACCTCTTTGTGTCAAGGGAGCTGTTCCAGCCCCTTTGCTGAGCGCGCTGCAGCATCAGCACCAGCTCCTTGGCGGTGTTGCTCTCCTGCCTCGAGAGCTGCTGAGGGGAAGGTGCTGACGCATTGGGGCTGCTCAGCCTCAGGACAACCGTGAGCGTGACAATTCTCTGCTCCCTGAGCAAGGGCTCCTTGGGCTGGGTCTTCAACATGGAGCTGCTGTTCCCTTCCCTGGGTGGCACGGCTCCCGTCAGGAGCCCTGGTGTCTCTGCCAAGGGAGCTGTAACACAGCGAGAGCACATCAGGGACAAGAATTTTTCTGGTAGACGCAGGCTCAGAGGGTTCGCTCTGGCTGGGGGCACGGGCAGGGCCGTGGGGCAGTTACCGCAGCGGGGAGCAGTGCTGCTGCACACGCTCGTGCAGTCGAAGCTGAGGGTCCTGCACGGGGTCTCGGTGCTGTGCTTGTGCTGGCAGAGGCAGCAGGCCGTGTCGATGGACAGCTTGCTAAAGAACAGGGGTTGTGAACAAACACTCAGCATTGAGACCCAAGGGCAGCGACTCCAACCCAGGCGGTGCGCAGAAACATGTCAGGGGTCTGCTTCAGTCTCTGCTGCAGCTCTGGGAAGCTTCCCCTCACTCCCAGTGTCCCAATGGACAGTTTTGTGATGGTGGGTTCGTTCCCCACACAGACCCCTTGTCCCAGCAGTTGGGATCTGCTGGGGGTGGGAGCCGGCCCCTGCACTCACAGTGTTTCCAAGCGGGATGTTCCCAGGAGCAGCATGAGCAGCATCTGCCGAGTCACTCGTGTGGCACCCAGGTCCCTGCAAGGGTTTCAAGAAACACATTACATTTGAGGTGGCGGCACCAGCCCCTGCTCCAGGAACAAACCCAGCCCCTACTGCTTGCGGTGCTGGTCGCAGGGGGATCCGCTGCTACCTAATCCAGGAGAAATGATGGAACCCCCTCTCTCCTTCCTGCTGTGCCCTGCTCCCACCCATGGCTCTGAACAAGGAAGGGATCCTGCAGATCCCGTGGGAGACAGATGCAGACAGGTTCAAGTCTGAGTCCCAGCTCCTTGCTGCCTTTGCAGTCGGGACACACCAGAACTGCTCAGCCTTTGCCTGGTTCTGTGCTGCCTCCAACAGAAGGGTGGGAGAAGGGTAGGATTTGCTGCTGGATCTCTGCTTTCCCAGCCACAGGACATCCAGAGACACAATGAGCCATGTTAAGCTGTTAACAAGGAGTCTGTACTTACAGGTGAGCGACTGAAGGCAGCTTGAAGAATGACATGTCCTCAATAACAGACAGGGGGTTACGGCTCAGGACCCTGAAATGAACCAATACCCATGTGAGCAGGGTTGCAGGATGACAGCGGTGGCAAGGGCTCAGTGCTATGTGTGTGAGGAAGGGCCTGGGGTGAAGGTTCCAGGCCTGGGCATATACTGATGGGCAGATTCACAACATACGTCAGGTCCTGACTATCTCCAGCCCAGAGAGCAAAAGCCCAGAAGTGCTGCTTCTGGAAAACACAACATCTCTTTCTTTTCTCTGCAGCTCACACCTTCTGGTGGCTTCCCTCCAACAGGACTCCCTATTTTCTCACATTCCCATTGTCCATGAGCTTTGTCTCTGTTCCTGTACCCAGCCAGGCAAAGCCGTGGCCTGACAGAACTGTCGTTCAGCATTGATGCTGCTGTCTATCTGGGGTAAGAGGGGAGCAGAACACTGTGACAAAGTGCCACTAATCTGAGCTGCCCTTAGCCCTTGAAACACTCACAGTGTCTGGAGGAACTGCATCCCGTGCCATGCCCGGAAGGTGTCGTTCCGGATCTCGGTGAGGAGATTTCCCTCCAGGTTTCTGGGGAAACAGGAGACCACAGAAATGAATTGGGTCTGACCCACAGGAAGCTGGAGTGAAGCAGCACTGAGTTGTAGGCAAGAGCCACATCCAAGGTGGAACTGGAAGGAAACTGCCATTTTCTCTCCTGCTGTTTGTTAACCTGTCAAGGAGAGATGAAGTGCACGTGTGCTGCATCTCTGCTTGCTCCAGGGCACGGCAAGCCTCAAGACTCAGCTTCTATTCTGGCTGTGTTTGCACAAGCCACGGCCCCCATCCTGGTGTGGCCACCAGCCACGCCCTGAGCTCCTGAGCTCAACTGCTCCTTCAGCAGGAGAAATTGGAGTCCTTGTTCTAAAAATAACAGGAGCATTTTCCCGCAGCAGAAGGTTCTAAATGCAAACAGGCTTCCCCAACCACACCAGGAAGGAGCTCCCATAACTCACATGGTCTCCAGGAAAGGAAGGTTCTCAAAAGCACGCTCCTCGAGCAGCTGGATTTTGTTGTAAGCTAAATCCCTGTTAACAGGAGAACACAAAACGTTGGTGACACTTGCACGGTGCTGGTTCCTCTCAGGTGCTTTGACACTGGCAGCACAGATGTGCCACAGCTCTCATTTCATGTGGGGTTTCTCTCTGGCACTGACTTGCAGTGGTGTGTAACTGAGGCTTACGCTCGTGACTGGGGCGGCTGCAGCTCAGAGAGGTTCTCTCAGCTCTGATCCCACCAGGGATATTTCAGGGCTGATTTTCCTCTCTGGTAACAGAGCAGGTTCTTTATGCACGCCCCAACAGCACCTCTTGTGTGAAGCCTCAGGGACTGGCTGAAACGCCCTGTGTGACCAGCATGGGGCTGTTTCCCTTAGCTCCTAGACGTCACCTCCCTGCACAGCCCTGCTCTGATGTGCGCAGGAGTCCTCTGGCCTGGCTCTAGAAACCAAAAGGTTCCGTGTCCCAGCCTGAACTCACTGCCTGGGCTTGTTCTGCTGCAGACAAGGAGACAGGAACCTTTGTGGGCAGAGTCCCTGGCCCTGTTGTGTGGGTGAATGGGAAGTACCCGCTTGTCTCCATGGGCAATGGAGAGAAGCTGCACCATGAGCTCACTCCCAGGCAGCTCTGGGGCATCTGAGCTGAGAGGGGACGAATGCATGAGCTTGCCCCTGGAGCAGGTGGGCTCGTGCAGGTCTGTGCAGGGAAAGGGCAGCAGCTGCCTCTTCCTGCTTGGATATGGGGCAATGGGAGCACCACGTGTCCCTGAGGAGACCTCCCCTGCAAGGAGACTCTTTATTCCCCGCAGGAATAAAGCCCTTCCTGGGGCAGGCTGGGCAGCAGGGCCGGGACAGGGGGAGGCGTGCCCACCGCCATGGGCAGGCGTGTACCTACAGATGCCTCAGCAGGAGCAGCCCCTCCAGCGAGCGCCTCTTCACTGCCAGCAGGTTGTTGTGCTGGAGGACTCTGCAAGAGACAGACACGGGCAGTGGCACCCACAGCTCTCAGGGGCAATGGAGCTGTCGGGAGAACAGCCCTGCAGCAGCATCAATGCAGCATCTCTCCCGGTCCCGCCACGGCTCATCACCCTCATGGCAGGAGCAGGCATTTGCTCCGGGCCTGCTGACTGACTGCAGCCTGAGCACAGGTTCCACAGGCCCAGGGATGGCCCCGGGGGGTGGGAGGGACACGGCCCCGGGCACTGCTCACCGTGGAACAGCTCTGGGGATTCACACCCCTCCTTGCTGAGCAGCTCGGCCTTGGCTGCACGCGGCAAGCACTCCTGTGGTGCTTGTCACAGCCTTGGCTCGACAGCCCGGTGGAGGGATGGGGATCCCGGAACCCATGCGCCGTGTCCGATGCTGGTGGATACTTACAGCTTCTCAGCCCATGGGTATCCCTGCCACGCCTGCCGGGGGATGAGACTGAGCACATTCCCAGTGAAATCCCTGCAGAAAAGCCATTGGGAGCATCAGCCCCAGTACAAACCATTCCCCTGCCCCAGGGTTGTGGGGTGGCCGCGGGGCTGGCCTGGAGCTGCTCCCTCGGTGCTGCCCATCAGCCCCCCACATGCAGCGTGTTTCTGGAGCCGCTCTCGGGGTGTCCCGGGGCAGCACCCGGAGCTGCAGGGCACTCACAGCACAGAGAAGGGCCGTTGGCGTGTGGCCGGGGGCACGCGGGACAGGGCAGCGCCGCTGCAGTCCAGCCGGTGCCCACGGCAGCGGCAGGGCCCTGGGCAGGGTCTCAGGGGCCGGGCCAGGCTGGGGGCCAGGCCCAGCAGCAGTAGCACCAGCAGCAGCGGTGCCATAGCGATGCAGGGCCTGGGCGCCTTTGGTAGCACGCGAGGCCCAAGGCTGGGGATCCAAACCAGGAGCTCTGGTTTGCAACCAGCAGTGCATCTGGGGCTGTGCTGGCCCTGCTGGCTGGAAATAGCCTGGGACACCTCACACCTCACAATGGGGCCACACCCAATGGGCCTGTGAGTGTGCGTCCTCACTGTGACATGGGACAATCCCCTGCCACTGGAGCTGGTCACTCTGCCCCGCCTGTGGTGTGGTACAGACCAGCAAGCACATCTACACCAGGAAGACCTGTGTGCAATAAATGTGTGCAGTACATGTGTGTTCAGTATATGCTCAGTCTGTGTGCGTCTGCCACACGTGTGCATGCACGTGTACGTGTGCGTGAGTGTTGCCCTGTGTATGTGTGTGTACATGTGTGTACACTTTTATGCACGTGTGTACATGTGTGGGGAAAGCTTCAGGCCTGATGTTTTGGCTTGGAAACACAAGTGTCACTTCCAAGGGACACTTGGAAGTGTCAGTGTCATACCCAGACCCCGCAGTGAACTGCTGGCCAATCTCCTTCTCCATTTGGTTGGCAAAGGCTTCCAACTCAAGGGAATCAATTCCTTCTCCAACCTCACACACCCTCAGAAAGCTGCAGAGTGCCAGAGCAGCTCTTGGACCTTATTCAGCTCAGAACACGCCATATTTGAGCAGGGTTGCAGCTGTGCACCCAGCATCTCACTGACACCCCCGTTCTTTGCTCATAGGGCCTCCAGGGACAGGTGGTTTTGCTCTGAAGAACAGGGTAGGACTCCAAAAGCCAGAATCAACTCACAGGACATGGGGTGAATGAACAACACAACAGTTTTATTGATCTCTAATAATTAAGCTAAACCTAATGTCTAATCTAAACCTAATGTCTAATCTAAACCTAGTCTTTTTCATGTCTAATGTGAACCGAAAGTTGAATCTTCTTCATGGCTAAACTAAACCTAAAGTTGGATCTTCTTCATTTTATGATTCTGTGTCTAATCTGAAGTTGAATCTTCTTCATGTCTATTCTGAACCTAATGTCTAATCTAAACCTAATGTTGAATCTTCCGCTCAGAGCTCGTGCCATTTGGCACCTTGCTGGGTTAGCATTGCTAAATAAAACCCACACCCTTCCATTGCTGGCCACTCCTCCTCTTCATCCTCCTCCTCCTCATCTTCTTCCTCCTCCTCATGACACCTTGCTGCAAAAAGAAACCAGGGCACCTACCGTACAGGATGATTCTGGCATTGGTGTTGCCCAGCTTGTTCGTGGCCACACACTGTTGTAGCTGCCACAGTCCTTCACTGAGAAAGGCGGCCCTTGCTCTCAATCTACACACGCTTCAGCCCATGGAGTGTGGCGCTCAGCAGTGAACCTCCAGCATTCCTGTGGTCCACAGATCCATCCCAGAGGCGCAGGAAAATCTCTCAGTGGGTGATAGCAGTAACACCCTGGGGTGCAGCCCAGCAGCAGCCACCCCACAGTGCCAGTGGCGTCCAGGGGTGCAGCAGCACCTGAGGCAGCAGCTCCCAGTGCTGGTCCCAGCAGCACTCCCGATATTCCTGGCCCTCCGTGCCCAGCAGCCTGTACTCCCCGGGGGACAGGCAGCCCACACAACACAGCGAGCCGAAGTACCCCCTAGGGCCCCCACTCCCCATAAATACTGCAACAGCAGTTGACTCTTTGATGCACTTTCATTTTTATTTACTTTTATTTGCATTTCATTCAGGTTTATTCACTTGCATTAATTTTTATTTGCTTTTTAATCGCTTTATTGACATTTTATTGACTTTTTTCTTCAGTTTTCTTTCAGTTTTCATTCAGTTTTCTTCTAATTTGGTTTAGTCACTTTTAGTAACTTCCTCCCCCCCCCCAGTTACCCCAGAGCAAGCTGTGGACATCCCATAGACCCCAGTAGATCCCTATAGAGACCCCCCAGCCTCACAGACTCCCTGCAGACATCCTATAGGGTCCCACAGCAACTCTTAGCAAACCGTGGACATGCCACAGTGACCTACCGAGACCCCCGGACACCCAGAGCAACCTGTACATAGCCCATAGCCACCCACACATGGCCTCATGACAACCCTTGTGACTTACGGTGTCATGATGCCACCAGGACTGGGATGACATCATCATCAACCCCCATGGTGCCCCACAGGGCCCCCACTACCCACCTGCCCCCATAGGTACCCCAGGTTTTTAATTTGCTTTCATTCATTTTTATGAAATTTTGTTCACTTTTATTAGAGATTCATTCAGACTTACTCACTTTTATTCCTTTTTATTTACTTTTTATAATAACTTTATTCACTTTGCTTTGCTTTTTACTAACTTTATGCCGTTTTAGTCAGCTTTATTTGCTGTGCATTCATTTTTGTTCTCCACATTTATTTAGTTTCTAGTCCTTTTTAGTAACTTTTGGTTGTTGGTGGTGTTGTTTTGTGGGTTTTTTTTTAGATGCTCCATTAGTGACACAGAGAAACTCATGGACACTCCATAGAGCCCCGTACACCCTACAGACGTCCCATAGGGATGTATGGCAATCCGACAGGAATCCATGGACCCTTCACAGAGACCCATATAGACCTTGTAGTGACCTATAGATGCCCATAACAACCCCCAGCGACACAGAGAGACCCTAGAGTGACCCCCCCCCCACTGCCTCATGGCAACCCGTAACACCCCATGGACACCCTCTACTTCCCCGTGATGTCCTGTGGACCCACAACTCACGCCCCTTGAAGATTTTTATTCTCTTTTGTGCTTTTTTTCCCCCTTTTTCATTATGCGTAACCACTTTTATTCACTTTTCATGGAATTTCTTCAGTTTAAATCACTTCAGCTTTTAGTCACTTTTTCCTCACTTTTATTCAAGTTGTATTCAGGTTGATTACCTTTTTATTCTGTTTTTAATGACATTAAGATTGGTCTGGGCTGGGTATGGGGCCAAGGTGGGGAGAATAAAGTCCTGGGGGTGTTGTCTGTGCTATGAGGGGGGGCTGTGGGAGGTGCAGGGTTAATAAAGACCTCCCTTGGAAAAAAATAGATTAAAAAATATTTAAAAGAATGATCTAAGTAAACAAAATAATGAATTAAGATGATTAGTCAATGAGCCTAATTTATCAATTAATCAAAAAATTATGCTAATTATCTATTTTTTTAACTTTTTTTTTTTATTTTATATATATATATATTTTTTTTTTTTTTTTTTTTTTACCAGCATGCACATAGGACCAGGACATTTTTTTTCCTGAAAAAAAAAATAATTAGCAAAAAAAAATTATGTTACTTAATCAATTAACAAATAAACTAATACATTGATTAAACTCATTAATTCACCTAATTAATCCATTAAGTGACCTATTTATTATGCTAATTAGCTTTTTTGGGGGGGTCGTCCCACCCCCCTCAAAAACCTAATTAGATTAAGAAACTATTTAAAATCATCAACTAAAGAAATACTACTATAAATAGTCAATGAACATAATTAATTTATTAAGCGAAATAATTATAATTATCTAGAAATATTTTTTTGTATTTTTTTTTCAGGCTTTTCCTGGCATACATGCAGGACCAGGAAAAATTCTTTCCTTTTTTTCTTGTAAAAATCTAATTAGCTCAAAAAAATTCAGTTAATCAGTTAAGTAAACAAATTAAATTAACAAAGCTCATTAATCCATTCACCTAATTAATCCAATAAATAAGATAATCATTATGCTAATCAGCTAAAATTTTTTGTTTTCACCTTTCTAAATTCTTTTTTATGTTCCTTGGTCACACATGCAGACACCCCTGCCGCCAGACGAAGCCCCTCCCCCAACCACCTCTGCCTGGTCCTGCCCACCCAGCCCACCAAACACCTTCCCCAAAACACTGATTCGATTTAAAAAAATATTTAAAATTATCAATTAAGAAAAAATAAGTCGTTACTGAACCAAATTAATGAATTTAGTAAAATAATTACGCCTCTTTCCTAACAGACTTTTGACTTTAATTTTTTTCAGTTTTTCCCAGCATGGACACAGGAGCGGGAAATTTATTTTTTCATGGAAAAAATTTATTCTTTCAACAAAATTATTGAATCAGCTAAGAAATTTGGGGGGGGGGGGGGGCCTGCGCTGGTGACACTTCCACAGGGTGTGGGAGAACAAGAGTGAGGGAAGGCTGTGCTGGTGACACTTCCATGGGGTGTGGGTAAAGCAAGAGTAGGATTACTAAATAGGGGGTGGGGTGTGTGCATTATATATGGGTGTGTTTGTATGGGGGCGTGTCTGTGCTTTTCTGGCAGGGGGGTGTCTGGGTGGGTGTGCACCTGCATGTGGTCTCAGCTAAGGTCAGGTTGGCCCGGGGTGATGGGTGGGATTGGGAGGTGTGGCTTGGTTAGGGGTAACAATGTGGCAGCTTCAGCCTTTGATGTAAGCTATTTCCCTACTGCTACTTACTGTAGTTCAGAGAGGTTTTCCTCAGGTGACAGCCAACAGCTTCCCTCCAGCGTGCAGGCAGCGAGCAGCAAGCCTCTGCTGGGAAACCCAGAGCTGAGCACACAAGAACTGGAGACAGCTCTGTGCAGGAGTCACGTCAGTGCCTGTGAGTGCCTAAGACACTTACGTATCCCCCAGCAACTGAGCTATTTATTTGTGCGTTTATCAGTCACTGAGGTCTGATTTTGCAGCAAGTGCTCTCACCAACTGACCACAGAGAGGTCTGAGTTGCTTGCAGAGGCAAATAACTGCTTAACCAAGCCTGTTCGGTCATGGTGTTCCTTCCTAAATCTCTAAAAGCTGCAGGGTTTCACCACTTCAGTCTCCTGTAGGAAAGGCAAAAAAAGGTACTTCAAATTCAGAGGCTAAATTCCTTCCAAAGCGCATTTAGGTGCAAGCAGAAATTCAGGGACGTATACACAGAATCACCAGTTCAGAGAACTGTTCCTTCTGCAGGCCACATATACAGCCACCATGCACAGGATGGGCCCTGACAAAAGCTGGTTTTTATCAGCCTGTGAACTCACACTCTCCACACAACCGGTTTGCTTGCAGAGCATCCTGCAGCCAGTGTGACACAGACTCGGTAGCTACTACTTACTTACATCTGATGGACTTGGCAGGGTGGCAGAATGCCTGCCTTGAGCATGAGCCATCTCATGCAGCTCTTAACAGCAAGTTCCTTGTTTTGCACTGGTGTTCCCTCTTTTAGGTGTGTCCGTCTGCTTTACATCCACAGAATCCAACTCTCTTCTGGAATGCATGGGCTTACAATCAGGTTAATCCTTGCACCTCCCCACTGCCCTCACAAGGCATGGACAGCTACATGCCTCACTCACTCACTTAGGGTTTCAAGCATGCCTTTGGGATGCAGGAACTCAGATTCTTCTCTCTTCCTCAGCTTTGAGCAGGAGCTCCAGGTTTGCAAGGCAGCCCAAAGGCTCAGAAACCTGCCCAGTTAGAGCCAGAGCACGAGCATGTCCACCAAGAGACATCTGCTATGCCCCTCCAGGCCTTCACACTGCTCCTCCGTCTCCCAAGCCAGCAGACCTGCTAGAAGAGCTTTTGCTCATGGGCTGTGCTGGGCTTTAGGTTTGGTTGCTGCAATCCCTGCCTAGCTCATAACCAAGCTAAGGGTAATCTTACCTCACTTGCACAGCCTGGCCTACGGAATCCCATTGTTGTCACAGAATGCCCTCACTGTCCTTAGGGGTTCTTCTCACTGCTATTCCACCCCTCCATTCAAGATGCCACTATTTAATACAGACTGTCTGTCGTGTCCTACTGGAAGCGTACTTGGAGATATTTACTCCTGAACTGAGTAAATACACACAAAGCTTGACAAAGGACGCATCCCAGGTAGAGGCTGGCAAATTCACATTTGTGATGGGCAAAGTAAACAGTTACTTAAACACCTCATTTTCTATGGGATATGCATCTATCAAGAGGTAGGAGGAAAGTCTTACCATGTCTTTTCCTATTCCAGGTCTCAGAGCATCACACAACTTCTGCACAGCACGACAATGACTGTGTCCAGCAACTGCAGTATCACAAGTCTAGAGCTTTATCACCGTGTCTGTCTCTTCGAACTTGCCCTGTGTAACGTCGTTTTCTTTTTTGGAGCTCTATTTAATGCCCTTGTCCTCTGGGTGCTCTTCTGCAAGATAAAGAAGTGGACAGAAACAAGGGTGTATGTAATCAACTCAGTCTTTGCAGACTGTTTTGTCATCTGCACCTTGCCTTTCATGGCTTATCTGCTCTGGAGTTAAGTCAGCCCGGGATGAACTCTGCCAGTTTACAGAGACAACACGTTTCATCAACATGTTAGTGAGTATCTACGTAGTTACATTTATCTCCACTGACCGATACATTGCTTTAGCTGCACAAGCCTAAACAGGAGGGCCCCTGCATGCTCCTAAGAGAAGAGCTTGTAAAATCCCTCTCCTTCCTTACAGTTTCTGAAAGAATGGGTAAGAAGTCCGTCAAAGAAAACCACATTTACGTTTTAAAGGCCTGATAGTTTATTCGACACTGTTAAAATCTGCTAAGAATTCACAGCATTTTTTCCCTGAAGTGAATCTATTAAAAAAGTGAAATTTGAGATTAAATTGGAAAATGAGCTATTCATACTGATGAAATAAAGCTGTTTGGTTGAATTTGCATCCCTTGGAGAAAATCAGTTCCCTTCTTAGGATTTAAAAGGCAAATGAAAGAGAAAACCCAGCTCTACAAATCCTGTTAGAGGATAAATGCAAATAAATCTACTCCTTTCCTTTCCTAGGTACCACAGCAGCATTATGTCACAAGGTGGTGCTCTTCCTTTGAAGTCATCTGTTTCACCCTAAAAACGACCCCATTGACTTAAAGAGGAAAGCACACCTACTGTGACTTACCCGCATACACTGTCTTTGTTACTGAAAACGAGAAGCATCTCATCTCTAGCACTGTTTTGGCACAAAGATGTACAATAGCCACTTTTCTTCATAGGTGACATGCTTGTTAACTTGGACATGGTAATGCATGACCTGCACCAAACTATTTTATAGTCCTAAGAACCCTGGATTGGGTATTTAAAACTTGCAGTTTTGTGGTTGTTTTGCAGGAAGTTCAACTTACCTAAAACTTTCAGCTCTCTACAAGTGATGTTTTAATGATTTAAGTACCAAACCTATACCTGCAATCAAGAATGCAATCCCTGCATTATTTTATACTAAATCTACCTCATTCCATGCTCGTGCTGCTTTTTCCAATTTTGATACAGAAAAGATTTTTGTATTGAACATGTTTAATTGTACTGAAGATGTCAAGGAAGAGTTACTGGGTTTGACAGCTAGGTGTAGAGAGTTGTGATTTTTGGTACCCACAAATGCATTTGGAACTTGGAAGTATGAATTTTGCCCAGTCTAATCCTGCAAAAATTACCAGACGCACAGATGTCTGTCCCCAGCAACCTGTGACTCTTTGGAGACCAACAGGATAAATTACATCTCCTTTACAACTGTCCCTAATCTCATAAAAGTAATACCGTATCACCATTCACAGCTGGGTGGTTTCTTCAGATTCACAACTTGTAATTCTAGAGAAAGTTCCACGGTCACAGAAAGACAGAACGGCTGGGGCACTAATTATTACCATAGGATCACCCAGGTTGGAAGGGATGTCAGCATGCAGTGTAGCATCTAGCTAAGAGATTAATGATTACTGAACCTCGGACTGAAACTGCAACTGCAAATAATGCTGTATTAAACACAACAGAGAAGGACAGTGCTTGCCTTATATCCATAAGTTATAAAGCCAGAGAAATAGCTTAATACATTAACATTTAAATAGAGCATTAATATATTAACTGATGACACAGCAAACATGTAAGCTAGGCCAACTGCAGCCAACAGAAACAAATCACTGCCAAAAGCGAGGGACATTGTGTTAAAACAGGGCACTGCAGATAGTAGATACAGCAAGAGATGACACACAGCAGAAGGCTGCATGCAGTGGGGCAAGAGAAGGAGTGGTGCTCAGGGAGGACAAGTACGTTGAAGTCTTTCACTGCCAATCAGTATCTGTGGAGGACAGATTTGTAAGATAGAAAGGGTTCCTGGAGCACGGGATCTAACCTTCAACACATTATACTCCAGTATTTTTCATTAAGCGATCTCATCTTTCAAATCACAGACTGCAAACGGACCTTTGCAAACACCCAGGTCTTCCAAGGCCAAAAGAAAGTGTGGGAGAGGGTGTAAAATCAGAGTCCAAAGTGGGATCCCAGACTCGGGAAAAGGCTCTGTTAGTCTGTTTGGATGACTGGGCTGAATGCTTGCAGCTGTGGGATACAGAAAGCAGGGATGGTTTTCACCCAAAAGGTCCCCAGCACCATGGCAGTGGATGAGCTGTAAACAAACACTTGAAGTAACATCAGTGTCGTCTGGTTTTGAGCTGAGTGGGAAGAAATAGGACAGAAATACATTCTGTTGTATTTAGCATCTGATTCCAGCACGTCCTTCCTCAAGATAACTGGGGTGAAAGGGTCTGATTGTCATGGAGACTAACATCCAAAAAGCTGATGTTGCTTGTTCAGAGATGCTCTTAAATCATAAAGTTACTAACAGCAAACAGGTTAAGCTACTTGAGACTGAGAGACAGGCAGAGAAGAAAACAAAAGGGAAGGATGGAACACAGGCCTGCTGCTGTTTATTTGCCACTCTGCTGAGAACAGGCATCGCAGGAACTGCCACCACTCATCCTAATTTCAACAGCAGCAAGAGAGCTCACTAGAAGTTTTACAGCAATACAGGCATAAAAGTCTCCAAAGCAGGTTCAAAGTAGTGGTGGTAAGACAGATGCGTCACAAAGAGAGTTTGCCGCAACACTGAACGAGCAATATCCAAGAATTCTTCCATCCTTCAACTTTCTTCAAAAAGAGCTACAATGAAACAAGATACAAGATGAGATACAGAGAACACAGGAATCAAGAATTTCGGCAAAGCCAGGCAGAGGACTCAGGTACAAATAGCATACTGAACAAGATGAGAACAACGGTCTTAAGTCCCTGCTGGGGAAAAAAAAAATGTAGTCAAATGAAGTAAAGCCATGTCTGCTTTGCTAGCATTAGCTACGAGAGAAGATGCTAAATATGTTACTGCCAAGCAAATCAAAACAAAGCAGAAGATGAAACAGAACACTGCAGACTTCTACTGACAAACCTTAGTGCTGTCTTGCAACATACAAAATACTACAGACTGGCTGGATGTTGGTTTCTCTCCACAAACAGCACACAGATGAACTTGCCTGCTTTAGGATATTCTGTCCTCATGCTAACATCCTGAAGATGACTGTGGAAAGAAAGGTCAGCTCCATATAGACTAAAAGATACTTTTTCTTTCCTCGCATCTCAGAACTCATTTTGCTAGGAACTGCGCTAGGAAAACTGGATGTTTCCTTTACCAATGATAAGTGCAACTCTGAGGGCTTAATGTAAAGAAATGGCAATGGACATCTTAAGTTCCTCACACATCTAGAGATAAAAGCATTAAAATGCTTTTCAGATACTTAGCCCTTTTGAAATTAACAGGATCACTTAAGCATTCTAAATGCCTTAGAGCTTGCAAACCCAAGGCCAAGAGCTCTCAAGCCAGCAGTGGTTTCTGACTGACCCAGACACATACAGCACAAACATTTCCACTAGACTGGTATTCCCAGAACGAAGCAAATAAGTTCCCCTGCTACCTACTGAGAGCAGAAAGCTCCGATTGCTGCAGCACATGGTGGCATCAAATGGAACCACATCAGTGCCAGAATGAATGGCAGCCACTTTGGAGGCCTGGCAATACTTAAATGTGGTTCATGGAAGGCAAAATGAGAAGACAGACACACAGAGACAGGAAACTAGCACACTTGATGTTTTTCTTAAGCTTCAGCAGAAAACCATCTATTGTAGTCAACTACAGAAAAAGTTTGCCCAGATCAGAACTACAACTACAGTGCCAGGTAAAGCTAAGCTAAGGAATTTCAGATTACTATACCACTACTAAGGCAGTATCTGAAGTCTTCACAGAGATTCCAAGTCCAAGCTGCAGATTATTTCATTGCCTTTGGAGGCTAGAAAAGAGTATCGCAAAAATTAGAAACTGCTCACTTCATTTTGCCAAACTGACAACCTCCAATACTTGCAGCTATGAAATTGCCTTTATCTTCAACAGTATCTCAAGATTCAGCTCTCTCAGTAAAACTATTACTTTCCTACCATAAAGCAGTATTTTTCACATGTTCCCATTTCACTAAAAGTACCAATAAGCTAGTGTCTTTTCATACAAGTCACACATTAACCGATAAAAAATATCCTGGCTCTAAGATGGAAGGAAAAGTTGGCCATCTGTTAATTGCCTACCGACGAGACTTCATTCAACCAGCTCTGCGCATTTCGTCTTTAAAATTGATAAAAATCAATTCTCCCTGTACTGGCAATATAATCAAGTTCTCAGTAACTCTTCTACTGATATTAAACATCCTGGCTTTAACATTTTCTTTTGGAACGAAAAGGAATACAAAAGAGACTGCAGAAAAATTAGTCAACAATTGGAGCTTCTAATTTCTCATTTCATTTACAAAAAATACGGGTACAGTGGAATTATGCTGTTTTAGAAAAGCTGAGTTACAAGCATGATTTTTACATAGTTTCCTAGGAGTATCTGGCAAGTGAAGAATTTGCCATTCAAGTACAGTGAAACACTGGCTTTTCTGGCACATTATTCTGAACACAACCTAACCTGTTGAGAGTGTAAGAACTCCAGTCAACAGATTTAGTCTCATAAACTTGACCTGACCTTCGATTAGATTACAAATGTTCAAAGATTATATAGAGAGAAGTCTCAATAAATTAACTGAAAAATAAGAAAAAAAAAATCTCATTGACATGAATAAAGGGAGGATTTCATCCCCAAATTCTACCATATTTGAGTATCGCTTCGCCTTTTAGACTGAAGCTTCACCTCTTATCCCCAAGGCTTTCTGCTAGCCATCGCTTCTTTTTCACATTTTATCCTCACAAACTCATCCGTGACTGGGCTCTGTTTCAGAAGTCTGCCTCCTGCTTTTTGTACTCACAAAGAAGCAACATTTACTTTTGGCAACAATAATCACAGTTTTCTCTTGGATATAAACCATGGTTATTTCTATGCACAAATTAGCAAACGAATTGTAAAACAATTACAAAATATTTGGATTTTAAAAAATAAAATTCAATGCAATGCTACAAATATTCCTATTTAACTCTTTGCCTTATTCCAGTATGATAATCCAAACACTGGCAAAGAGCAAATCTACATTTCTTTAAACAGCGCTTTACTTAGTGCTGTACAGTTACTGATCCTCTATTAAACATGCCAGTATTGGGGGATTATGGGTCACTTGAGTCTTAATCTATACCATTTTCTGGGAGTAAAACAGAAGGTAACCGACTGGCAGCAACACAGGGAATATATTGATGCTGAAACCCAACTTTTTTTGCCAGATTCATCATCTAAATAACTATGGAAATATATGGCACACAGAAATGTATGTCAAGAGTCAATACTTTTATCCTGAGCAGTTTATACTTGCATTTCCCTGGATGCCACAATACTCAGAAAATAAAAATTATGTTCACAATTTCAAGGTCAAGCTTACGCAGCCCACACTATGCTCCACGCTCAAAAAGTTGAGATGAGCACTGCAAAAGGGTCGTTGGACAGACTGTGCCCAGCCCTGTTGTCAGTACTCAAGAGAGAAAACAGCAAACTGTTACCACCTCGATAAAAAGTCATGTACAGTTCCAGGTGAAACCTGCTATGAATTTCACCTTCCAAATACAGACCAGGTAACTACATGCCCATTTTTTTTTTGTCCTAGCCAGCCAAACAGACCAAATACAGTGGGGGTAAGCACAGAAATATGTTAAGATGATGAAGACCAGGTAAAAGAGCAAATACAATCTCCAGACACTAAGTAGCTGTCATCACATTATTCACTGAATCAAGGTGCCTATGGAAATAACACATGCTGCGCCCTGCAGCAAAGGTGGAGTATCCCACATACCTTACAATCATTTCAACCTCAGGCTATGTTTTAAAGACAGAAAGGTCAGTTGTTCATCTGGCTCCTCCATGCTGAAATCAATGGAGCAACCCTGATTGACGCCAGCTGAGGATCCTGCTAATGAAGACAGGGAAGTTTTCTGATTTACTTTTACCTGGGGAGCTGCCCTAAGAACTGGTCTTTTACAGTTTAATGACAATGGATGTGCATATTCTGTTGCTGCCATGTAACATTAAGCTGATGTCATCCTCCTCCCACTGGTCCACTCAAACTCTGCTGGAGGAGACTGCAAAATAAAGCACATTTCAGACTGCAGGGCTGAACATGCTGTCACACTGCGGTTGCTGCTATTAAAATACTATGCCTGAAATTAACGCGTTACACCTTTCAGACCAATGTTCTCTAAATCAGACTGAAATTATCCAAGGGTATTCTTAGGCAAAAAATACATCCTCGCAAGCAAGTAATGATCAGCGCTTTTTCCCCAGATGCTCTAATATGGAATAAAACCTATGCAGTAATTAATATTTATGAAGTGAACGAGTTCCTGTTAAACTCTAAATCACATATATATGGGATTTGAACTATAAAAATGAAAACCCAAACCAATAAAATAAAAAGACATTTACATACAGATTAATTGTGAACTTTGGTTAAGCTGCTCAATACTGGTTTAGTAAACTTAAAATTAATAATCATGCTGGTCTGAAAACTTACGCACTGATCAATGTGATTTCTGGATTATCCATATACAACAGAGGAAGTTTCATTGTAGTACATTAGGGAACGCTTGTAACTTGATCAGCAGAAACTTGATCTTGCGTCCTTCGCTTGGCAACACTACCTTACTTATACTCTCGAGTGCTTTCGCCTGTTGAAATGCAGAGAAAGCATTATGCACAGAAGGAAAGCTCTTTGCAAAATGAATTGTTATGTAATTCAACCTGTGTCTTAGGAAGAAATGCTCTTAGAATCATAGAATATTTAGGATTGAAAAGGACCTTAAGACCGTCTAGTTCCAACCCTCCTGCCATAAGCAGGGACACCTCACCCTAGACCATGCCTTACCCATTATTAAAAGTTAAAACAACAGCATTTCTGGAACACACATTCTGTCTATATCACGAAGTCCAAGAGTAAATAACAGTTTTTACGGAGTGCTTTTTACCATGAGATCTTGAATTGCTTTATAAAAGCTGCTTGTTTACGTATAAGCCATTACTGAAAAATTAAAGGATTACAGTCATTCATACAGTGATGGATGCTAAAAGTATTTCAGCATCGCGAGGAAGCGACATGATTTAGCAACCTGAGACCTTTATTTAAGAGTTCCTCTATGAATTCAACAGTTTAACTGCAGGCACCCAATCCTGAAAACGTCTGCTTTCGTAAGGGCATCAAAGCATTCAAAAGAAATGCGAACTCATTCAAGCTAAATACAACACTGCCTCCTCAAACCATTATCAACGCTTTATTAGCATTTGTTATTTCCCCCCCGCCCCTTTTCAGATAGCATGGTGCAGAGCACCCTGCATAATGCCAGGGTCTTTGCTGAAACGCAGGTGGTATGCTACAAGGAAGGATAGCAGTCAAGGGGCAGACACGAATCACATTTCACACAGGTGGAGAATTTGCTATGATTAATTAAGGATTTGCAGAGAGACCTTTCTTGCTTTTATAACTTAAGGAGTGCAGCACAAATTCAAGATGAAGGCTCAAAGACGGTGATTTTCTGAGAAAGATCTTCTGCCAATCATTTAGGAAAAGAGATGCAGTCTCCCAGAGAAGATTACAGAACACAGTATCCTGAAGAGTAACACTGAAACCTCCTTGTGCGGAGGTTAAAAAAAAAAAAAAAGGAATAAAAGAAAGGATAAGACCAAGCTCTTTGTGTGGGTTCAGAGCACTGAGGGGAAAGCTCGTGCAGGCACCAGATTTTATTTCCTTGCCTTTCAAAGGTTTCCTTTTGTTCCCTGCTTGTGATACAGCTGTATGCTAGCAGCTGAATTAGGAAAATCTGCCAAGCACTGTCCTGTTTCCTTACTTGAGTGGAAAGAAATTTCACCACTGAGCTTATCAATAGCTGAGTCAAGGCAACAGTGGGCAAGATTTTAATCCCATCTCTGAAACCACACTTCAGGGGAGCCTTTCCAAGAGCTACGCGTATATAGTCAACACGGGGCTTCATTCTGATTCCATCAGTTTAAATATTTCAACAGATAGCAAAGACACCAAACAGGGCCAAGAAAGCCTTAAAATGGGTTAGAAAGGAACCAAAATGGGTTCGCAATGGCCAAAGAATGGTTCAAACCAAGTCAAGAAAGGGCAAAAATGGGCTAGAAATGGCAAGAAATTGGTAATAACTGGACAAAAAAGGGTTTGGAAATGGCCAAAATTGATTAAAGAAAGTTAGAATTAGGCAAAACAAGGGTTAGAAATAGCCCAAACCAATTTAGAAATAGCTAAGATAAGCTTAAAACAGGCTAGAAATGACTAGAAACTGTTCAGAAATAGCTAAAAATGGCTTACAACTAGGAAGAAACGGGCAAAAATAAGAGAGTGGGCCATCAATTGTTTAGAAATACCGGAAAAAAGACTTAAAATGGGCTAGCAACGGGAAAACATGGGTTAGAAACAGCCAAACTAATCTTAAAACTGGCAAGAAATGGGCAAAAATGGTTTAGTACGAGCCAAAAAAGGCTTAAAACTGGTCAGAAATGGGCAAAAATAAGATAGAAACGGCCAGAAATTGTTTCGCCCCTTCCCCTACCCATGCAGGTACAGTGTGAATCAAGGACCTAAGGGTAACACCCCCCTCCCCCCCTTGTCTTTACTCCACCACAGAACCGAGCACCGGGCGCTGTGAGGCTTCCCGCGCCGGGCGCCCAGAGGGCAGGAGACGCCGCTCTGCGCCCGCCCAAGGCCTCCCGGCTCGCCCCGGACCCCCGCTGGCTCGGATCTCACTGCTACCTGCTGCCACCGCCGGGACCCGAACCCTGCCCGCCGCCATGCTGCTCCCGGGCGCTGCGCGTGCGTCACCGAAACCCCGCCGCCAGAGGGACCGGAGTCGGCGTGCGAACACCGGGCTGGGGCCACGAGCACGGCGCGGGCCCGCCCGCACCCCAACGAGCAGCCGCGCCGGCCATTACTCCCCGGAAGCCAGCAGCCACCACGTGACACCGGCCACTTCCGGAGCCACACACACACCCCCCCTTTCCTGCGCTTGAAAACCTTCCTTTACCCGCAGAGGGATGGGGCGAGAAATTATTTATTAGCAGACGTTCAGCTATATTTACTGTTTTTAATAAAAAACCCCCCAAAACTTTAAAAAGGGGACTTGGTTTCCACTTAATGATCCCTGAAAATTTGTAATTGGAGATATTCGGCACCAGAGCCACGGGCAAATTTGCATTGCTGCTGTTCAGCTGGGTTTTGCCTCAAGTTAACTCATACTCCGTGTTCTGGTGCAGCTAATCTCCTGTTTTTCCATAAGCACAAAATACTCGGGGAAAAGACAAAAGGCAAAAAAAAACAACGAAAAAGCCCCGGGTGCACAGACACAGCACAGATTACTTGTAGCTGCCATAATTTAAGGGCAAAAAGAATCCTCTTATCTCACCTGCAAAGTGGATTCAAAAAATGAGGGCAGGAAGAGAAATTACTTGCTGAAAGGAAGTTTTGGAGGACGATACAAGGGCTCAAACATGGATTTATGTGCCCCCCCCGCAGCACTGATATCTTACGTGCACCTTGGCTTAGGCAGATAAGGACAAGCAACTGGAGTGGATACAAGTTCATCGTTGACATACACCCAGTCAGGACATCTCTGTTACGTGTTTTCTCAGAGCTCAGTAAAACGGTAACTTGTCTCCATATTAGGGTCCTAAATGTACAGTGAAATGGCTAGGAAATTATTTCTATAAATATTTGGGGCAGGGAGGTGTACGTGTACCTACTCCCGAGTATACTACGTCTCTGTTGGTGGAAATCAAGCTGCAAAGGAGAAGGCCTGTTTCTCCATTCCTAGCACTGTCAGTCACTTGCTTCTGTGCAAAATGAATGGCATGAGTGAGTTAATACTGGCTGAGAGTTAAACTCATTCTTGAGGGCATAAACTTACCTGCATCAACGTAAACACATCAGTTCAGTGGCACTGTTAATGGCGCAGACCTCCAAAGCCAGCTACGTTGATTGATGCATGCTTTCTTCTGTAAAGAAGATACCACACAAGAGCAAAACTACATCACAGCCATTACCTAAAGAATTTCTGCTAGCAAATTAAATACATGCTTACACACACAGGCATGTGTATACGGTCTGTAGCACAACAGAACAATTTTGCCTCCAAGTATTCCCAGAAGGGTTAAGCTAAACAACCTTTGCACATCAACAAGCCCAAAATAAGGAAGATGCCAGGCTACAATATCGGCATGCAATTAAGGAAGGTGGCAATCCTGCTCATCTAACTGTGCAAACAGCATTTCTGGAACACACATTCTGTCTATATCACGAAGTCCAAGAGTAAATAACACTTTTTATGGAGTGCTTTTTACCATAAGATCTTGAATTGCTTTATAAAAGGTGCTCGTTTACGTATAAGCCATTACTGAAAAATTAAAGGGTTACAGACATTCATACAGTGATGGATGCTAGAAGTATTTCAGCATCGCAAGGAAGCGACATGATTTAGCAACCTGAGACCTTTATTTAAGAGTTCCTCTATGAATTCAACAGTTTAACTGCAGGCACCCAATCCTGAAAACGTCTGCTTTCGTAAGGGCATAAAAGCATTCAAAAGAAATGTGAACTCATTCAAGTTAAATACAACATTGCCTCCTCAAACCATTATCAATGCTTTATTAGCATTTGTTATTTCCCCCCCACCCCCCTTTTCAGATGGCATGGTGCAGAGCACCCTGCATAATGCCAGGGTCTTTGCTGAAACGCAGGTGGTATGCTACAAGGAATGGGAGAGGAGG